>NC_090747.1:23609833-23634051 GCF_036898095.1 Palaemon carinicauda
TTAATTTATTTTTTGTTTGCCAAATCAAGAGTGAGAGAGAGAGAGAGAGAGAGAGAGAGAGAGAGAGAGAGAGAGGGAGAGAGAGAGAGTGTTTATTTAAGTTTTATCAGAGAGAGAGAGAGAGAGAGAGAGAAAGTGTTTACAGTATTGGCTTTAGTTTTGTCACACAGAGAGAGAGAGAGAGAGAGAGAGAGAGAGAGTGTGTGAGTGAGTGAGTGAGTGTTTATTTATTTAAGTTTTGTCAAACCGCAAGAGAAAGAAAGTGTTTATTTGCTTTAGTTCTGTCAGAGAGAGAGAGAGAGAGAGAGAGAGAGAGAGAGAGAGAGAGAGAGAGAGAGAGAGAATTTCATTTGCTTTAGTTCTGTCAGAGAGAGAGAGAGAATTTCATTTGCTTTAGTTTTATTAGATCGCGCGTGCGCGAGAGAGTATGTGTGTATGTGCGTTTGTGTGTGCGTGTTTTGTGTGTCCGCGGTGCGCGCTGAAGAAAAAGGGTAATTAGCGAATGATTGTTTGAAGTTGGAAAGATTGTTGGTATAATTGAGGTTGTTTGTTTACTTTTTTAGCTAGGATAGGGTGGTGATGAATGTCTTGGGCGAAAGCATTGGATCTCGAACGATAGAAGGAGTCGGTTCTGTATTTTTTTGCTCTTCGAAAGCCGGCTGTGAAGCTTTTTTTTTATATTCTGAGTAAGTACTGTTTTTATTTATTTTTGTTAGGCGCGTTCATGAGTGATAGAAAGTTTATTGTTTATCTTTGATTATGGTGCGATAGTTAAGTTAGTTAGGAGTGTTCATAAGTGTTTTTTTATTTTGGCAGGCCGCGATTCCTCCTTTGGAGAGACCGAATTTAGAAAGTGGATTTGTTGTTGATGACCTGGCCTGTACTTAATATTGTTTGGACTGCTCATTTGACTGCACAACCGTTGATGACCTGGCTTGTTATTTGAGATTCCGATTGATGATGATGATGATGATGATTATAATGATGATGATGACCACCTTTAATGTTATTGGACAGTCAAATTGACTGCAGTGATTGATTGCCAGGGATTTGTGGCAATTGGCGATAAGGACTGAGTTGCCAGTGTGGGGAGTTTGTGGACGACGGTGGCCACACACGTATATGAAATATTAAGAGGTTTCTTTTATGTTTAGTTTGAAGCTTTGAATAATTTTGCTGGGTTGTGGTATATGATTGGGTTTACTATTAACTGATTTATTTTTGTGTTTAAGTGTTTTTTGTTACTGTGTGGGGACTGTTGGTGTTGGATTCGTAAAGGTTTTGTGATTGGTGAGTTCTGTGTACCCACACACACCGCTATAATATAAATATAAAAGTGTTATTTTGTCTGTTTTTGTGTTAAGTTTGTTTAATGTATGATTTTTGTTTTGGTTGCGGTGAATATAGTTTTAAGGTTATGTTTTGTTTGTTTTTCCCTTCGTGCAATAGTCCAGTTTAAAGTAAAGTAAGGGGAAAGTTTGTGTTGTGGGATATTTTGAAAGAAGAGTGATCAAAGGTGTGGGGGTTTGTTTTTGTTGACATCCCGCTACATAAATTTGGCGCCCGAACAGGGACGACTGTTGAAGGTGGGATAGAAACTGGACTGTTGGACAAGGGTAAATAGGAATTAGATTCAAGATATTAATGGTATCGAAATGGAAGAACTGGAAGAACAGTTGTATATTTTAAAGGAGGAATTGCGGTTGTCTAATGAGCGAGAGGAGAGGTTGTTGTTGGAGAATGCGAGGTTAAGTAGTGAGAATGAGGAGATGCAAAGGAAACTTAGGGAACTTCAGGGAACTGTAGAGAGAGTGGAAGAGGGTGTTGAGATGAGGATGCGAGAAAATGAGAAACGAATGGAAGCTATGATGGGGCAAGTAATGGGGATGATGAAAACAGTCATGGGTGAAGGTGCAGTCGGAGGAGTGGCTTCTGCTTCTGGTAACGGGTTGATGGTGGAAGAGGATAGGGTAAGTGATAATGGGGAAGGTAGTGATAGTGATATTGAAAGTAAAGGGCCTAGACATAGTAAGATTGGAACGAAGGTTGATAGGAAGAAGGAGAAGAAAGGTAAAGAAAATGTGAAGAAAGAAAAGAAGAAAGGTCAGGGTGTGAGTGAGGATGATCATGAATGGGTGAAGGTGGTAAGTAAGAAAAAGGGTAAGAAGGGAATAGTTAAAGATAGGACTTTGAGTGTAGAATTAGATTCATTGTATTCAAATGAAGAAGAAGGCAACAAGAAGGGAGTAGACAGTGAAGATAGTAGTGAGAATGAAGTAGAGGAAGTTTGTAAGACAGTGTTTATGAGAGAGGTACCTAGGTGTGCAAGTTTTAATGAACATAGCAGTAGGGATGTATATGATTTCTTTAGGGAATATGAAAAGTTTTGTCAGGCTAAGTATGGTGATAGTAAGAGAGTTTGGGCTAGGGAGTTGGGAGAATTTTTGTCAGGATATTTGTTGACGATGTATGGGGTGATAATGAGTGTAGGAGAGGTTGAGTATGAAAGTGTAAAGAATAGGATAATTGAACAGGTAAAACGTATGAAAGGTACTGTTAGGTATAAGCGAAAAAATGATTTTGATGATGCACGAATGAAGGTGGGTGAAGCAATCTCGATGTATGTATGTCGGTTAGAAACATTGGCTAGAAAGAAGTATGGGGACGAAGGAATAAATGAAAATAAGGAACTAATGAAGAAGTTTTTGGGTACAGTACCAGAGAGTGTGTGTGAGTTTATTAATTTGAAACGGAAGGAGAAAATGAGGTGGACTAGAGAGAGATTAACTTGGGATGATATTTTAGAGATAGTTGAGGATTACGAGTTGGATAGGTGTATGAAAGAAAGTAAATCTGTGAGTGTAAGAACTGGAATGGAGGAATGTGTGCCAGAATTTGGTAGTTTTAGAGATGCTGTTATGAGAGGGCCAATGAGGGCAGCTGATAGTGTAATAGATAGAAGTGTTAGGGTGAGTAATGTAGGAATACCCATGCCGAGAAATGACGGGTTTAGACAGGGAAATCAAGTTTGGAGAGATAGAAGTGCTAGTACGCAGCAAGTTAGGTTAGGTAGTGGTATCCGTGAAGAGAGGTGTTATAGGTGTGGGAAGGTAGGACATAAAAAGAATGAGTGTAGATGGGCATTAGGAGCATGTTTCGGGTGTGGAGAGACAGGGCATCGTATTAGCGACTGTAAGAAAGAGAAAGTGGTTAAGTGTTATCGGTGTGGTATGACTGGACACATAGCGAGTGGATGCCGTAATAATCGTATGAATGTAATTTGTGGTAATTGTGGTAAGGATGGTCATTATGCTAGAATGTGCAAGGAGCCACGGGGTAAGTGTACTGAATGTGGTGCAGATGGGCATGTAGCTAGGGTTTGTAGAAAGAAGGGATCAAGTCAGCCAGGATGTTCGGGAAACTAATTAATCAGAGGGTTCAGCTGGGTGAGTCCTCGTGTGTGTGGGGAGTGAATGTGATGCATGTTCGTGAGGGTTTATTGCATGAAGATGTGATGGGAGAAAGAGCACATGATTGCATGAGTGTGAAAATGATTTTTAATGGTGTAGAGTTGGTTGGTTTGATTGATACTGGTTGCGGTGTCAATTTAATGTTTAGGAATGCATATGATAAGGTGAAAGAGGTTTGTGAATTTAAGGGATGTAAGGGTGAAGTAAAAGGTATTGGTAATTTGCGTATGCCTGTGCAAGGAAAGTTACGAGAAAATGTTATGATTGGGGGGCTGATGATGGAGGATAATGATTTTTACGTGGTTGAGGGAGCGAATGAGAAATATGACGTACTGCTTGGGTATAAATTTCTGAAAAAATGTGGTATGATTGTACATCCAAGTGTGAATATGATTGAAATAAAGGTTAAAGGTAATATTTGTGGGGAATTTTATTTAAAGGAAGACGGCAGAGTGAGTACGAAGGTGTGGAAGGGAGTGCCATTGGTAGCAAGGGAAAGTGTAAAGTTATCGGGTAAGAAAGGTGAGGTTATTAGTGTAAAAGTTGCATGGCCGAGCAGTCTGGGAATTTCAAATAGTGACGAGGATGAATATGTAGTGGAAGGTATGGAAGCAGGTAATTTGGTGAAAACAAGTGTGTATATATATGATGGTGTTATGAATATGCAGGAACCACAGGTGTATGTAAGGTTGTTGCCGAGTGTTAGGAGGAAAAGAGTACGTGGAATACGTGAGGGCGATTGCATGGGATGTATGTATACACTGATCAATGTAGAGGATGGAAGATATGTTAAGGCGAGACAGATAATGGCTGGTAAGGTAAAGAACGATGACGATTGGGATTACGATACGTTGAAAGGAAGAATTAAGTTAGATGAGAGTATAAGTGAGGTCGAAAGGGAACGATTGCTTAAGATGTTATGGGATAAGCGGAGAGTTGTGAGTCTAGGTGACGATGATTGTGGGGGGTCAGACCTGCCAGAATTTAAAATAGTTCTCAGTGATGATACCCCCATATATCAGCGTCCCAGGCATTTTTCTCCGCCTATTGCCAAGGAGATAGAGGAGCAGTGTCAGGAATTAGAGTGTATGGGTGTAATAGAAAGGAGTGAGAGTGCCTGGAATAGCCCTATTGTCCCTGTACGAAAGCCTGATGGAAGTTTACGTATGTGTATTGATTATAGGAAGGTGAATGAGGTGACTGTTAAAGAACGTTTTCCAATGAATGTGGTGTCTGATTGTGTTTATAAGATGCATGGAATGAAAGTTTTTACTAAATTAGATTTGGTGCGGGGCTATTATCAGATGCCTCTAGCAGAGGGGAGCAGGCCCATTACCGCATTTTCAAGTACGAATTGTCACTTTCAATTTAAAAGGTTGAGTTTTGGTCTTGCTAATGCGCCTGCTGCCTTCCAAAGAGCGATGAATGTTGTATTGGCTGGTTTCGATCGACAGAAGGTGACTGTTTTTATAGATGATATTCTGATTGCGAGCGAGACTGTTGAGGAACATATGAGGTTGCTTGAGGCAGTGTTGATGCGGTTAATTGAAGTTAGTGTGAAAATTAAGCTTGAGAAGTGTACATGGTTGTCCAGGGAGGTGGAATTTCTTGGGCATGTAGTGGGTGAATCTGGTATAAGGAAGAGTGACAAGTTTGTGAATAAGGTGCGAGAATTTCCACGTCCCCGGACTGTGCGTGAGTTGCGAGGTTTTCTTGGTTTGGTTGAGTTTGGGCGCAAGTTTGTTAGAGATTGTTCAGGTATAGGGAAGCCTTTGAATGAATGGACGGGTAAAAGGAATAGTACAAAATTAAAATGGGATGATCGGATGATAGAAGCGTTTGAAAGGTTGAAGGAAGAGGCCGCGAAAGACGTCACTTTGGCATTTCCGGACTACAGTGAAAATGCGAGTATGCTAGAGTTGTATACGGATGCGAGTGGGGTTAGTATGGGTGGTTGTTTGGTTCAAATGCAGAGAGTAAATGGAGAAGAGCAATTGAGAGTAATAGCGTATGTTAGTAAAGCGTTTAATAAAGCTGAGCGGAAGTATGAAAGCATGTGTGAAAGCATTGAAAGTATTTTTGTATGGTGTAAAATTCATTGTGCGTACTGACCATCAGCCCCTAGTGTATATGATAATGAAAGAGTGTGTGAATGCAAGGGTTGCTAGGACCATAGAGGATTTGAATGAATTTGATTTTAGGTTAGAATATGTACCGGGAAATAAGAATGTGATAGCAGATGCGATGTCGAGGATGCATGGGAGGATGGAAGATAAAGAGAGTAATCAGAATTCTGAAAGGTTGCCTGAAGGTTTAGTTGTGGAGCAGAGTTGTGAAGGGGAAGATATGGTGTATAAGTGTATCCTAATGGGTTTAAGTAAGTTAGTACAAGAGGGGTTAAATACGGAAATACCAGGTAGTGTAACTGAGCTTAAAAGAAGGGTGATGAGTGAAGTGTCAAAAGAAATGGTATATGAGGAGGAGAGTAGTGTACTAGAAGGGGAAGTATTATCAAAGATATTAATGGTGGTAAGTATGTTGTATGGTGTAACTGTGTATTTGTATTTTGGATGGAATCGACCGATGGAATATAGGGCATATAAGGAGAATGATAGGGAATATATCTTGAGGATGCAATGTAATGAGGAATGTTGCAAATTGTTGAGTGAGAAGGATAATGGTGCAAGTGACCTTAACCTAAGATATGACTGTATAGAGGACAGTGAATATGATGATGAACATATTGGTGAAGTGAGCGACAGAATCGAAAGGAGAGTAAATGTATGCATGCATGGTGTAAAAGGAAGGATGATGACATATGTGAATATAAATGAGAATGAATATTGTAGTTTAATTGATACGGGTGCTCAAGTGTCATTAGTAAATGAGTCGGTTATCAGGGAAATTGAGAGGTACAATTGGGAAGTGAAAAGACAGTGTACGAGTGTGAGAATTCATGGAATAGGTCAGGGAAGTTTACTTGTTTGGGAAGAAGTGAGGTTGAAGGTGAAACTAGGGAGTATGGAAGTTGAACATAATTTTATTGTAATGGGAGAGAATGAAATGCCTAGTTGTTTTTTGATGGGAATAGATTTTTTGAGGTTGCACCATGTGTCAGTTGATGTTGGTAAGGGTTTGCTTTCTAAGAATGGCTGTAAGGTAATAGTAATTGAGGATAATAGTGTATTCATGGCGAATTTTGTTGGCATGATTGATATTGCAAAAAATGAAGATGATTTGTTGAGCAAAGAAGAGGTGGAAGAAATGCAAGGTGAATGTTTCGAAATAAATAGGTTACGTGAATGTATTTTAAATGGTATTAGGGTGGAAGAATGGCCGTGTGATTTGGAAGCGTATAAGAAAGTTGTTAAAAGATTTATTGTTTGTAAGAATATTGTGTATTTTTTGCATAGGGGAATGGATGAAGAGATATATGTTCCTGTATTTCCAATGCATGCAGCTGTAAGTATGTGTATGGTAGTGCATGACAGATATGGGCATATGGGGAAGAATAAATTGTGGGAATGCATGCGAGAGAGGTTGTTTACGCCTGGGTTGAGTCAAATTTGTAGGGATGTAGCGACTACTTGTGAGGATTGTCAGAAGGGAAAGTATCAGAGCATGCATGCAAGTCCGCCTGTTCTGAGATTACGTATGAAAGAGCCATTTGAGATGTTTGTGATTGATTGTGTTTCGTTGCCTGTGACTGCGAGAAGACATGTGGGAATGATTGTCATGGTCGATCATATGAGCAAGTTTGCATATGCAGTACCCATCAAGAATAAAAGAAGTGAGACTGTAGCGAGAATGGTAAGTCAAGTGATGTTGCCGATGAGTGTGTGTAAGCCTGCGAAAATGTAAAGTGACAATGGTCCGGAGTTTGTTGGATGGGAGTTTGAGCAGATGTTGAGAGAATGGGGCATTGAACATGTGTATTCGACTCCGTATATGCCAAGTGCGAATGGTTTGGCTGAAAGGACTGTAAGAACCTTAACAGAAATTTTGCGGATGATGAGTACATGTGATAATGATTGGGATTTATATGTTGGGCGTGCGTTGTGGGTGTATAATGCGACGGTGCACAAAAGTACTGGTATGTCTCCGTGTAAGTTTGTGTTGAATTTTGAAAAGATAGTAAGACCGAGATTGAGTGTGTCCGAGAATGATAGAGATGTTTGGAAGAAAGCAAATGAGAGGTTTGAAAGCTACAAAGTGGGAGAGAAAGTGTTAAAAGAAGTAATTGAAAAAGGAAGAATGAATGTAAATAAGGTACGTGATAAGTTTGAAGGTCCATATGAGGTGTTAGATGTTGGTTCTAGTGGGTTGAGTTATGTTTTAGGTAAAGTAAGTGTGGATGGTAGTGTGGAAAAGGTTAGGGCACACCACAATCAGTTGCGGAAATGGAAGGAGGTACCAAGATATATTCAGGAGAATGGTATGACTAAATGGCTAAAAACGAACAAGTATGAACCGAGTATGTGTGAGGCATTAGGTTTAGAAGATAAGCAATTGGTGTTAGTAGAGTATGGAAGGAAAAAGAAGTCTGAGAATTTTACTGGGGATAAAAGACGGGAAAATTTTGTAGTTGTAGGCGGGAATCAGAATAAGCAGGACAAGGGTGTGAATGTACAGGTGAGTATGGAAGATAAATGTATTAATACAGATGAAACTTGGATGAGTATGAATGATACTTATAGTGTGTGTGGTTTTTCGTTAGATGAGGCAAGAGAACGTAGGACGGACACGAGAATGAAAGATAGGAGAATGATAAGCAGTATGAATGATTCTTTTGTTAAAGTAGAAAATGGTTTAGATGTAATGGATGAATTTTGACAGAAATTAGTGGGATTTTCGGGCCAGATGAAACTGAGGTAGATGAAATAGTGAATGATATCTTAGACGAGCAGAACATAGACGGGAATAGTAATAGTACGTTGAATGAAAACGACATGGAAGAAGTGAATGAGAGAGTGCAGGTATATGAAGGCCCAGTTACCCGAAGCCGAGGCCCTGTTCCTGATTGCGACTGGGTAATGAGAAAATAGGTAAGTGTTGTGTGAGGATTTGGCAAAGTAAGGGGGGAGGAATGTGGAGGATTAATTTTATTTTAATTTATTTTTTGTTTGCCAAATCAAGAGTGAGAGAGAGAGAGAGAGAGAGAGAGAGAGAGAGAGAGAGAGAGAGAGAGAGGGAGAGAGAGAGAGTGTTTATTTAAGTTTTATCAGAGAGAGAGAGAGAGAGAGAGAGAAAGTGTTTACAGTATTGGCTTTAGTTTTGTCACAGAGAGAGAGAGAGAGAGAGAGAGAGAGAGAGAGAGAGAGAGAGAGAGAGAGAGAGTGTGTGTGTGTGTGAGTGAGTGAGTGAGTGTTTATTTATTTAAGTTTTGTCAAACTGCAAGAGAAAGTGTTTATTTGCTTTAGTTCTGTCAGAGAGAGAGAGAGAGAGAGAGAGAGAGAGAGAGAGAGAGAGAGAGAATTTCATTTGCTTTAGTTCTGTCAGAGAGAGAGAGAGATTTTCATTTGCTTTAGTTTTATTAGATCGCGCGTGCGCGAGAGAGTATGTGTGTATGTGCGTTTGTGTGTGCGTGTTTTGTGTGTCCGCGGTGCGCGCTGAAGAAAAAGGGTAATTAGCGAATGATTGTTTGAAGTTGGAAAGATTGTAGGTATAATTGAGGTTGTTTGTTTACTTTTTTAGCTAGGATAGGGTGGTGATGAATGTCTTGGGCGAAAGCATTGGATCTCGAACGATAGAAGGAGTCGGCTCTGTATTTTTTTGCTCTTCGAAAGCCGGCTGTGAAGCTTTTTTTTTATATTCTGAGTAAGTACTGTTTTTATTTATTTTTGTTAGGCGCGTTCATGAGTGATAGAAAGTTTATTGTTTATCTTTGATTATGGTGCGATAGTTAAGTTAGTTAGGAATGTTCATAAGTGTTTTTTTATTTTGGCAGGCCGCGATTCCTCCTTTGGAGAGACCGAATTTAGAAAGTGGATTTGTTGTTGATGACCTGGCCTGTACTTAATATTGTTTGGACTGCTCATTTGACTGCACAACCGTTGATGACCTGGCTTGTTATTTGAGATTCCGATTGATGATGATGATGATGATGATTATAATGATGATGATGACCACCTTTAATGTTATTGGACAGTCAAATTGACTGCAGTGATTGATTGCCAGGGATTTGTGGCAATTGGCGATAAGGACTGAGTTGCCAGTGTGGGGAGTTTGTGGACGACGGTGGCCACACACGTATATGAAATATTAAGAGGTTTCTTTTATGTTTAGTTTGAAGCTTTGAATAATTTTGCTGGGTTGTGGTATATGATTGGGTTTAGTATTAACTGATTTATTTTAGTGTTTAAGTGTTTTTTGTTACTGTGTGGGGACTGTTGGTGTTGGATTCGTAAAGGTTTTGTGATTGGTGAGTTCTGTGTACCCACACACACCGCTATAATATAAATATAAAAGTGTTATTTTGTCTGTTTTTGTGTTAAGTTTGTTTAATGTATGATTTTTGTTTTGGTTGCGGTGAATATAGTTTTAAGGTTATGTTTTGTTTGTTTTTCCCTTTGTACAATAGTCCAGTTTAAAGTAAAGTAAGGGGAAAGTTTGTGTTGTGGGATATTTTGAAAGAAGAGTGATCAAAGGTGTGGGGGTTTGTTTTTGTTGACATCCCGCTACAATGAGGTCAAATTCAAATTCTGTATCGAGGATGTTAGGTCTGGTTACTCTCTCTCTCTCTCTCTCTCTCGTACGAGGGATAATGCTGCCATTGCTCCTTTCACTGTGTAATGTAGGCATTATCTAAAGGTCTTTTTTTTTATCTTTCGTCCCTTATCTGCAACTGTAATTGTTTTAAAACTATTCGTCAACTTTCTTCATTCTTGCTGTCCACTCTCTCGGGCTTATTCTTAAAAAAGGGGTTAATGTCCTTTGCTGCCTCGGTGCTTGGCGTAAAGCCCAAATCCTATATTACAATTAATATTAATAGCCATCCCTATGTTCGTCTTTTTTTTCTTTCTTTTTTTTTGGGGGGGGGGTCATTCTTGTTAACCATTCTTTCTGGCTTATTCTTCAATTCAAAGTACTGGATGGCCTTTGCGGCCCCAGTTCTTGGCTTAAAGCGTAAATTTTATAATCTCTCTCTCTCTCTCTCTCTCTCTCTCTCTCTCTCTCTCTCTCTCTCTCTCTCTCTCTCTTTTTCTCTCGGTAGCGCAAGGGATTTAATGATATCGGGCTGAACTATCATATTTTCTTAACTCAGAGGATAATGTTTTTATTTTCTTATAGAAAATCAGAATGGACGTGGTTCATAGACCCCGGATCCAACAGTGGGTGTACAAGGTGTCAGGGCGTGCAGATCTCCCTGAGATTATTAGCTAACGTGGAGCGATTATGGGCATGAGAAATGCATCAATGAAGAAGAGAACCATTGCTAGGGCCATGGGACTCAATGTTAAAACTGTAACCAAAGGGATACATCGATTTGATGGCCAGGGTAGTGTCGTTACCCGCTCAAGAAGTGGTCGACCAAGAATTATAACTGCTGAAGACGATCAGCGAATCGTTCAACCTGTGATGGAGAGGTCACACTTATCAGTTGTTGACCTAACTCAAAAACTGGGTTTACCTTGCAATCCCGAGACAATGAAATGCCATCTTAATGAGAACGGTTTTCGGTGGTGTATTCCAGCTAAAAGAGAAAAACTTAGTCGGGAAAATAAGGAGGCACGATTGGAATTTGCAAAAAGAGACACCCAGGATGTGTATGATCAAAACTTTTGGAATTCTGTCATTTTTACTGACGAGAAGTCTCTTCAAACAACGGTAACAAAAAGTCGGATACGCTGGCGACCTATGAACACTGGATTTGCTCGGCAAAACATACAAGAATTGAAAAGAAGTGGACGCCAAAGTGTTGGTTTCCATGGTTTGATGTGGTCTGGGGGACTAGGAGACTTGACAAGGATAAATGGCAACCTGGATTCCATTCAATATATAGAGATTTTCAAAACAATTATTCCTTGTATTCGTGCAACAGCAATTCCTGCCCCAAATCCAATTTATTTTGTTCATGATAAAATGAACTCCATTGTTAAACTGTATGGCTGACTTGGTTTTATTTATATTGTCAAAATTTCTTTCTGGCATTAATTTTTTAACTATTTGGCTTTAAGACCGATCGGTTCCATGACTGTTCGGTTTTACGACCGTTCGGTTTCATGTCCTTTCGGCATCTTGGGTTCGGCATCTTGTCTGCCGGCAATAGTGCATTCGGCATCTCGTCCGCACACGATCGAAAACGTGTGGGCAATGATGGTCAGGGCATGGGATTTACAGAATGGTGAACTCGAGAAACAATAATTAATCATGCCGTTTCTGGATGGGAAAATTTATGACGTTTACTCAACTATTGCCGAAGTCTCGTTGAATCGGTCCCAGAAAGACTAAATACAATTATTCATGCTAATGGGGGTTGGGGTACGTATTAATTGCTTGGTCAGTTTGTAAAATTAATTCAGATATGAATAATTGAAAGGAGAAAAGCTATTGTAATGGCTATGGTGGGTTTGGTTAGGTAGCTTATGAATCATCTATTGTTTTTGTGCCTATGACTTGTGCCATGTTATTGATTGTCTTGTATACTGGAAAAATGGATGTAATGTAATATTTTCATTTTGTGTCTTAATAATATCTAAATTGTTCTGTTTCTTCATTATTTATGGTTTCGGGTAAAAACTATGGTACTAATAATAGCATGTTTACATTACTTTATTTTTATTTTGATACTTGTTCTTTTACTGTTAAACATTTTGGTAATGTCTTTCATCACCTTATCATCTGTTTTATTTATGACTATTATTTCTGTGTTGTAGGTTTTTTGTTTACCAGAAACATTTGCTATTTATAACAATAAGATTGGTTTTACTGCAGTTTCTGTTCTGTCCCTTTTTACTGTTTCCCATTTAGAAATGACGTGATTTATTATTACTGCCTGACTTCACTCATCCTGTATATCTCATGTCCTCGCCATATGGGTGTTCTTGAAATCATTACGTGAGTGGCTTGTGTGGATGGAGCTTTTATCATAAACAAAATGAATTGGATTTGGGGCAGGAATTGTTTTAGCACGAATGAATGGAATGATGTGTTTGATTATCCGTATACATTGCACGGAAATACCATGTTGCCATTCATCCTTCTCAAGTCTACTTATCATCAGACAACCTCCAACTATGGAAACTCACAGTACGGCGTCCACTTCTTAATTCTTTTTTTTTTATTTATCTTTTTTTTAAGGAGCAAATGTATTTTTGGAGCCTTTGCCTGAAATGACTTTCCATTTTTCCAGATCAGAGAGTTCCAAAAGCTTTGATTTCAACATAAACAAAACTTCCGGCTTACACAGCATTGTTACATAGGTCCAATAAACATAAACACAGCATTGTTACATAGGTCCAATAAACATAATTGACAGCTGGTTTCTAGTCATAGTAGTATCATCGCTCGACTCGGGAGTCCCACGGTTTTTTTTTTCCGGGCTTTACCGGCCCTGTGGGCTTGGAATAGTGTGCTTGGGTAAACACAAGGACTTACCTCTTCAGAGTTACTACCCAGTCGAACCAGGTATCATGTAAATGGATAAGGGGATGGGTGAAGCGTGGAGTCCATAATATCATTATCATTATATTATTATTATATAAGCCCATTATTATAATAACCCAATGAGGAAAGGAAACAATGATATACATAAGTTACAGGAAATGTAATGAACAATTAAAATAAAATATTTTAAGAACAGTAACAACATTATAATAAACCTTTCATATATAAACTATAAAACTTAAAAAAAAAGAGAAATAAGAAAGAATAGACCAGTCATGGACTATCTATTGGCCTTGACTGTCTGCCCAATGCTCCTGCCATTCATTAGTGACCTTATAACAATATTTACTCAAACTATCAAATAACATATTTTTGTCTATGGGTTAAGGATGATTTTACTCCTGATAACATCATCTTGCCCTGGTATTTTTGTTTATCCTATATAATTGAGAGATTGAGTAAGCAAATGGGACGCCCTTCCACACGGATGAGAAAGTTCTCATAGGGCTACAGCATAGTCACCATATCTGATATTGAGTGCCATGTCGTCATAAGCTAGGCATTCGTTAGAAACGCTTGACTACACTGTAGCAGACGTTCTATTACCAGTTAGGTTGATATTGTTTTCCTTCGCCATGACGTTAAAGTGCTATCTTTCTATGGTAAATATATTGCTCCAAGAACACATGAGCGTCGGTATAGAGGGCACCTACGGGTAATTCTGTGCTGAGATAAACTAGAGTCATACCCTCAAAGACTGGTGCCTATTAGTTATTATGTTTGCTTAGGATTTATGGTCTTGAACACACCAAAGAGCTTCTTCATTTAAGAACTCTTCATAGTTTCTTTAAATGTGAACATAATCAAAAACATATAAAAAGGAGAAAATTCAAAATTATCTTCTAGAAATTGAAACTTTTACATCGACCTTCAAATCTGGGATCTTAGGAATATAGAGACTTTTGTAAGGACTTATTTCATATCATATACACTTTTCTTACTTTGACATAGGACTTAGGGTTTTGATCCTCCATAGCTTCTGTAAAAATTTTCTTGATAGGGAGAAAATCAAAATGGTTTGCAAAATTTTAAATAGGGCAAGACAAGAAGAAGAACAAGAAGAACAACATCAACTCGGATAGCTCATATACCACTCCGCTAGTGAATATGCATGAATAAGAGGGTGATACAAAATTAAGGATCGGAATGGTTTATTGAATTTGGGCTTTAAGCCAAGCACTTGGACAGCAAAGGCCATTCAGCACTGTGAAAGGAAGAATAAGCCCGACAAAGGGAATGGCAAGAGTGAAGAAAACATACGAACATGGGATCACTAAGTAACAATTTTCGTTGCAGACCGGGGCAGAAGGGATGCTGCATAGACACTTAAATAGTGCATACATCACACCGTGTAAGGTGCAATGGCATTATTCTCCGTATGAGGTATAAAAGTTATAAATGCTGTGTGGAATAAACCAAATTTAAAAAATCAAATATATACATTAAAAGTAAGCTCAGATCATGGATTAATTAAAATTCACTCTCAAATACAAACTATGATGCTAGAGGATGACTAAGGTGATAAGTCTTGAAATAAAAATCCCGATGTTAAAAGATAACATAAACTAACTCCTTTATATTTTAAACATTTAAAAATTGGAGTTTGTTTTAGAAGGTTTATAACACTAGTCACATCAGTATCATTATTGAAAAGGTCACAAA
Organism: Palaemon carinicauda; assembly: GCF_036898095.1. Taxonomy (NCBI): domain Eukaryota; kingdom Metazoa; phylum Arthropoda; class Malacostraca; order Decapoda; family Palaemonidae; genus Palaemon; species Palaemon carinicauda. The sequence goes on from NC_090747.1 coordinate 23,624,632, forward strand.
TATTTCAATCATTTGAGCATTTCGCCTTTTAAATGTTCAAGCCTGGTGCAGTACACGAGTTGTATGATCAAAAGATAAAGAACTGACATTCAACCCTTACTGGATCACACCGCTTCCTTCTCAAAGATATTTGTGCTTTGGCCGACTATGGCCAATCCTCAGCCTATACAATAAATTCCTACCAAGAGCTTGACTCTGACATGTTTAGTTTATTAAATTAATCCTAAAAAAATACATAATTTCACCATGCTCGCAAAGTTCATGTGTGTGTGTGTATGTGTGTGTCTGAGAGAGAGGGAGAGAGAGAGAGAGAGAGAGAGAGAGAGAGAGAGAGAGAGAGAGAGAGAGTACCTAGTAGTAATCAATGATTCAAAGGACTCTCGTATGAAAATTTCAGGGAAATTACACCACAAGAGAGTGTATTGCTGATTAGATGGTAGATTGATGTATATGGAAGGCGACAATATTGACGTTGAAATGGCTGTGGTATACTTACAAAAATGTAGGAAATCAGTTTTGAAAAATATTTCCATTTTCTACAAATCGTGAACGTTCTTACACACATATTTATAATAGTCGAAGATAGCGAACGTATTATTGAAATATAATTCAAGAGATGAACGTGTCAATAAAAGTTAACAATAGTAAGTCACGAGTAAAGAGAAACCAGGAGGAAGTAATAAATTCTATTTTGGAAAAGGAGATAATGGAATTGGTGTCTACAAATATAAAGGAATAAATTTAAGATAATATATTATTCACAAAATCAAAGAAACAAAATGAAGTGGCCGGATATGTACGTCAGATTAGGAAAACACGATTTAATGTAAGATTTTGAAAGAAAAAATAGAATACCCATAAAGATTTTTTTCTATGAATTATAATAGAAATATTTATCTATTTATCTGTGCGGGATACTGAGATATTTGATAAAGCTAGTATGTGGACATGGAGCTCGTGGTAGGTAGGGATACAATAGATGAAACTCTTTTTGATTAACAAGTACATCCTTATCATGAGAAATAATATCTTTGCAACGCTGTATTGTTTTTCTGATTTTGCAAAAAGGAAATTGAATATGAGTTTTTTTTCTCAATTGAGAAGTTCAGAATAATTTCAGGGAGATTAATAGTAATGGTATTCTCAATAAAAAATTATATGTAGGAATTTGATTGTCTATAATCTTGAGAATTGAGTTAATGTCTCTCTCAAGGAACGGCAATTTTTTTTTTCCCTAAGATTCGTTACTTTATGATAGAAGTAGCAGATTTATGATACTACTGGTAATGTAGCTCCGAATAAATTTATTTTGTGTATAAAGCTTGAGATTTTTCCCGTGTGTCCCGTCGAAGCGACTTCTACCAACTTTTACAAGAACACAAGCAACTAGTTCTATTAGAGATAATAGGATGTTCAGCCAACAACAACCAAATCCCCTTCCTTTGGTAAGAACATAACAAAGTAGTTAAGGTTTGGATGGTCTAATCAAAATTAGGTCATACCGTTTTGATATGAAGTAATAAAATTTGTCTCCCCATCCAACTGGTGTGATGATTTAGAAACGCTCTTTCCCAGGTATGTTTATGAAGGGAATCTTACCACCCTCAGTTATACTACTCATAGAATTATGCCTATTTGCTTTTTCAAAATATAATGCCTGGAGCTTTGTTCCAAAATAGATCCTAATTCTATGACCTCCTGGATAAAGTTTATTATTTTTTTTCACTGTGCACTTTGAAATAATAGTGTTCCTACCCAAATCGACATATAATTGTTAATAAGATTAAAATCTTCTGAGAAAATAAACCAAGGAGAAATATGCCTCAGTTTTCTCCTCAGCAATAGTAATATACTTGAATTGTACACACACACACACACACACATACACACACACACACATATATATATATATATATATTTATATATATAAACTAATAATTGCATACGTGTTCATTAACAAAGCATATATTGACCTTATAATAGTTTCAACACATTGTCATCTAACATTAGTAATTACCTGTGATCAAAGGACGTTTGCGATAATTGATATCAACTTCATGACCCGTTGTTGCTATCATAAAAAACAATATAGCACATTGCTTGAGGCTCCAATCGCTTCGGTTAAGACTTCAAAGTTAGACTGCAATGGGCTTCAGATAGCGAACTGATCATTAATTTCGTTAATTACTTTATCTGATATGGAATATGTTATGATTATGCCATAAGAATACTTTAAGGTCAAATGATGTTCCAAACATTTTCATTGAGGTTATATGACAATCCAGTCAATGGTTCAGTAGCGAACAAAATTTCATGCTGACTTATGTACACAAGAAACGAAATAATATGCAAACAGGATTAATCGATTGCATATGCCATCTGATCATGTTGTACTAAGATAAAACAGGTAAAATTACTTCTGTTAAGTTGTTCAAACATTGACAGGTGAACTAGTTATCATCAGTAACACCCCTTTTTAAGTGTAATCAACCAAGTTTCTGTAAACAGATTCCAACTCCTTTTTTGGTATGAAATGAATTTAAAAATTTCCCGCAAGGAATCACTCCCCCCATTAAAGAAATCTGTGGCAGAAATCAAAAGGATAATTTTTTCATGAATAGAAAAACTGACGCACAGTAGATGATTACAAAGCTGTCTCGACCGTGTCACATCTTACAACCACTTAGGTCAGGCTGCTTCCAAAAATGCCTGGTGGTTACTCATCAACAGCCTATAGTTGCTATTCTGTTTTCATTTAACTACCACTCTGAGATTGTACGTTAACCTTGATGAATTTAGTACTTCTCTCTCTCTCTCTCTCTCTCTCTCTCTCTCTCTCCCTCTCTCTCTCTCTCTCTCTCTCTCTCTCTCTCTCTCTCACACACACACAAACACACACACACAGACACCTCCTGGTTTATCACCGTGTATCTTCTAAAATTCCTACCATTGGTCCCTCTTCTAACTTCGATGGCTCAGTACTAATAATAATCGAAGGACCACCATCTGAATAACCCTATCAGGATTTTAGTGGGTAGAGATATGCACTCGATTTTAGATTTCTTCATTCTATGATTCTTGGATACAACACTTTCACGACAACAAGTAAAGTTACAAGAATAAATAACTGCTTGTTAGAGGACTGTAGATGTCCTCTCCTCTTCAGTTAGGGCAATTCTCCTTACCCTATTTCGAAATGGTGGTTTTAGTCGTTCTGGTTAGATGCATGTAGTTTTTTTCTGTGAGCTGGCTAAAACCATTCTGCTCTCACATCCATGGTAAAGTCCGTCGTTGGGCAGGAACGAGGTGGGTTGGTATCTTCGGTGGGGTGAAGCTGTGAGGCCAACATAGTGATACACCCATGAATCATGGCGAGCCAAATAACATTCTTTCTGAAATGAGGAGACACAATTTGTAGTCCAGGGCCAAGGAAGGAAGGTTTCAAGATTTTAGGATTATAAGTTAGAAAATTTAGCCTGGGGATTGGAACTGCTGTAAGAAAGTATAAGTAGTAGCATTCTTATTTCCAATATTAATTAATTCAATACTTGGCATGCAAGTTCCTTTTTGTTTGAAAGCCTTGTAAAATTCCGATGCATATCAGTTCAAACGGAATGGTAGATTAAAGGTTAACTAAAATCTGTAAGCAGCATTCTTAGTTCTAATAATTAATTAATTACATACATATTTCTAATGCTTTGATCGAAATCCTTGTAAGATTTTGTATATAAATAAATATATATATATATATATATATATATATATATATATATATATATATATATATATATTTATATATATAAGCATAGTAATCTTAAATTTTGGAAGTCAAGAGAAAATTTAACAAAAATCTTATGATGCGTATCTGCCTCTGTACTCTAGGTATATATTTGATTTGTTTCATATGATTTTTTCTTTAATTTTTTTTTTTTGGGGGGGTTGTTATTCATATCATTATTATGGAATAGTATCTATGAGCCAACTTTATCCACTTGATAAATCACAATTACATCCTTTTGTTAAAAGTTTTCATAGAATTACCATACTTCTCTCTCTCTCTCTCTCTCTCTCCTCTCTCTCTCTCTCTCTCTCTCCTCGCTCTCTCTCTCTCTCTCTCTCTCTCTCTCTCCTCTCTCTCTCCCTACGACGAGGGTAGAGGGCGACACGTTTGTATTTCCCCCAGTGCGCTCAAAGGGATAGAAAAGAATTACAGTACTGTACCTTCAATGAAGAGGCTTTTTTTTTACGTTGAAGATATGATTTTCTGAAAAAAAGATTTCAAGTAATTTAAGCTTTGATAATAGAACCAAAGATATACAGAGTTATACAGAAGAAAATCTATTGAAGAATATTTATTTCATCAAAGAAGAGGCATGACTCTAACATATATCAGCAATAACTCACAATTTGGGGATAACTCGTGATTTAAAAAATATAGAGGGAGCATCCGCATTTTTTTTTAAATCAGAAATTTTATTAAAATTATTTGACAATGAACGACGTAAACATGATCATTTGAAAGCATGTTTATAATAAGAATACTCAAGCAACGGCGTTTCCCTTGTTGTGGATTTTAACGAAGAAATCTTGGAACTTCTTAATATATCATAGATTCTTTGATATTTTTACAAAGAGGGAGATCAAATAATTTGGAAGACTATGTTTAACTACAAAATTTTTATCTTATATCACAGAATTCGTATTTTCATGAAAGGGATTTGACTTAATGCAGGGAATCGTCAGTTTATGGGAAACGATCTCTCATTAACCATTGAACATTCTTTGAAACTATTTGTCATTTCACGATAATCAAACGGTTATATTTTTTGCGTCAGCAAGTTTTTGACAAGCATAAAACGTTTTCTCTCATGATCATACAGAAAACATTCCATTCAATTCGTTAACTCCCCTCTCTAATATACATGCCACTTTCATATTTACGACTTCTCCCAACTTGTCTCAGAGATGTGTCATTTTGATCTTAATGACTTAATGGTGGCTTTTAAGAAGTGCTGGTTTCTGCTTAATCTGAAATCTCTTTTTGTTAAAGAGGTTAATAATCTATAACAATGAATCTCGGCGTATTAAAGAGGAAACTTTTTAAACCTAATAAAAAATGTTTGCGTGTGTCTGAGAGAGAGAGAGAGAGAGAGAGAGAGAGAGAGAGAGGAGAGAGAGAGAGAGAGAGAGAGAGAGAGAGGGGGGGGGGGGAATGGGTATATTCATAGATATTTGGTCTTTTTGTTTTAATGGTTACTGAGATTTACTTTATTTATAGATATAACCTCGAAAAAAAAAAAAAAAAAAAAAAACGTAACATAGCAGTGACCCATTTAGGTAATATTGGAGGTGATTGGAATTTTAATGGTTCATTTCAGTAGAGGTGATGGCGTTTTAATAATACAATAAAATTTTATGAAGAATACGTAAATAAATATGTATGTATGTATGTATCTATATGTGTATGCATGAATGTATGTATGTATGCATATATGAAATCAAAACTCTAGATGGGCCTTGATGCTTATGCAGATTTCTTAGCTCCAAAGTTATCTGTTATTTTGCGCAAGTTAGCAAGAAGAGGAGCTTATAGCACTTGTTGGAGAATTGGTGATGTTACTCCACTACGTTGATTTATTTGTAGTAGCTTAAGTACAACAGATAATCACCCAATTTCCATAACTTCCATATTATCTAAAGCTTTTAAATGTCTTTTCGAAAATCTTTTATAATGATTGCTGAAGGTAATCATCTGTTCCATATTTTGTTTATTTGGATTTTGTAAAGGCCCTGGCACATGTGATGCCCTTCTCATAATCTCCCATAATCTACAAAAATCCCTTGAGTATGGTAAAAAAGTTCGTTTGATTGGTGTTTATTTTAGTGCTGTTTTTCACTGTTATTCATGAGGTCCTTTTTTCATATTAAAACAGGTGGGAGAAGTTTGGTCTTTTCTTAGCATCATTATTGAATTTGTAAGGACTTAATCGCAAAAAGCTGTCGTTGATGGGCACCATAGTGAGCAGAGAAATGTTATATCTAGTGTTTCGTAGAGTAGTGTTCATGGCCAATTACTTTTCATAATATATACATATGGCATATGGGTTCATTAGAAAACAAGCTCATTGCATATACAGATGATGATACTCTTTTTTGTATCAGTTCCATATCCTGAGTGTAGATCTTGGGTAGCTGAATCTTTTACTAGATATCTAGCCAAAATAAGTGTTTGGTGCAAATTATGGGGATGAAGTTGAATCCTAACAAAGCTTACATGGCTGAAGACTATGAAGCAAGATGTAGGAGATGAATGGTGACGTACTGATTTAAAAGTTCAAGACAGAGACGACTTGTGAAATCTAACCGAGTCCAATTGCGCCAATAGTTGTAGGAGACGATATATATATATATTATATATATATATATATATATATATATATATATATATATATATATATATATATATATATATATATGTATATACATATATATATATATATATATATATATATGTATATATATATATATAAATATACATATATATATATATATATGTATATATATATATATAAATATACATATATATATATATATATATATATATATATATATATATAATATATATATATATATATATATATACAGTGTATATATATATATATATATATATATATATATATATATATATATGTGTGTGTGTGTGTGTGTGTGTGTGTGTGTGTGTATCATTGTTAAGAAACCAAATGATATCAAATTGCAATTTACCAGTTGAAAGTATTATCAGCTTTAATAGTGTCATAGAAGAACAATTACTCAGTGTTACGTGTGTTGATTATGTAACAATGGAGGTAAAATGGTTTGGTTCACTTTGGGGAATTAGGCATGTGAGATATGATTTCTATCTTCTAATTCTTCAATTTCTACTTGTATACTTTTACTGGCAAACAGATAAGAAAATTAAGAAATTTTATCCACGCGAGATAGGCTGGAAACTTGGGAAAGTTTCCTCTTCACAAGTTGCCTCCGAGATCAAAACTCTTGTCAGTAAAAGGTATTGCTTTCATTATCCATGACAGTTTATGGAAATTCAATTTTGAAGCACTCACAATAATCTTCATACCTTTCCTTTCTGTTCTCCTTTCTTTTCTTTTTTTTTTTTTGAGAGAGAGAGATATACACCTTTATGAGTTTTCTTCTTATTATGCTGTCATTAAAGATCTCGTTCACGCAAAGATAATTATCTATAAGCGATTTAAAAAAATAATTCCCATACTTGTATAAGATATTATGAGTATTCATTACTTCATTCAACAGCAATGCACATACAGAACGTTTAACTGCACGAATTAGGTAATTTCCAGAAATCTTAGAAAAAAACCTGATCCAAAAAGAAAAATAAATATTTCAATTACATAATCAAGATCTTTCTTTTAAAAATATGGAGTGATATATTTCAGGGAATCTGAATAGAAAAAGTTTAAAAAAAAACAGCCTTAGTTTGAAAGTCATCTCTGTCACTTCTATTATATCAACTGATTATAAAAATTCAAAACACGACATTTCTTTATATGTGAGATATATCGGCAAATTGTATGCCTGAAGCTTGTTACTTCTTAACTAAGTTCTACAGCCTGAGAAAGTTTCGGCACATTTTGTTAGGACACAAAGTAAATGTACTTACCGATCATAACCCATCTGTGATCTATTTAAGAAAAGAGCTTTCAATAATAACTAAAAGTTTAATTGATGGTTTATTAGTGCACTAGAGTTTGTTCCAGAATTTAGATACATTCCAGGTAAGTTTAATACCTTACCAGATGGATTATCGAGAGCACAGGAGGATACTGAAAGAATTATCACGACTAACACCTTTTGTTTCAGCTGTCAGGTTGTAGACGTAGATTTGGAAAGAGTCAAAATAGAACAAGGGAAACAAACACATATCAGGAAAATAATAGGAGATTTGAGACAAGATGAGAATTCTAGGTCAGTATTAGCTATAACACGTACCCACAAGTTGGCAGGACATCCAGGAATCAAAAAGACTCTGAGAACAATAAGTTGGAATTATTTTTGGCCTAAGTGCAGTGAAGAAGCAAAGGAATTTGTAAATGAATGTCAAACTTGTAATAGGCATAAAGGTCATGTAAATGTCAGAGCTCCTTTAGAAAAATATCTTAGTAATTCAAACCGTTTTGAGGTAGTTCAGATGGATCATATGGGACCGTTTCCAAAGATATTGAGTGGAAATGATTATTTACTGGCTTTCATTGATTATTTGACTCGGTACTTAAAAATTGTTCCAGTTAGAGATCGAACTACTGTTTCGGTTGCAGAAGCTTTAAAGACCAGAATACTCACAAGACATTCGTGTCCGGAGGTACTTTTCGGACAATGCACCCCGAATTTACTAGAGAAATAATAAAAAAGATTTGTGAATTTTCTGAGATTAAGAAATAAGTTCAAATGGGACAGTAGCAAGGAAAAATAAGAAGATACTGGATGTACTGCAAACTATCATTAGTCCAACTACAGAAGATTAGGATATAGCTTTAGAGGATGTTCAGTTTACTTAGAATAACACAGTGAATGAGACGGTAAGAGAAACCCCATACTTTTTGCTTTATGGTTATCAGAAAAGACTGCCTAACTCATTGTTAGGGACAGTAGCAAGGACAAATAAGAAGATACTGGATGTACTGCAAACTATCATTAGTCCAACTACAGAAGTTTAGGATATAGCTTAGAGGATGTTCAGTTTACTTAGAATAGCACAGTGAGTGAGACGATAGGAGAAACCCCATACTTTTTGCTTTATGGTTATCAGAAAAGACTGCCTAACTCATTGCTAGGTGACACAAATCTTCCTAGGCAAACATATGATTACCAGGACTATGTAGCTTGGAAACTGCAAATAACCTTTCAAATAATACGACAGACCAGACAATCTCTAGAAAAAAAGGGAAACCGCTAAATAAGAAATACACACACACACACACACACACACACACACACAGACACACATATATATATATATATATATATATATATATATATATATATATATATATATATATATGTGTGTGTGTGTGTGTGTGTGTGTCTGTTTGTGCGTGTGCTTGGGTGGGTGGGTGTGTGTGTGCCTTGAGCGATATATATCGATATATGTGTGTATATATTCATAAAATTATATATATATATATATATATACATATATATATATATATATTTATATATATATATATATATATATATATATATATATATATATATATATATATATATATATATATATACATATATATATATATATATATATATATATATATATTTATATATATATATATATATATATTATATACAAATAACAAACCTTCGAATAAAAATTTGAAAGGGAATCATACTACGATTCATCCCATT
>NC_090747.1:23634551-23637051 GCF_036898095.1 Palaemon carinicauda
TTGCCCCCTCACAATAAATCATGTGATTAAAATTATTAATGTGTAAAAACAAAGCATTCGAGAGTTGTCCCGTTCTCACACTATATTTGTGTTGTTTAATTCTGATGTCCAGTCCCTTCCCAGATTGTCCTAGATAAAAACAATTGCAGTTCATGCAAGGACCCCGTAAATGCAGCCCTGAGAAACTTTGGGAGAATTCCATATTAGTATCCTTTTCAGTGTATTTGAAAATTTAAAAACAACATTAATATTAAAATTCTTGCAAAAACTTGGAACCCTCCGTAAGAGGTCAATATATGGTAAAACGAGCACATTATCATTATTAAAAGTAATTCTCGGAGTTACAGAATAAAACGTTCTTTGTGCTTTTTGTAAAGCACATTCAATAAAATATTTAGGGTATTTCAATTTCTCCGATATGTTGAAGATACTTTCAAACTCTTCCTGAAGAAATTCCGGGCTGCAGATACGTAAGGCTCTTAAAAACATAGAAGAAAAAGTAGCCTTCTTAACTTGATTACTATGGTTAGAATAATAGTGAATATATGAATTTACGTTTGTAGGTTTTCTATACACTGAGTATTTGAAGCCATTTAGAGTACGGTGAACATTTATATCCAAAAATGAAAGTCAACCATCACGTTCTTCTTCACAAGTGAAATTAATGGAAGGTACCAAATTATTCAGTTCAGAGAGAAATGCATTTACATTTTCGGTTAGAGGCCATATGCAAAAAAATATCATCAACATACCTATACCACAGAACACCATAAGGCAAAATATTAGGTAAAAATCTTGTTTCAAAAAGCTCCATATATAAATTACTTAAAACAGGCGAAAGAGGATTTCCCATTGCCATACCAAACTTTTGTGTATAGAATTTGTCATCAAAAGTAAAAACAGAATCACAAATGCAGAGTGTAACCAGTTCTAAAATATTATGAGTGAACAAGGGTAAATCAAAACTGTCTAAAAATTCAGCTAAATATTCAAGCAAGTCATGTATAGGTACTTTTGTAAACAGAGATGCAACATCAAAACTAATCATTTTAAACTTAAAATTAATAGTTGTGCTAGTTAGGTTTTCTATCAGATCTACATTATGTTTGATATTGGAATTCGAAATGCTTCCAACTAAAGGTGAAAGAATCTTAACCAGCCATTTTGAAAGCTTATAAGTACATGACTCAACAGAACTGATAATTGGTCTAATGGGGTTACCAGGTTTATGTGTTTTAACAAGACCATACAAATAGGGTAAGGTTGGAGATATTGTTACAAATTGTTTAATCAAATAGTCATTATTTTTTAAGATACTTTTGACCTTCTTATTAAAATGAGAAAGCACACGTTCAGATGGATTTGATGTCAGTAGATCATAGGTATAAAAATCATTCAGCAGTAAGTACAGTTTATCTTTGTAATCTTGCTTATTTAGTATAACCATGGCGTTAGACTTATCAGCTTTCGTAAAATGAAGTTCGTCATTGTTTTTCAGCTTTTTGTAAACTTTTAGGAATCTTAATGGTACATTTGAATAGGAAGGGAATGAATTTACAACATAGATAAAACCTTTAACAAGATTTAGATTGTCGTCCGATATACTACCAAATTTTTCGAAATTACAAAAGGCTTCAGATATACCAACATAGTCATGTGTAGTGGGTGTTACAGAAAAACTCAGACCATACCCAAAAGCAGATTTAAAATCTAAATCATTATAGGACAGACAACATAGATTATACACGTATATATATATATATATATATATATATATATGTATATATATATATATGAAAAAGATTATATATATCCAAACCTACACAATAAAAAAATATAGTAATTCAAATGCCAAGATATATCCAGGCAATAGGGTGACAACATCAAATCACAATGCCAACCCGAGAATTACGTCAAGATTACATAGACGAACGTTAATTTCCTTCGTCCCCCAGTAATCAGGGACTTAACACCACGAAGTGTCCTTCTCGTAATCAATATAGCAGTGATTTCCTCCATTATTTTCTCTGAATGACTGCTTCTGAGGGTTACTTATGGCCAGTGATTATTGGAGCGGAATTTATGAGAAAAGGAGTCTTTTATCGCGGGCTCATTTATTTAGTATCTAATAGTTTGCCGAGTGTAAATATATATATATATATATATATAGAGAGAGAGAGAGAGAGAGAGAGAGAGAGAGAGAGAGAGAGAGAGAGAGAGAGAGATACCTTAGTAATTGAATTGATTTCAAATGTATTGTATTTTTTACCGTAATTTTGTTTCTTTTATAAACTTCTCTTGATGCGTAAGTTAAAAGCTTACCCTAATGTTAGCAATTACCTTCCCAGAAAGAGAGAGAGAGAGAGAGAGAGAGAGAGAGAGAGAGAGAGAGACCCTAATGATCAATTTTATATCAAATTGACTGTATTTTTAGAAGTAATTCTAATTCTTTTAATGACTCCTCTCGATGGTATTAAAAGCTTACTCTAATGTTAAATAT
>NC_090747.1:23639551-23664551 GCF_036898095.1 Palaemon carinicauda
TGTAGACAGACTCCCCGACCATTCATGACTTATTAACGGTCAATACCGAGCTATTGTGGAAAGACTTCCCGGCCACTCATGACCTAATTGCTATCAATACCTAACTGTTGTAAAAACAATCTCCGACCGATAACAACCTATATGCGATCAATAGTGAACTGATGTAGAAAGACTCTCCGACCCTTCACGACTTATTCACGTTCAATATCAAACTGTTGTAGATAGAATCCTGGCAGATGAAACAATATTTTCTGTTGACTGTTTTCTTTATGCTTTAATGGATATCATCCACTTTTTATAAATTTTATAAAGGTTGATCTGATAAGTACGTTTATTAAATTTTAATAAACTAGTTCATAGTGAACCCTGCGTTTTATTCGCCCACACTCATTTTATTGAAAATGTACTGAGCATTGAGATTAAAATATTAATATTTTTATCATGGTATGTCTTTTAAGATTGTTCCCTGTTTCAAGCAAAAGTCCACTTTTTTTAACCCTTCTTTAGGAAGGGTTGACGTGGTACCCTAACGGGATAGTGGCAGAATAGTCACATTGGGGAAGGTATCACAAATTAATTCTGACATTGGCGACTCTTATACAAACTTTGCTTTATATTGTGTAGGGCGAGAACACTATACAAGCTTGTCATTTTGTCATCCATAAGTTATTATGTACTCCTCGAGAGTTTTCCAGAGTCTAGTATGACTCTCCCCTGTAGGGCAAGAAGCACTAACATAGTTCATGCTTAGATGAAATGATGTATGACGGTAACATCATAGGTCTCTAGGTCTAGACGGACCAGGAAAATACTTTCTTGAGAGTTGGCACCGATTGAGAATCCACAGATACAGTAATGCTCTGGTAAACTTCCATCAGGACAACATGGCCTGAGCCCAAAAAACGGATTTTGAACAAAGCGAAAAATCTATTTTTAGGTGAGATAGCCATGTCGTCCTGATGAACCCACCCTTCCTTTTATTGTAAAAGGGCTTATTGACCCCTCCCTATAATAAAGTATCTGTAGCACCTTGTATATCGCTACAAGGAATAAAGAGGGCGCTACCACCTTCATCAGATACACACTGGAAACGGAAGCGGAGAGATGCCTTATGAGCGGCTCTCTTTTCATTCTCGTTTCGGATTCTTGTCACTATAACCCCCTCGAAGTGTTAATACAGTTCGGGGTGAAGATAGCTATGTGATGTGTCAAGAATACGTCCTCTGATATTATGTGATATCCCTGTGAGATTTTTTAGGGATATTCGCTCCAGGAGTTAGAATTCTAGATACCTAAAGGTAAAATTCTCTGGGAATATCAATGTAGTCAAATATACCCTAGAAAGTAGCTTTCTAGGGTATATATATATTAGGAACTTCCATCAGGACGACATGGCCTGAGCTCAAAAATGTTTATAAACTAGTTGAATGATGTAATATCTAATGAACACTATAATATACAATTATCTAAGTTTTTGTTAATGTAAACGAAAACCATTCAATGAATCATTGATAACATAAACAATGTCCAAATGGGAAGCAGTTTCATAATATAGTGAATTTCAATGATAAATCAACTCGGTCATGAGTTATCTAGCTATGAATGGTAAAAAAAAACAAAGAGCTGACTTACTTTTTGGACAGATATTGACTAAGTTAAGAAATGAAACAAGGCTACTGATAGATACCTGAAATAAAAACCATCCAAATGTGACCGAAATGTTCTCCGAAAACAAAATGTGTTTTAGGAAGAGGAGAAAATATTCTGAACAGGATATAGCTCTGGTAATCACTAAATTTTATTCGTTTCAAAAGAGCTGCTTTGTCACCAATTCTCAAGGTATCGATTTTTTATCATTTATGGGGATAAACATTTATTAGGACCTGTCACAATGAGAGAGAGAGAGAGAGAGAGAGAGAGAGAGAGAGAGAGAGGGCAATAACTTACTTTATTAAGACCAGATATAATGAGAGAGAGAGAGAGAGAGAGAGAGAGAGAGAGAGAGAACCTCATTTTTAATAACAGTATCATTGAGAGAGAGAGAGAGAGAGAGAGAGAGAGAGAGACTAAACCTAATTTATTGAGACCTATTTCAATGAGAGAGAGAGAGAGAGAGAGAGAGGAGAGAGAGAGAGAGAGGGAGAGAGAGAGAGAGACACTAAACCTAATTTATTGAGACCCATTTCAATGAGAGAGAGAGAGAGAGAGAGAGAGAGAGAGAGAGAGAGAATAAACCAAATTTATTGAGACCTATTTCAATGAGAGAGAGAGAGAGAGAGAGAGAGAGAGAGAGAGAGAGAGACTAAACCTAATTTATTGAGACCTGTTTCAATGAGAGAGAGAGAGAGAGAGAGAGAGAGAGAGAGAGAGAGAGACTAAACCTTATTCATTAAGACCAGTTTCAATGAGAGAGAGAGAGAGAGAGAGAGAGAGACAGACAGAGAGAGAGATAGCTTTGAGTTGGTTAATTAACTCTGAGGGACTAAGTTTTCACAATGGGATGAATCGTAGTATGATTCCCTTTCAAATTTTTATTCGAAGGTGTGTTATTTATATATATATATATATATATATATATATATAAGTTTATGAATATATACACATATATATCCATATATACCGCTCAAGGCACACGCACACCCACCCACCCACGCACACGCACAAACACACACACACACACACACACATATATATATATATATATATATATGTGTGTGTGTGTGTGGTGTGTGCGTGTGTGTATGCTATTTCTTATTCACCGGTTGCCCTTTTTTCTAGAGATTGTATGGTCTGTCGTATTATTTGAAAGGTTATTTGCAGTTTCCAAGCTACATAGTCCTGGTAATCATATGTGTGCCTAGGAGGATTTGCGTCACCATAACAATGAGTTAGGTAGTCTTTTCTGATAACCATAAAGCAAAAAGTATGGGGTTTCTCCTACCGTCTCACTCACTGTGTTATTCAAAGTAAACTGAACATCCTCTAAAGCTATATCCTAATCTTCTGTAGTTGGACTAATGATAGTTCGTAGTATATCCAGTATCTTCTTATTTGCCCTTGTTACTGTCCCATTTGAACTCGGCTTCTTTCTTAATCTCAGAAAATTCACAGATCTGTTTTACTATTTTTTCTAGTAAATTCGGGTGCATTGTCCAAAAAGTACCTCCGGACACGAATGTCTTGTGAGTATTCTGGTCTTTAAAGCTTCTGCAACCGAAACAGCAGTTCGATCTCTAACTGGAACAATTTTTAAGTACCGAGTCAAATAATCAATGAAAGACAGCAAATAATTATTTCCCTCTCAATATCTTTTAAAATGGTCCCATATGATCCATCTGAACTACCTCAAAAGGGTTTGAATTACTAGGATATTTTTCTAAAGGAGCTCTGACATTTACATGACCTTTATGCCTATTACAAGTTTGACATTCATTTACAAATTCCTTTGCTTCTTCACTGCACTTAGGCCAAAAATAATTCCTACTTATTGTTCTCAGAGTCTTTTTGATTCCTGGATGTCCTGCCAACTTGTGGGTATGTGTTATAGCTAATACTTCCTTAGTCAGTGTGTCATGTACATATAGTCTAGAACAAGCACTCCTATCCTTAGCCTTCTTATATAATATCCCATTTATTAATTCAAAATCTGACCTAGAATTCTCATCTTGTCTCAAATCTCCTATTATTTTCCTGATATTTGTTTGTTTCCTTTGTTCTATTTTGACTCTTTCCAAATCTAAGTCTACAACCTGACAGCTGAAACAAAGGTGTTAGTCGTGATAATTCTTTCAGTATCCTCCTGTGCTCTCGATAATCCATCTGCTAAAGTAATAAACTTACCTGGAATGAATCTAAATTCTGGAACAAACTCTAGTGCACTAATAAACCATCTAAATAAACTTTAAGTTTTTAGTGAAAGCTCTTTTCTTAAATAGATCACAGATGGGTTTATGATCGGTAAGTACATTTACTTTGTGTCCTAACAAAATGTGCCGAAACTTTCTCAGGCTGTAGAACTTAGTTTGGAAGTAACATGCTTCAGGCATATAATTTGCCGATATACCTCACATATAAAGAAATCTAATTTTTTGAATTTTTATAATCAGTTGATATAATAAAAGTGACAGAGATGACTTTCAAACTAAGGCTGGTTTTTTTTTAAACTTTTTCTATCAGATTCCCTGAAATATATCACTCTATGTTTAAAAGAAAGATCTTGATTATATAATTGAAATATTTATTTTTCTTTTTGGATCAGGTTTTTTTCTAAAATTTCTGGAATTTACTTAATTCGTGCAGTTAAATGTTCTCTATGTACATTGCTGTTGAATGAAGTAATGAATACTCATAATATCTTCTACAAGTATGGGAATTCTTTTTTTTTTAAATCGCTTATAGATAATTATCTTTGCGTGAAAGAGATCTTTAATGACAGCGTAACAAGAAGAAAACTCATAAAGGTGTATCTCTCTCTCTCTCTCTCTCTCTCTCTCTCTCTCTCTCTCTCTCTCAAAAAAAAAAAGGAGAACGGAAAGGAAAGGTATGAAGATTATTGTGAGTGCTTCAAAATTGAATTTCCATAAACTGTCATTGATAATGAACGCAATAGCTTTTACTGACAAGAGTTTTAGTCCGTGGGCTGAGGGGGCTCACCTTGCACCCCCCCCTTAAAATTGACAAAAGTGCATTTAGGTTGTAGTATTTGATCCATATTTTCATTTTTTTAATGTTCCCATTGAAAAAATAGGGACGCACTACCACTCCTCGGCCACTTTATTTGATGACATCATCGAATTTTGCTGCTGCCAATTTTTGGGTAGGGTAAACTTAATTAGACATAACTCCGGACTGAATGGTCACAAAAAGATAAATGACATATCAAAATGTTTGCTTTGGACCCCTCTAACAGATAAAATAGACAATTTTCAATTATGTTTAGTAATTAGGTCACCAGAGGTCAAAAGGTCACCAAATTTGGGGTTAAGGGAAAATTTTAGGCACCTCCATAAATGTACCCCCAGGACCAGCCAGACCAATATTTGATGACTTTTTCTGCCTTATTTCATCTCTAGAGACCTTAAGAAATAGAATGATACCCATTAAGTGTACTTATTGTCCAAATCAAGGAAATGACATGTTATGAAAAAATGTCAATTTTCAAATTTGTCGTTTTTTTTTGCCTCAAAATCGTAAAAAACTGATAAAGCTCATAACTCTTCTTATAGAGGGGCTACGGAAAATATTTTGGTGTGTTTTCCCACGTTTTTGGGGTCAGAGAATCCAAATTACATCATGCTGAAATTCAAGATGGCCGCCACTCCGGACGCCGTAATATTGACTTGGCTATAACTCCGTGAATGCAGCAAGAGAGATAATATTCGTGTCTTCACCCAGTTTGTTGAGGTCACAGCATCCAATAAAGGCAGTCTTAACAAGTCCGTCAGTAAATTTGGGGAAAATCACATAAATTAACAACAGTAATGCTTTATTTGATGGTTACGACAATCATGAATGAAATACAATAAAACTGTACATGTGTGTACAATATACTTGTATGATGCAAGACTTCATTGGGAAAATTCACAAGGTATAAAGTATGATAGGCTACTTGGGTACCTTTGGGTCCACTTTTAATTAATAGAAAGGCAATTATTGGAAATATCTTGTGATACAAGGGAGGTCCTTGGTCCTTCGAGCCTGAAATTTACCATCTTGTTACTTGAAACCTTTTTAGTCTGAATCGGACCCACTATCATCACTTTCATAGTCATCGTCAAAATTTCCATCACTTTCATTGTTTTCATCAAGGCTTTCATCATCAGATGTCTCATCATCGTCCATCGTCTCAAGTATATCAGCCATACTTGTAGGAAGTGCAGTTCCCTTGAACCAACAGGGTTCTAGATTTCCATCCTTCATTATCCAACCATGATCCGCAGCTGGATGAGGGACCTCAGGTTTGGGACAATGGGCACGTTTCCATATCGCAACCTGATAGTTCACCCTCCTGATATGCTCATTTAGACACACTCTCGGTGGCGGAAGAGATGAAAGATCAACATTCTTCTTTGAATCCAGCAACTGCCCACTGCACTTTAACTCGAGCATTTGGTATCGAAGCTGGTCAACCTCCTTTGTCTTAGTTTTGGCAGAATACATGGTGCAGGTGAACTCCTCAAGAGCAAGGAAGATTTCATCTGTTACCTCCCAGGACTCCCCTAGGCAACTGAAGACTTTTTGGTACTTTGGGCGTTTCTGTAGAATTCGCAGCGGTTTTAACTTGCCAATTCCTTTAAAGGCACTGGTCGTGTCGCATCTACTGAATGCATGCAGACCAAGGAGAGCGGCACAGTAAGTTGGTGTAAACCCTTTCGATATTTCTGTGACATCTATCAGTCGCCTTCTATTCCCAGTGCTAGTATCAAAAAGGAGTTGCACACCTAAGTTTGGAGCGTAATACAGAAGTATGAAGAATATGTCACTGTCTGGACTTCGAACCCTAACAAATTTATATCCTTCATCCTTGGCATAGGTTGAATAGAGAATGACACGTGAATCAGTCTCTTCCTGCGTTGAGTCAAGAGATTCAATTTGAAATGCAGTGATCTTCTCATTGTCTGCCTTGAGTTCGTACGCCTTGCCCTTACAAACTAAAATAAGCTTCTTTTTCTCCACCTTCGGTATATTCTCTTCCATGCACCAAACCCTCAAGAGTAATTCAATGAGCTGAGTTTTATTGTCGTCATTACTCAAGAACTCTTTCCAGTTATCTGGTCGCCTTGTGTTTTCTCCACTAACCAACCGTTTTTATCCGGAGCCACGATTTGATATCTCTAGGGTCTTTATTGAATTGGGCATGTAAGTGTCAGTGCTGAAAATCACGCTGGATTTCCCAGTTGTAGAGATGGACAAGATGTTTTGACATATCTGTTTGAATGTTTTTGGCATTTCCTTCATTGAGTGAAACACGGCATTTCCATCTTCTACATTCATGGTAGCTTTGTCAGGAGGAATAGCGGCATCATTCGTGTCTTTCACTAAGTGGTGGAATGCCTTGCTCTTGTCTGTCTTCAGAAGATACCCATCTGGTGTCCCAAGTGATGATGGCACAGGCATGAGTGGGTATCGTAGAAATTCTTGGACATCTAATTTGTGGTTTTGAGACTTGACCAACAATTTGAATGCGATATTCTCTTGCTGTTTGTACTCCACTGTTTTGTTACTTGATGTTTTGACAAGTGCTTTCTTGCCAATGTCAGCGAAAGTTTTCAGCCTCTGTTTGGGCAGTGGAGCAAAGAAGTCATCATTCTTCTTCAGTCTCTCTGTTATGAATGCGTTCTTTGCTTGTTTTCCTCTTTCCTCAGCCATCTCAATATCCTTTGAAATATCAATAAGAACAGAAGCACCAGAAAGGAGACAGACCAGCCCTTCAGAGTCAATTTCAAAGGGGTTGAGGAAACTTTCCACAGCATCAATGATCTTCCTGGTGGCTTTCTCACTCTTCTGGATCTGTGATGGACGGGTATCACGATGCATGCTGTCTCTGCTGCTTTCGCCCCCCATATTTACCATCTGTAGCATTACCTCTAGGTACCTTGATCTCTCATGAGCAGTTTTTGCCCAACGTCTGTATGCTTCAAAATTCCCTAGTAGCCCTGATACCCCGGTACCTTTTCCTCCAGCTCCAGCATTGGACTTTGCATGCTTCATGAAAGTCTCCTCTATTGTTTTGTCCACAGCACATTGGTTTCCTGGAATGTATGATCTGGCTACACTGATTGCTCCAAGCTTCAATAGTTCGGTTGCTCCAGGGTGAGTCTCATCAATGTTTGCCAAATAGACAGAGAAAAATGTCAAATAGCGTGCATAATTTTGTCCATCGAAACTATGGAACAAATCTGCCATCATACTTAAACATGCTCCGTACAAGTAGAAATCATTATTCTTCACGGCCATGAGAAGGGAGAGCACCAGCCAGATGTGATCGACATAAGACAGCCAAAATGCACCAGTCTTTCCAAGGCTTCCATTCCTAACCTGAAGTCGGAATTCAACATAATCAGCCAAGTACTCCTGAAATGGACCGTCATCTGTGACTTGAACCAAACCTTCCTTGTTTCTATTTGCAATTAGGCTGATCACTTTTGTCATCGATTCTTCTGGGATTCGCTGCTGTAATCCACCATTCAGTGACTCAAACTTTCTAAGTAACATCCTTTCAAGTCCTTCTGCCAAAGCCTTATGGCAGTGCATTGCCCTGCTGTAATTCTTTCCTGTTATCACTCCTTGGAGAGAGCCACTTGACATCAGTCCTGCTTCCAGCAATATTTCAGAAAACCCTGACCCATCCATCTTCTTGCCAACCATTTTCAAGTAGGCACATACTGTATGGAAGGTCCCGATCATAACTATGTGGTCCTTGTAAGTGTCCGGGTTTTTCCACAGTATTGGGTATGCCTTCATGCAAACACTTAAATCAAATGATGTAATTGCATATCGATGACCAACTTCATCTGAGCACTGCCTAGACATCCTTAGGCATTCCTGAACTGTACTGTTCTCAGTGATTGGATGATTGATTACTGGGTTGTAATCAATGGTTGTAAGGTTGGCAGGTTTAACTCCAGTTTCTGATATGAAACCACCCCATCCTGGAACACACTGACCGGCTGATCTGCTAAGCATTCTGGCAATGCACCAGGTGATGTTGATTTGGCCTGATTTGCCCAATGTCCCATCACTACCTGGAACAGTTAGGTGTTTGATGGTCATCTGAGGGCTGCTCCTCTGGTTTATGTAACACGGTGGTAGATTTTCTGGCTCAGATGTTACTAAGGACCTCCTCCCTGTTTTTGATATTGATTGGATCAATGGCTTTGTCACTGATTCACTTTTCTGGATATTTTGCAACATGATCCCATGCGTTGTGTGCACAGACCCACTACCACATAGATCATTGACATACTGATCGAAGTTGTCAAAATCACTGTGGAATAAGGACGAGCCAGAGGGGTTACAAATAATGTTAGGGCTAAGAACACTGGTAGCCTCTGCTAGGGCGGTAGCTAGAGCTGTTTCAAGTTCAAGCGAGAAGGAGTAACTTTCTGCATGCCCCAGTCTATTCATAAGCGTATTTAACTGTGCACTACGAAAAAGATGACGGAGTGTCATACACACAAGAATGTGCTTTGGTAGCTTCCACTCGCCTTTTGTGGCGGCTCGGCAGATGTCTTGACCAAGAGAAGACACAAGGCGCTCTGTCTTCTCTGACAAAGGCAATGACCCATTACCACAAATAACTAGGCGGAGGAATTTCTGCAAACCCTCTGGCACAGGACTTTCCAATGTTTCTAGGTACCCAGCAGTTGGTGGCCATGGCATGTCACCGGCTTTTAAGAAAGCATCTTTAATTATCTGGCGTAGGAGTAGAGCAACATCATCAATTTGAGTACTAGGCCTATGCAAACCATAGCTATTTCTGACAGCAGTAGCAAGATCAAGATCATTGCTAAATACTAAGGCAGATTGCAGTTTCCCACCCCGTCTATCAAGAGATACAATACACAGCTTTTCTGAGTACAGCTTATGTTTTTCCAATTTCAGTTTCAGTGTCTCTGTGCGATAGTTCTGATTTTCAAAGGGAGTCTTTGATAAATGTTCAATGAATATGTCTCTAAGGTCTGTCATTAGCATTATTTCGTGGCCAATGATTATCCTCCGATCAATCACTTCACATACTTTCAAGAAACAAAGTTCATGAGTCTTTTCACGTTCCATGACCTCCTGCTTTACCTCTTCACTGGAACTCCTCCATGTTGATGGATCACAGTATTTCATGTGGCAATGTTTGTGATACCTTGCCTCAGACGCAAAAAGATCATACCCTCGAATACGAGTGGCGAGTTCTTCATCACCCCGTTGTTCTGCTAATGCGATGATAGTGTCCCCACCACCATGTGAAAAATATGAAAGACCCTCTGAGGTCCAAGACCCTCCTACACAGACTTTCTTTCTCTCATAGCTTTTACAGAAGATACAGTTCTGATCAAATATAACTTTGTCAGCTGAACTGCGACGACTTGGCCTCATAGAGGGACCCTCGGTGACTTCACTCCTAGGTTTCAGGCGGTCTAGATTTTTGGTGAATCTCTGATAACACTCACGATGGTAACCATAATTTTCTCCATACTGTTGGGGATTTGTCCACAAATGCTATTCACGCCGTAGAGACGACCCAATCGGTTGAGACTGTCTTCTATCCCGGACTTTGCAAATACTGGCAAAACGTTCTTCTGGATTTTGCAGTTGGGAGAACCGGACGAAATCAGTTGTTTTAACGTTACCGTCGTGAATTATGCAGATGTCGGGTATTGACAGGTGCTGGTCTTTCGGTGCTAGCTTTTCTCTTTGGCATTTTCCTGAGGTGAGTCTACCTGAAATTATCAGAAATTTCGGCCATCAGCAAGAGCTTTATCAGTTTTTACGATTTTGAGGCAAAAAATGACAAATTTGAAAATTGACGCCTTTTTACATAACATATCATTTCCTTGATTTGGACAATAAGTAAACTTAATGGGTATCATTCTATTCTTAAGGTCTCTAGAGATGAAATAAGGCAGAAAAAGTCATCAAATACTGGTCTGGCTGGTCCTGGGGGGTACATTTATGGAGGTGCCTAAAAATTTCACTTAACCCCAAATTTGATGACCTTCTTGACCTCTGGTGACCTAATTACTAAACATAATTGAAAATTGTCTATTTTATCTGTTAGAGGGGTCCAAAGCAAACATTTTGATATGTCATTTATCTTTCTGTGACCATTCAGTCCGGAGTTATGTCTAAGTTTACCCTACCCCAAAATTGGCAGCAGCAAAATTCGATGATGTCATCAAATAAAGTGGCCGAGGAGTGGTAGTGCGTCCCCTATTTTTTCAATGGGAACATTAAAAAAATGAAAATATGGATCAAATACTACAACCTAAATGCACTTTTGTCAATTTAAGGCGGGGTGCAAGGTGAGCCCCCTCAGCCCACGGACTATTTTGATCTCGGAGGCAACTTGTGAAGAGGAAACTTTCCCAAGTTTCAAGCCTATCCCTCGTGGATAAAATTCTTCATTTTCTTATCTGTTTGCCCAGTAAAAAGTAAACAAGTAGAAATTGAAGAATTAGAAGATAGAAATCATATCTCACATGCCTAATTCCCCAAAGTAAACCAAACCATTTTACCTCCATTATTACATAATCAACACACGTAACACTGAGTAATTGTTTTTCTATGACACTATAAAAGCTGATAATACTTTCAACTGGTAAATTGCAATTTGATATCGTTTGATTTCTTAACAATTTTATATATATATATATATATATATATATATTTATATATATATATATATATATATTTATATATATATATATATATACAATGTATATGTATATATATATGTATATATATATATATATATATATACAGTGTATATATATATATATATATATATACAGTGTATATATATATATATATATATATGTATACAGTGTATATATATATGTATATATATATATATATATATATATCGTCTCCTACAACTATTGGCGCAATTGCACTCGGTTAGATTTCACCAGTCGTCTCTGTCTTGAACTTTTAAATCAGTACGTCACCATTCATCTCCTACATCTTGCTTCATAGTCTTCAGCCATGTAAGCTTTGTTAGGATTCAACTTCATCCCCATAATGTGCACCAAACACTGATTTTGGCTAGATATCTAGTAAAAGATTCATCTACCCAAGATCTACACTCAGGATATGGAACTGATACAAAAAAGAGTATCATCATCTGTATATGCAATGAGCTTGTTTTCTAATGAACCCATATGCCATATGTATATATTATGAAAAGTAATTGGCCAAGAACACTACTCTACGAAACACTAGATATAACATTTCTCTGCTCACTATCGTGCCCATCAACGACAGCTTTTTGCGATTAAGTTCTTACAAATTCAATAATGATGCTAAGAAAAGACCCAACTGTATCAACCGTGTGTCACACAATTGTACATAATTCCTTTTGTATATAATATGCTTGTATCTTCGCTCTTCCCTTGCACTCAAACGAACATGAAAATTCATGTCTGCTGTTTTGCTCTGAACATTGTCTGTCTCTCGAACATGTTATGTCCTGTTGCCTTGAGGTTTTGTATATAAAGAAGAGTGTTCCTTAATATATAACTCAGTCGTTTCCAATCTGCCTTTGAGTTCAAACCCTTACTCAGCGAGTCACATTGGTGACCCCGGAGTGACTTGCTCCTCCTGCCTCCCCATCCTCCCTACACCTCTCACCGTTACTATGACGCCGTCAACGCATACCTTCTGCAGCAGTACTCGCCGTCGCCAGCCGCCCGTATAGCAACGCCTTTTCAGCTCTCTCAACAACCGTTGGGGGACCAAAGGGCTTCGCTCACCCTCGGGAAAATGACCAAATGACCAGTATCACTCGCCTGCAACCTGCCGCAGACGGCTCTCCTCGTGATGTGAACCCACTTCATGACTTTTAAACCTCCATCAACGCCTCCACTCGTGACGAAGAGGACATCTATTCAACTTCAACCGAAGCTGACGTGAATGTCGTAGGACACGCCTATGAATGCCGTAGGACATACACGCCTATGAACGCCGTAGGCCTATGAATGCCGTAGGACACGCCTATGAATGCCGTAGGACACACGCCTATGAATGCCGTAGGCCTATGGATGCCGTAGGACACACACGCCTATGAATGCCGTAGGACACACTCGCCTATGAATGCCGTAGGACACACTCGCCTACCCCGTGACGAGCCGGAACGGCAACAGCCACCCATCATCCACCACTCGCTCGCACCCAAACCAATGACTTCTACAGCCACTCACTGTCGCTAATCGGCACAGTTTTTACTACTACCTCTCCAGATTCAGGGCACCTATTTAACATGTTCAGTATGTCATTTTTAGAGGGGGAGCCATGTACCAACCGTGTGTCACACAATTGTACATAATTCCTTTTGTATATAATATGCTTGTATCTTCGCTCTTCCCTCGCACTCAAACGAACATGAAAATTCATGTCTGCTGTTTTGCTCTGAACATTGTCTGTCTCTCGAACATGTTATGTCCTGTTGCCTTGAGGTTTTGTATATAAAGAAGAGTGTTCCTTAATATATAACTCAGTCGTTTCCAATCTGCCTTTGAGTTCACACCCTTACTCGGCGCCGTCACACAACCTCTCCCACCTGTTTTAATATGAAAAAAGGACCTCAAGAATAACAATGAAAAGCAGCACTAAAATAAACGCCAATCAAACGAACTTTTTTACCATACTCAAGGGATTTTTGTAGATTATGGGAGATTATGAGAAGGGCATCACATGCGCCAGGGCCTTTACAAAATCCAAATAAACAAAATATGGAACAGATGATTACCTTCAGCAATCATTATAAAAGATTTTCGAAAAGACGTTTAAAAGCTTTAGATAATATGGAAGTTATGGAAATTGGGCGATTATCTGTTGTACTTAAGCTACTACAAACAAATCAACGTATTGGTGTAATATCACCAATTCTCCAACAAGTGCTATAAGCTCCTCTTCTTGCTAACTTGCGCAAAATAACAGATAACTTTGGAGCTAAGAAATCTGCATAAGCATCAAGGCCCATCTAGAGTTTTGATTTCATATATGCATACATACATACATTCATGCATACACATATAGATACATACATACATACATATTTATTTACGTATTCTTCATAAAATTTTATTGTATTATTAAAACGCCATCACCTCTACTGAAATGAACCATTAAAATTCCAATCACCTCCAATATTACCTAAATGGGACACTGCTATGTTACGGTTTTTTTATTTTTTATTTTATTTTTTTTCGAGGGTTATATCTATAAATAAAGTAAATCTCAGTAACCATTAAAACAAAAAGAAGACCAAATATCTATGAATATACCCATCCCCCCCTCTCTCTCTCTCTCTCTCTCTCTCGCTCTCTCTCTCTCTCTCTCTCTCTCTCAGTCACACGCAAACATTTTTATTAGGTTAAAAAGTTTCCTCTTTAATACGCCGAGATTCATTGTTATAGATTATTAACTCCATTAACAAAAATAGATTTCAGGTTAAGCAGAAACCAGCAGTTCTTAAAAGCCATCATTAAGTCTTTAAGATCGAAATGACACATCTGTGAGACAAGTTGGGAGAAGTCGTAAATATGAAAGTGGCATGTATATTAGAAAGGGGAGTTAACGAATTGAATGGAATATTTTCTGTATGATCAGGAGAGAAAACATTTTATGCTTGTCAAAAACTTGCTGACTCAAGAAATATAACCGTTTGATTATCGTGAAATGATAAATAGTTTCAAAGAATGTTAAATGGTTAATGAGTGATCGTTTCCTATAAACTAACGATTCCCTGCATTAAGTCAAATCCCATTCATGATAATACGAAGTTTGTGATATAAGATGAAAATTTTGTAGTTAAACATAGTCTTCCAAATTATTTGATCTCCCTCTTTGTAAAAATATCATAAAGAATCTATGATATATTAAGAAGTTCCAAGATTTCTTCATTAAAATCCAAAACAAGGTAACGCCGTTGCTTGAGTATTCTTATTATAAACATGCTTTCAAGTGATCATGTTTACGTCGTTCATTGTCAAATAATTTTAATCAAATTTTCGATAAGAAAAAAAAATGCGAATGCTCCCTCTATATTTTTTAAATCACGAGTTATCCCCAAATTGTGAGTTATTGCTGATATATGTTAGAGTCATGCCTCTTCTTTGATGAAATAAATATTCTTCAATAGATTTTCTTCTGTATAACTCTGTATATCTTTGGTTCTATTATCAAAGCTTCAATTACTTGAAATTTTTTTTTCAGAAAATCCTATCTTCAACGTAAAAAAAAAGCCTCTTCATTGAAGGTACAGTACTGTAATTCTTTTCTATCCCTTTGAGCGCACTGGGGGAAATACAAACGTGTCTCCCTCTACCCTCGTCGTAGAGAGAGAGAGAGAGAGAGAGAGAGAGAGAGAGATAAGTATGGTAATTCTATGAAAACTTTTAACAAAAGGATGTAATTATGATTTATCAAGTGGATAAAGTTGGTCATAGAAACTATTCCATAATAAGGATATGAATAATAACCCCCCCCCCCCAAAAAGAAAAAATCATATGAAACAAATCAAATATATACCTAAAGTAAAGTGACAGATACGCATCATAAGATTTTTTGTTAAATTTTCTTTTGATTTCCAAAATTTAAGATAATTAGGCTTAAATTATATAAATATATATATATATATATATATATATATACATATATATATACACACACACACACATATATATATATATATATATATCTAAAATCTTACAAGGATTTCGAACAAAGAATTAGAAATATGTATGGAATTAATTAATTATTAGAACTAAGAATGCTGCTTACAGATTTTAGTTAACCTTTAATCTACCATTCTGTGTGAACTGATATGTATCGGAATCTTACAAGGCTTTCAAACAAAAAGGAACTTGCATGCTAAGTATTGAATTAATTAATATTGGAACCAAGAATGCTACTACTTATACTTTCTTGCAGCAGTTCCAATCCCCCAGGCTAAATTTTCTAACTTATAATCTTAAAATCTTGAAACCTTCCTTCCTTGGCCTGGACGATAAATCTTGTCTCCTTATTTCAGAAAGAATGCTCTTTGGCTCACCATGATTCATGGGTGTATCACTATGTTGGCCTCACAGCTTCACCCCACCGAAGATACCGACCCCCCTCGTTCCTGCCCAACGACGGTCTTTACCATGGATGTGAGAGTAGAATGGTTTTAGCCAGCTCACAGAAAAAAACTACAAGCATCTAACCAGAACGACTAAAACCACCATTTCGAAATAGGGTAAAGAGAATTGCCCTAACTGAAGAGCCTAGGACATCTACATTCCTCTAACAAGCAGTTATTTATTCTTGTACATTTACTTGTTGTCGTGAAAGTGTTGTATCCAAGAATCATAGAATGAAGAAATCTAAGAATCGAGTGCATTTCTCTACCCACTAAAATCCTGATAGGGTTATTCAGATGGTGGTCCTTTGATTAATTATTAGTACTGAGCCATCGAAGTGAGATGAGGACCAATGGTAGGAATTTTAGAAGATACACTGTGATAAACCAGGAGGTGTCTGTGTGTGTGAGAGAGAGAGAGAGAGAGAGAGAGAGAGAGAGAGAGAGAGAGAAGTACTAAATTCATCAAGGTTAACGTACATTCACAGAGTGGCAGTTAAATGAAAACAGAATAGCAACTATAGGCTGTTGATGAGTAACCACCAGGCATTTTCGGAAGCAGCCTGACCTAAGTGGTTGTAAGATGTGACACGGTCGAGACAGCTTTGTAATCAGCTAGTGTGTGTCAGTTTTCTATTCACAAAAAAATTATCCTTTTGATTTCTGCCACAGATTTCTTTAATGGGGGAGTGATTACTTGCGGGAAATTTTTAAATTCATTTCATACCAAAAAAGGAGTTGGAATCTGTTTACAGAAACTTGGTTGATTACACTTAAAGAGGGGTGTTACTTATGATAACTAGTTCACCTGGCAATGTTTGAACAAATTAACAGAAGTAATTCTACCTGTTTTATCTTAGTACAACATGATCCGATGGCATATGCAATCGATTTATCCTGTTTGCATATTATTTCGTTTCTTGTGTACATAAGTCAGCATGAAATTTTGTTCGCTACTGAACCATTGACTGGATTGTCATATAACCTCAATGAAAATGTTTGGATCATCATTTAACCTTAAAGTATTCTTATGGCATAATCATAACATATTCCATATCAGATACAGTAATTAACGAAATTAATGATCAGTTCGCTATCTGAAGCCCATTGCAGTCTAACTTTGAAGTCTTAACCGAAGCGATTGGAGCCTCAAGCAATGTGCTATATTGTTGTTTATGATAGCAACAACGGGTCATGAAGTTGATATCAATTATCGCAAACGTCCTTTGATCAACAGGTAATTACTAATGTTAGATGACAATGTGTTGAAACTATTATAAGGTCAATATATGTTTTGTTAATGAACACGTATGCAATTATTTGTTTATATATATATATATATATATATATGTGTGTGTGTGTGTGTGTGTGTGTACAATTCAAGTATATTACTATTGCTGAGGAGAAAACTGAGGCATATTTCTCCTTGGTTTATTTTCTCAGAAGAATTTAATCTTATTAACAATTATATGTCGATTTGGGTAGGAACACTATTATTTCAAAGTGCAGAGTGAAAAAAAAATAAACTTTATCCAGGAGGTCATAGAATTAGCATCTATTTTGGAACAAAGCTCCAGGCATTATATTTTGAAAAGGCAAATAGGCATAATTCTATGAGTAGTATAACTGAGGTGGTAAGATTCCCTTCATAAACATATCTGGGAAAGAGCGTTTCTAAATCTGATCACACCAGTTGGATGGGGAGACAAATTTTATTACTTCATATCAAAACGGTATGACCTAATTTTGATTAGACCATCCAAACCTTAACTACTTTGTTATGTTCTTACCAAAGGAAGGGGATTTGGTTGTTGTTGGCTGAACATCCTATTATCTCTAATAGAACTAGTTGCTTGTGTTCTTGTAAAAGTTGGTAGAAGTCGCTTCGACGGGACACACGGGAAAAATCTCAAGCTTTATACACAAAATAAATTTATTCGGAGCTACATTACCAGTAGTATCATAAATCTGCTACTTCTATCATAAAGTAACGAATCTTAGGGAAAAAAAAAAATTGCCGTTCCTTGAGAGAGACATTAACTCAATTCTCAAGATTATAGACAATCAAATTCCTACATATAATTTTTTATTGAGAATACCATTACTATTAATCTCCCTGAAATTATTCTGAACTTCTCAATTGAGAAAAAAAACTCATATTCAATTTCCTTTTTGCAAAATCAGAAAAACAATACAGCGTTGCAAAGATATTATTTCTCATGATAAGGATGTACTTGTTAATCAAAAAGAGTTTCATCTATTGTATCCCTACCTACCACGAGCTCCATGTCCACATACTAGCTTTATCAAATATCTCAGTATCCCGCACAGATAAATAGATAAATATTTCTATTATAATTCATAGAAAAAAATCTTTATGGGTATTCTATTTTTTCTTTCAAAATCTTACATTAAATCGTGTTTTCCCTAATCTGACGTACATATCCGGCCACTTCATTTTGTTTCTTTGATTTTGTGAATAATATATTATCTTAAATTTATTCCTTTATATTTGTAGACACCAATTCCATTATCTCCTTTTCCAAAATAGAATTTATTACTTCCTCCTGGTTTCTCTTTACTCGTGACTTACTATTGTTAACTTTTATTGACACGTTCATCTCTTGAATTATATTTCAATAATACGTTCGCTATCTTCGACTATTATAAATATGTGTGTAAGAACGTTCACGATTTGTAGAAAATGGAAATATTTTTCAAAACTGATTTCCTACATTTTTGTAAGTATACCACAGCCATTTCAACGTCAATATTGTCGCCTTCCATATACATCAATCTACCATCTAATCAGCAATACACTCTCTTGTGGTGTAATTTCCCTGAAATTTTCATACGAGAGTCCTTTGAATCATTGATTACTACTAGGTACTCTCTCTCTCTCTCTCCTCTCTCTCTCTCTCTCTCTCTCTCTCTCCCTCTCTCTCAGACACACACATACACACACACACATGAATTTGCGAGCATGGTGAAATTATGTATTTTTTTAGGATTAATTTAATAAACTAAACATGTCAGAGTCAAGCTCTTGGTAGGAATTTATTGTATAGGCTGAGGATTGGCCATAGTCGGCCAAAGCACAAATATCTTTGAGAAGGAAGCGGTGTGATCCAGTAAGGGTTGAATGTCAGTTCTTTATCTTTTGATCATACAACTCGTGTACTGCACCAGGCTTGAACATTTAAAAGGCGAAATGCTTAAATGATTGATATATTTGTGACCTTTTCAATAATGATACTGATGTGACTAGCGTTATAAACCTTCTAAAACAAACTCCAATTTATAAATGTTTAAAATATAAAGGAGTTAGTTTATGTTAATCTTTTAACATCGGGATTTTGATTTCAAGACTTATCACCTTAGTCATCCTCTAGCATCATAGTTTGTATTTGAGAGTGAATTTTAATTAATCCATGATCTGAGCTTACTTTTAATGTATATATTTGATTTTTTAAATTTGGTTCATTCCACACAGCATTTATAACTTTATACCTCATACGGAGAATAATGCCACCATTGCACCTTACACGGTGTAATGTATGCACTATTTAATTGTCTATGCAGCATCCCTTCTGCCCCGGTCTGCAACGAAAATTGTTCCTTAGTGATCCCATGTATGTATGATTTCTTCACTCTTGCCATTCCCTCTTTCGTGCTTATTTTTTCCTTTCAAAGTGCTGAATGGCCTTTGCTGTCCAAGTGCTTGGCTTAAAGCTCAAATTCAATAACCATTCCAATCCTTAATTTTGTATCACCCTCTTATTCATGCATATTCACTAGCGGAGTGGTATATGAGCTATCCGAGTTGATGTTGTTCTTCTTGTTCTTCTTCTTGTCTTGCCCTATTTAAAATTTTGCACACCATTTTGATTTTCTCCCCATCAAGAACATTTTTACAGAAGTTATGGAGGATCACTCAGCGGTCATCCGCATAGGTTTTCAAAACCCTAAGTCCTATGTCAAAGTAAGAAAAGTGTATATGATATGGAAGAAGTCCTTACAAAAGTCTCTATATTCCTAAGATCCCAGATTTGAAGGTCGATGTAAAAGTTTCAATTTCTAGAAGATAATTTTGTATTTTCTCCTTTTTATATGTTTTTGATTATGTTCACATTTAAAGAAACTATGAAGAGTTCTTAAATGAAGAAGCCCTTAGGTGTGTTCAAGACCATAAATCCTAAGCAAACATAATAACTAATAGGCACCAGTCTTTGAGGGTATGACTCTAGTTTATCTCAGCACAGAATGACCCGTAGGTGCCCTCTATACCGACGCTCATGTGTTCTTGGAGCAATATATTTACCATAGAAAAATAGCACTTTAACGTCATGGCGAAGGAAAAAACTATCAACCTAACTGGTAATACAACGTCTGCTACAGTGTAGTCAAGCGTTTCTAACGAATGCCTAGCTTATGACGACATGGCACTCAATATCAGATATGGTGACTATGCTGTAGCCCTATGAGAACTTTCTTATCCGTGTGGAAGGGCGTCCCATTTGCTTACTCAATCTCTCAATTATATAGATATGGTAAATAAAGGATAAACAAAAATACCAGGGCAAGATGATGTTATCATCCTTAACCCAAAGACAAAAATGTTTTATTTGATAGTTTGAGTAAATATTGTTATAAGGTCACTAATGAATGGCAGGAGCATTGGGCAGACAGTCAAGGCCAATAGATAGTCCATGACTGGTCTATTCTCTCTTATTTCTCTTTTTTTTTTTAAGTTTTATAGTTTATATATGAAAGGTTTATTTTAATGTTGTTACTGTTCTTAAAAATTTTATTTTAATTGTTCATTACATTTCCTGTAACTTATGTATATCATTGTTTCCTTTCCTCATTGGGTTATAATAATAATGGACTTATATAAAAATAATATAATGATAATGATATTATGAACTCCACGCTTCACCCATCCCCTTATCCATTCACATGATACCTGGTTCGACTGGGTAGTAACTCTGAAGAGGTAAGTCCTTGTGTTTACCCAAGCACACTATTCCAAGCCCACAGGGCCGGTAGAGCCCGGAAAAAAAAAAACCGTGGAATTCCCGAGTCGAGCGATGATGCTACTATGACTAGAAACCAGCTGTCAATTATGTTTATTGGACCTATTTAACAATGCTGTGTGAGCCGGAAGTTTTGTTTATGTTGAAATCAAACCTTTTGGAACTCTCTGACCTGGACGAATGGAAAATCATTTCAGGCAAAGGCTCCAAAAAAACATTTGCTCTTAAAAAAAGATAAATAAAAAAAAAAAAGAATTAAGAAGTGGACGCCGTACTGTGAGTTTCCATAGTTGGAGGTTGTCTGATGATAAGTAGACTTGAGAAGGATGAATGGCAACATGGTATTTCCATGCAATGTATACGGATAATCAAACACATCATTCCATCCATTCGTGCTAAAAAATTCCTGCCCCAAATCCAATTCATTTTGTTTATGATAAAAGCTCCATCCACACAAGCCACTCACGTAATGATTTCAAGAACACCCAGATGGCGAGGACATGAGATATACAGGATGAGTGAAGTCAGGCAGTAATAATAAATCACGTCATTACTGAATGGGAAAACAGTAAAAAGGGACAGAACAGAAACTGCAGTAAAACTAATCTTATTGTTATAAATAACAAATGTTTTCTGGTAAACAAAAACCTACAACACAGAAATAATAGTCATAAATGAAACAGATGATAAGGTGATGAAAGACATTTCCAAAATGTTTAACAGTAAAAAGAACAATTATCAAAATAAATATAAAGTAATGTAAACCTGCTATTATTAGTACCATAGTTTTTTACCCGAAAACCATAAATAATGAAGAAACAGAACAATTTAGATATTATTAAGAGACAAAATGAAAATATTACATTACATCCATTTTTTTCAGTATACAAGACAATCAATAACATGGCACAAGTCATAGGCACAAAAACAATAGATGATTCATAAGATACCCAACCAAACCCACCATAGCCATTACAATAGCCTTTCTCCTTTCAATTATTCATATCTGAATTAATTTTCCAAACTGACCAAGCAATTAATACGTACCCCCAACCCCCATTAGCATGAATAATTGTATTTAGTCTTTCTGGGACCGATTCAACGAGACTTCGGCAATAGTTGAGTAAACGTCATAAATTTTCCCATTCAGAAACGGCATGATTAATTATTGTTTCTCGAGTTTCGCCCATTCTGTAAATCCCATGCCCTGACCATCATTGCCCTCATGTTTTCGATCGTGTGCGGACGAGATGACGAATGCACTATTGCCGGCAGACAAGATGCCGAACCCAAGATGCCGAAAGGACATGAAACCGAACGGTTGTAAAACCGAACAGTCATGGAACCGATCGGTCTTAAAGCCGAATAGTTAAAAAATTAATGCCAGAAAGAAATTTTGACAATATAAATAAAACCAAGTCAACCATACAGTTTAACAATGGAGTTCATTTTATCATGAACAAAATAAATTGGATTTGGGGCAG
Organism: Palaemon carinicauda; assembly: GCF_036898095.1. Classification (NCBI taxonomy): domain Eukaryota; kingdom Metazoa; phylum Arthropoda; class Malacostraca; order Decapoda; family Palaemonidae; genus Palaemon; species Palaemon carinicauda. The sequence continues at coordinate 23,661,907 of NC_090747.1, forward strand.
GAATCGCTGTTGCACGAATACAAGGAATAATTGTTTCGACAATCTCTATATATTGCATGGAATCTAGGTTACCATTTATCCTTTTCAAGTCTCCTAGTCCCCAAGACCACATCAAACCATGGAAACCAACACTTTGGCGTCCACTTCTTTTCAATTCTTGTATGTTTTGCCGAGCAAATCCTGTGTTCATAGGTCGCCAGCGTATCCAACTTTTTGTTACCGCTGTTTGAAAAGACTTCTCGTCAGTCCAAATGACAGAATTCCAAAAGTTTTGATCATACACATCCTGGGTGTATCTTCTTGCAAATTCCAATCGTGCCTCCTTATTTTCCCGACTAAGTTTTTCTCTTTTAGCTGGAATACAACACCGAAAACCGTTCTCATTAAGATGGCATTTCATTGTCTCTGGATTGCAAGGAAAACCCAGTTCTTGAGTTAGGTCAACAACTGATAAGTGTGGCCTCTCCATCACAGGTTGAACGATTCGCTGATCGTCTTCAGCAGCTATAATTCTTGGTCGACCACTTCTTGAGCGGGTAACGACACTACCCTGGCCATCAAATCGATGTATCCATTTGGTTACAGTTTTAACATTGAGTCCCATGGCCCTAGCAATGATTCTCTTCTTCATTGATGCATTTCTCATGCCCATAATCGCTCCACGTTGGCTAATAATCTCAGGGCGATCTGCACGCCCTGACACCTTGTGCACACACTGTTGGATCCGGGGTCTATGAACCACGTCCATTCTGATTTTCTATAAGAAAATAAAAACATTATCCTCTGAGTTGAGAAAATATGATAGTTCAGCCCGATATTATTAAATCCCTTGCGCTACAGAGAGAGAGAGAGAGAGAGAGAGAGAGAGAGAGAGAGAGAGAGAGAGAGAGAGAGAGAGAGAGAGAGAGAGAAAAAAGATTATAGAATTTACGCTTTAAGCCAAGAATTGGGGCCGCAAAGGCCATCCAGTGCTTTGAATTGAAGAATAAGCCAGAAAGAATGGATAACAAGAATGACCCCCCCCCCCCCAAAAAAAAAGACGAACATAGGGATGGCTATTAATATTAATTGTAATATAGGATTTGGGCTTTACGCCAAGCACCGAGGCAGCAAAGGCCATTCAATCCTGTTTTAAGAATAAGCCCGAGAGAGTGGACAGCACGAATGAAGAAAGTTGACGAATAGTTTTAAAACAATTACAGTTGCAGATAAAGGACGAAAGATAAAAAAAAAGACCTTTAGATAATGCCTACATTACACAGTGAAAGGAGCAATGGCAGCATTGTCCCTCGTACGAGAGAGAGAGAGAGAGAGAGAGAGAGAGAGAGAGAGAGAGAGAGAGAGAGTAACCAGACCTAACCTTCTCGATACAAATTTGAATTTGACCTCATCAAACCTTAAATAGACTTCTTTTGATGTCAACATGGTTAAACATACGTTTAAGCAACAGAGTTAAAAGATATATATACAAAATATAGCACGTATAATTCAATAAACTTGAGATACTTTCCTGAATGATGCCTTACCTGCTTGGTGCTTTCCTGTTGCTTGACTGCTGCCGCAAGACTCGGGTGAGTGGGCGACAACCATTTCACCGATTGCTTTCGTTTAGATTTTAATTAATGACATTACAACTTATTAGAAATGGAAAGTGTCTCTTCTAGAATTCCTATCTTATCAGACCAGACGTTTGTAATGTATAATCTAATCATAACCATTAATTATGAAAAGTAATTGGCAAACAACCTTGTCCAACCTAATTGCACCAATGAAAAAGTTTCGGTGTACGCCCGTCTTCCGTCACTATACAGACCCGTTGTCCAGAAACGGGTTGTATGGAATTCGCTTTATGCCCGGACGCATCCATAAACTTCTATGAGTGACTGTACCTAACATGAATATTTAATCTAGGACAGTATACACTATCTATTAAAAGTGGTAAGTCTAAGTACTTTACGAATAATAATGTGTTAGCGAGCGACTTAGTAGTGAATCTATATTCCTCGAATGTAAAGATCCTTATCTTTAACTATTACTCTACAACAATACATCACTACGCCCCCTCATTGCCTTTGTCCATGTTAACGTTAATGCCTGTCCAGAATCTCAGTGGGATGGAACCGAAAGAGAGCCTAAGAGTGTATATTACCTTAAATTGACAGAGCTAAGGTAGGCCAACAATTAATTACTTGGGCATGTGTTTAGTTATTTAGGTCTCTGGGCTGTGAAGACTTTACTATCAGAGTGAAGGTTCGTTAACTGAATCACCAAAGTTATTACCAGGGTGTTGTGCCCCCGATTGTTAGCACTCATATCCTGCCCCGTTGATCCTTGTTGCCTGCCACAGGGAGACTTTCCCGGAACAACAAGCTCCCAGTCAACCATTTTATGAAAATATAACAGAATTTCTCCGCAAGTAACATCTATTACAACAAACCTACTAACACTACTACTACTTTCACTACAGCTACATATTCTATTAATGCTCATACCACTTCTATTACAGCTAGTAATAATTGTATAAAAAAAATTTGGTTCATTTGTAGTTATCATAAATACTATTCCTCATTTTTCGAAATTGACTTAGAATATTCATATGAGGCTTTATGAAATCTATTTTCGAAGAAACTATTTACTTGATACCT
>NC_090747.1:23674551-23677051 GCF_036898095.1 Palaemon carinicauda
CCAGCGGTGCCGGCCGGCAAGGTTTAGACAGATCCTTGCCGGCGACAGTACTGTGATTGGATGGAAGCTTGAATTTTATATTCTCCCCTTATATTTGACCTTTCTTTCTGGAGAAGGTAGTAATAATAGACTTTTACATCCCTTTTACTGTATATATATATATATATATATATATATATATATATATATATATATATATATATATATATATATATATATATATATATATATATATATATATATATATATATATATATAGTATTAGTAAGCCTGTTCTCCATGCTATCTCTCTTTCTTTTAGCTAGTAGACTAGGTGTGCTAGCATTAGCTAGCTATGCCGATGACATGCTGGCTGTACTAGAGTATATGTTTATACAGGTAGTTAGTATTTCTGCAGTATAGGATATACTGCAAATAGAAAGCTTCTGTATATTTTATGCTAGTAGTGTTTTTCCAATATATTTGAAAATCCTACCGAAATATTTGTGGAACCCAATCTCATATCGAAAGAATTCAATTCTTCAATATTCTGATTAGAAATCAGTCTTCAGATTACCCTGCAATATTAAAATTTCAAGGGCTGGATATTACAGTTGTAACCCTTAAAGGGCAGAACCCTTTTCCTCGAGTCTCCATGATTAGGAAACTCTGTGTTTTAATTTTGTAAGGGGGGTCACAGCAAATAAGTTGAGTGGGATATATACAAATATATGTGTTTCCTTTCCCAGTCCAGTTGGCATCAAGCCAGCTGGACAGTAAAGTCAGTTGCTTACCAGAAAGGCAACACATTGGCTGGATCATACTCTATATAATTATTCAGTAGCCAGTATATTGCAATATAGTGCATACTGCAAATAGAAAACTACAGTGTGATTATACAGTAACTATTTATAGCATATCTTGGGTATCCTCATGTGAGCTTTTGCTGCAGCTGCTATTACATTGAAGGAATAGCGTTTCTTCGTTGAGCTGATTGAGAATTCAGTCTTCCATACCCCACAGTATTTAGTATGAAAGGGACGGTGAAGTATACACTTCCCTATCCCTAGGGGTAAGAAAACCCCCTTTTCAGTTGGAATCCCTTCGAAAAGGAAATTCGTATCACTTAATGCTGAGGGGAGGTAACAGCATTTGCTTGCAAGGGATACACAAGTATGTGTCTCCTACAATCCCTTTATAGCTTGCTATCCTAAGCTCTTCTGTTAAAATATGACTTTTGATTTATTGGTTATCGGTAAGATAATCAATGGTATACTCATTTTGTTTTCCTTTCTTTACAGGAGGAACCCCAGATGTCATGTGTTGCAGTCTTCTGCAAAACTAAGAGTAAGTGTGTTTACGGACATAATGCATGCAGGTTTCATGCCCCCTGCAATATTATTTCCAAACACCTGCAGTAATGGAACCTCGCAAAGTATGTCGGGCCCTATTGTCCGAAGGTTTCAAGAATCCCAAGTCGGTGGAGTCTAGGGATAAAGCTTGTTTCAAACTACGCAACTGGGTGAGAGGCTTTCAGAAAATCTCTCCGGGACCTTACCTGCCTAATGACAAGATGCGTAGGTTACTATTTCCAACAGCGAGTAAGGAAATAGTGGTACCCCAGAGACGAAGTATATTTCCCGATGGCTAGATAACCTTCGGGAAGGAGGGCAAAAAGCGCCCACGGGAAGAAGGGGAGAATGTCGGGTTGGTGCGTAGGTTACTACTTCCAACAGCGAGTAAGGTAATAGTGGTACCTCAGACATGAGGTACATTTCCCGATGGCCATATAACCTTCGGGAAGGGGGGTAAAAAGTGCCCACGGGAAGAAGGGGAGAATGTCGGGTTGGAATTGTCTCCATCCCAACAGGCTCATGAGCCAACGACATCGATATCTCCGCCTTCTATCCCTCTTTTAGATGGAAAGAACCAGTTATGGGCCCAAGTCAAGAATCTGGTAGAAAATTTGTGCAAACAGAGCAAAAAGCAAGAAGCGAAATGAAAGGTAGAGCTTGGTTAAGCTCCACTTGTTGCTCCTAAAGGGACGTACAAGACTCGTAGATCAGGACCTTCTGACATGCTCCACAACCAATCCCTGAAGGTTTGCGGAGCTAATGCCGATTTTAAACGCTAAACTCTACATATCGGAGAAGATGGGTGCTGTTCCTTTGGACAAAATCCAGTTCTGGCCAAACTTTGACCCTTATCCGAACTGTTTCATTAGACTGAAGGATGAACAAACATCAGAAAAAGGAACGGAATCAAAGGAGGTTATGATTCTCGACAATGATAAAGCACAGGCTATCCTATCAAGCAGCATAGAAAAGGCGGGTTACTCGGTGTCGAAGGTATCCACACCTGGTAACAAGCACTCTTCATTTCTTGCTAATGTTTCAATTTCATTCCCCTTTACGGAGAAGGCTTTCAAATATGTCACTGAGGCAATAGAGACAGGTAAACCGTGTCCTACACTCAAGGAGTGCGAGCCTCTGTCATTAGCATTTCCCGGACAGGAGAAGAA
>NC_090747.1:23684551-23686496 GCF_036898095.1 Palaemon carinicauda
AGATTCGAACCCCCACCTCTCTGGCTGGAAACTATGCCTACAGTGACTCTACCGAGTGAGCAATATAGAGAGATGGCTCACTCGGTAGAGTCACTGTAGGCATAGTTTCCAGCCAGAGAGGTGGGGGTTCGAATCTCCACCCGGCCAGAAGCTGTTACCATAAAAATGAATTCCAAGTGGATATATTTTCCCAAGATAGAATTCGGTATTAAATGCCGTTCGTGGGTGATATTTACATTGATTAATATCACGTGTGCTTGTGATATATATATATATATATATATATATATGTACACAAGAGTAAAACCACAGTGTGTGAAAGGAATTTAGAAACATGAATATTCGTCGGAGTTGTATGTATCGATTTTAACATTCAGTCTTCTTTGATGAAAGTTTTACTTTTTCTGCCTTTTATCGATTAAATCAATTGGTCTAATTAAAATTGTTTGACAGATATACTTAGGTCCTTTTTGTTTAATCTATTTATTATATATTTACAATTAATAACATCTTGAAAGAACATTTTGATCTGATAAAGTTTTCTTTTATTATATATAACATACTCTTCCATTTAATTCACAAATGGATTTTATACCAAGAATAACGTTGATTAAAAAATCCATTAGCAATAAAAAACTTTCTGAAAATATTTCATTTATAACCAGGTATGTCTGCTACCAAATTCATTACAGAAGTACATAAAGAAAATAATTAAAACAAAAATAAAAAACACATTTCCTGTGAACAATATAGAACAACTGCAATCATGTGAACGAGATCACAAGAAAATAAACAACATAATTAATGCTTTTAGCTTCCTGCATCCTAGCACACTACCATGCAGGGGTCCGACGATCAACTGGCCTTCAACTTGATTGATACTGCCTATTGATCAGACACATTATTGAGCCCTGAGAGTTCTTAAGGTATTGAAAATTTTCAAGGAGTTACTGGGATACACGTCGGGCTGACACAATTAACTTGCCTCAAGGAAAGAATTATTAGGAGATAGTCCAGTGATATTAGAAAAATATATGCCATTAACGCATTACTAAATAGTCACGCACTAACACACACACACACACACATATATATATATACATATATATATATATATATATATATGCATATATATATATATATATATATATACATATATGTGTGTGTATGTGTGTGTGTGTTTATTTGTGTGTATAGATATATATGCATAAGAATAAATACATAATACACGTTTCATACAATTCCCCTTTTCTCGCGTATAATTCTGAGCTTAACCACTAATAACAGATACTTCCAATTACTATTCATATCAACTACTTCCACTCCCTCCATTCATACTGACAAAAAATGGTTCAGCTTACATATTTCAATTTGTATACATCATGTAAAACTGTTTAATATCAAATATCTGAAGCTAACGATCAATCTACATCTCTTAAACCCTTTATATATTAATACAGTTTTAATAAACCTAATTCTAGACGGTGGAATCACTTAAAATGTTAAAGAGGTTTAGAATCTAAAAGAAAACGAGAGAGAGAGAGAGAGAGAGAGAGAGGAGAGAGAGAGAGAGAGAGAGAGAGTAGGGAGGGGGGGATCTGTTGCACGAAGTAATTATAATACCATAAGTTGTTAATGACTTTGACTTTGGAGGGATATCGAAAATTGTATTGGCTAATATCCGAATGCAAAGAGCTGAATTGTAATTAATGTAATTTTTAATAAAATTTAATCTTTTTTAGAATTTGATTTGGAGAATCTTAGAATAATATTAGTTACATGGAGACTTCATATTTCAAGTCTCTCTCTCTCTCTCTCTCTCTCTCTCTCTCTCTCTCTCTCTCTCAAATAAAACCAATAAAAAAACGTCTATAAAGATTTTAACATAGAAGAAAATAATTGTATACGAACAAAAGATTGAAAACTCAATACCCATTTGATGTTC
>NC_090747.1:23691996-23701996 GCF_036898095.1 Palaemon carinicauda
GTGGGAGAGCTGAGATGTTGAAAAAAGGGGGTGTGACTATACTTGAATGGTTGGTTAGATTGTTCAATATGTTTTGTTCTGTCAATGTTACCAGTTGATTGGGTTTGTGCGTGTATTGTACCACTATATAAGGGTAAGGGAGATGTGCATGAGTGTTGTTATTCAAGGGGTATTAGTTTGTTGAGTGTAGTTGGAAAAGTGTGTGGTAAAGTACTGATTAATAGAAATAAGGATAAAAGAGAGAATGCAGTCTTAGAAGTACAGGGTGGTTTTAGAAGAGGTTGGGGTTGAATGAATAAAACTTTTACAGTTAGGCAGATATGCGAGAAATATTTAGCAAAAGGTAAGGAGGTGTATGTTGCGTTTATGGATCTGGAAAATGCGTATCATAGAGTTGATAGGGAATCAATGTGGAATGTGATGAGGTTATATGGTGTTGGTGGAAGGTTATTGCAAGCAGTGAAAATTTCTAAAAAGGTAGTAAAGCGTGTGTTAGGATAGGAAATGAAGTGAGCGATTGGTTCCGGTAAGAGTGGGACTGAGACAGGAATGTGTGATGTCGCTGTGGTTGTTCAACTGTGAGAGAGGTGAATGCTCAAGTGCTTGGATGAGGATTAAAACTGGTAGACGAGAATGACCATGAATGGGAGGTAAATCAGTTGTTGTTTGCAGATGATACTGTACTGGTTGGTGACGAGGAAGATAAGCTTGGATGATTAGTGACAGAATTTGGAAGGATGTGTGAGAGAAGGAAGTTGAGAGTTAATGCGGGTAAGAGTAAGGTTATGAGATGTTTGGGAATGGAAGGTGGTACGAGGTTGAATGTTATGTTGAATAGAGAGTTACTTGAGAAGGTGGATCAGTTTAAGTACTTGAGGTCTGTTGTTGCAGCAAATGGTGGAGTGAAAGCAGATGTTCGTCAGAGTGTGAATGAAGGATGCAAAGTGTTGGGGGCAGTTAAGGGAGTAGTAAAAAATAGAGGGTTGGGCATGAATGTAAAGAGAGTTCTGTATGAGAAAGTGATAATACCAACTGTGAGGTAAGGATCGGAGTTGTGGGGAATGAAATTGACGGAGAGGCAGAAATTGAAAGTGTTTGAGATGATGAAGTGTCTAAGGAGTATGGCTGGTGTATCTCGAGTAGATAGGGTTAGGAACGAAGTGGTGAGGGTGAGAACGGGTGTAAGAGATGAGGTAGCAGCTAGAGTGGATATGAATGTGTTGAGGTGGTTTGGCCATGTTGAGAGAATGGAAAATGGTTGTCTGCTAAAGAAGGTGATGAATGCAAGATTTGATGGGAGAAGTACAAGAGGAAGGCCAAGGTTTGGGTGGATGGATGGAGTGAGGAAAGCTCTGGGTGATAGGAGGATAGATGTCAGAGAGGCAAGAGAGTGGGCTAGAAATAGGAATGAATGGTGAGCGACTGTGACGCAGTTCCGGTTGGCACGGCTGCTTCCTCTGGTGCCTTGGATGACCACGGAGGTAGCAGCATTAGGGGATTCAGTGTTATGAAGTTTCTTCTGTGGTGGATAACGGGGTAGGGTGGGCTCTGTCACCCTAGCAGTACCAGCGGAACTCGGTTCAATCCCTTGTCGGTCTGGGAGAAACATAGAGAGTAGAGGTCTCCTTTATTTTGTTTCATTAGTTTGATGTGTGTATATATATATATATATATATATATATATATATATATATATATATATATATATATATATATATATATATATATATATATATGTCTGTATATGTATATATATATATATATATATATATATATATATATATATGTCTGTATATGTATATATATATATATATATATATATATATATATATATATATATATATATATATATATATATAATATATATATGTGTGTGTGTGTATATATATATATATGCTTATACTACATTCAAATAATTCATATTTTTTTTCCTCATTCAAACTGACTGGCTGGCATCTTAAAAGTAGTGAATATTTTATTAGTACTATTAGATTCTGTGATATTTGAAAATATAGTGTTGAATTAATCAAAAATAAGTAAAACATTGTATTGATAACTACAGTCTCAGATATATTTAAAAATATAAAGCTTTTTTTATTTCTTTTTTTCATAGTCATTTGTATTCAGAAGGGGCATAATTCTTTCGAACTGATGATTCTTAGACACATTATATTTTGTAATTCCTAGGGACCTATTCTATTATTGTTAATGTCCATCTATTGTCTGTCATTCTCATTATATTTTCATTGCCTACACTTACACAGAATAGTTTGGCCTATTCTTTACATATTCTCGTCTTTCCTCATACACCTGACAACAATGAGATACTTAACACTTCTTCACCCAAGAGGTTAATTACTGTACTGCAATTTGTTCAGTGTACTTTCCTCTTGGTAAGGGTAGAAGAGACTCTTTAGCTGTGGTAAGCAGCTCTTCTAGGAGAAGGACACTCCAAAATTAAACCACTGTTCTCTAGTCTTGGGTAGTGCCATAGCCTCTGTACCATGGTCTTCCACTGTTTTGGATTGGAGTTCTCTTGCTTGAGGGTACACTCAGGCGCACTATTCTATCTTATTTTTTTTTTCTTCCTCTTGTTTTTTTGAAATGGTGTGTTGGGCAGGCTTAATAGAAGGGCCATGGATGCCTGGTGGTTTATCAAGAGGTTGTCTTTTCCTTTTTCTGATTATTTTTCTTCTCAAAACCATCCTTACTGTCCTCCCTTCAGTTGTAGTGGCTATCCTGGAGGGTATTTAGCCTTGCATGGTGTATCGGCTCCTCCATGTTGACCAGTTTTTCCGACTTTTTACTATAGTCTATGGGTATCATCAATCACTTTGTTTATAATTCTGTACGTATTGTTTTTGTTATAATTCTTGTTAATCTAGTTTTTAAGTATGATGTCTCTTTTTTATTTCTATTTATTCTTATGCTGTCTGGACACATTGAGCGAAATCCAGGACCAGTACGTCCTAGATTTCGTCAATGTCGTCTTCTGTATTGCAATATTCGTGGTCTTCATTCAAATATCCAAGACCTTACAGTTGCGTCCAGACAGTATGATATTCTTTTGTGCTCAGAAACTTTGGTTTCTAATATGAGGCACTCATCTGAGCTCATTATAACTGGTTTTAAGAAGCCAATAATGTTGAAACGTGATGCCATCCCTAGGGCCAGGGGAATGGCGGTGTATATTAGGACCGAGTACCCTGCTTCTCATAAGTCCTGCTATCAATGTGGATGTCATGAGATTCAGGTAATAAAAGTTTGTGGCAGGCATAACAACTTTTATTTGTGTTCGATCTACCGGAATCCAGACATGGATGATTCTATCTTCGATTGTCTTCTTACCATTATGGCTAAGATACAAGAAGATGATAGAAAGGCTTCTTTTGTCTTTGTTGGTGATTTTAATGCTCACCATAGGGAGTGGTTAAGTTCTGTCTCTCCTACCGATCGCCATGGCTTAAGAGCTTTAGACTTTGCTTCTGAATCAGGCTGTGAGCAAATCATAAATGAAGCTACTCACAGGTCTGGTAATTGCTTGGACCTCGTATACACTGACTCCCCTGGCGTTATAACTAGTAAGGTTGGTTCTCCAGTCGGGACATCTGATCATGCCTTGATTTCATTATTAGTGAAGACTGAGCAGCCTGTCCCTGATATATCATATTCTTGTAAAATTTATATGAAATCCCAAGCAGACTGGAATGGGATTTTACATGATCTTTTGTGCTTGAATTGGTCACAATTATATAATAGTGTAGATCCTGTTGTCCCTTTGAATGAGAATCTAGTCAACATAATTGATAGGCGTATCCCTTCTCGTGTGCTAAGGTACCGAGTGAAGGACAAACCGTGGTTCAATGATGATTGTAGACGTGCTTATTTGGAGAAACAGGAGGCCTATCATCTTTGGAAGGGTAACAGATCAGATTTGACCTGGAACAACTATACTCAGCTTCGAGCTTTTGCTCAGAGGGTTTATGCCTCGACTGAAAAGGAGTACAATTTAACCATAAAAGAAACACTTTCTGGTACAACTCAGGAACATAAATGGTGGTCTACCCTTAAATCTGCACTCTTTGGTGTAGATGCAAAAGTTCCTCCATTACTTAAACCAGATGGATCAGTCACTCACTGTCCAAAGGAAAAGGCCACCCTTTTGGCTGATGTTTTTGACAGTAAATAGAGTAATGAAAAACTTGAACTTCCTCCTTCCTGTTTTCCTGAGGCTAAACTAACTAGTTTAGCTTTTCGATCTCGTGAGATTAAAGCTCTGTTGGTGGAGCTTGATGCTTATGGAGGTGTAGACCCAAATGGTATTTTTCCTTTGTTTTTTATAAAGACAGCAGATTTCTTAGCTCCAAAGTTATCTGTTATTTTGCGCAAGTTAGCAAGAAGAGGAGCTTTTAGCACTAGTTGGAGAATTGGTAATGTTACTCCTCTATGTAAATGTGTTTGTGGTAGCTCAAGTCCCACTGATTACCGCCCAATTTCCATAACTCCCATATTATCTAAAGTTTTTGAACGTCTTATGGCAAAACGTCTTAATAGGTTTGCTGAAGGTAATCATCTCTTCCCTAGTTTGCAATTTGGTTTTCGTAAAGGCCTTGGAGCATGTGATGCCCTTCTTACAATCTCCAATGCTGTACAGAAATCCCTTGATTGTGGTCGGGAAGTTCGTATGATTGGCCTTGATTTTAGTGCTGCCTTTGACCGTGTTAATCATGAGGCCCTTGTTTTCAAACTGAAACAGTTGGGAGTGGGTGGGTCGTTTCTTAGTATTATTATTGAGTTTTTAAGTAATAGATCTCAAAGAGTTGTTGTTGATGGGCACCATAGTGATTATAGGAATGTGATATCCGGTGTTCCACAGGGTAGTGTTCTTGGCCCATTACTTTTCATACTATATACACATGACATGTGGTTTGGCCTAGAAAATAAGCTTGTTGCATATGCAGATGATGCTACTCTCTTTGCATCAATTCCATCCCCTGAATGTAGATCTAGGGTTGGTGAATCCCTTAATAGAGATTTAGCTAGAATTAGTGCATGGTGCAAATTATGGGGTATGAAGTTGAATCCTAACAAAACTCAAAGTATGATTGTAAGTAGGTCAAGGACGGTGGCTCCTCAACATCCGGATCTCAGTATTGATAATGTTTCTTTAAATATGTATGACTCTTTCAAAATTTTAGGTGTGATCCTCGACAGTAAATTTACTTTTGAGAAACACATAAGGTCTGTGTCTTCTTCAATTGCACAAAAAATAGGCTTATTGAGAAAGTCTTTCAAGATTTTCGGTGATCAATCTATTCTGAAGAAGTGTTTTAATTCTTTCATTCTACCTTGTTTTGAGTATTGTTCTCCTGTCTGGTCTTCAGCTGCTGATTCTCATCTTAATTTGTTAGACAGAAACTTACGGTCTATTAAATTTCTTATTCCTGATCTAGATATTAATCTCTGGCACCGTCGTTCAATTAGTTCATTATGCGTGTTGCATAAGATTTTTCATAACTCTGACCATCCTTTACATTCAGATCTCCCTGGACAATTCTATCCTGTTCGTAATACTAGGCAGGCAGTTAATTCTAATAGCCAGGCCTTCTCCATCACAAGGCTCAATACTACGCAGTACTCTAGAAGTTTTATTCCAGCTGTTACCAAGTTGTGGAATGATCTTCCTAATTGGGTGGTTGAGTCAGTAGAACTTCAAAAGTTCAAAGTTGGAGCAAATGCTTTTTTGTTGACCAGGCGGACATGAGTCTTTTTGTAGTTTATCTATGACATATTTGTTTTTGATGTTGTTAATAGTTTATATATGACATGTTTGTTTTGACGTTGTTACTTATTTTATAATGATTTATTGTTAATTTGTTCGCTTCATTTATTTATTTCCTTATTTCCTTTCCTCACAGGGCTATTTTTCCCTGTTGGAGCCCCTGGGCTTATAGCATCTTGCTTTTCCAACTAGGGTTGTAGCTAGGATAGTAATAATAATAATAATAATAATGTCATGACTACGTCTATTTCATTTTCTCTAAATCTCTTCTATTATATTTTCCTCTCGTACCCATGTTGCTTTTTTTTGCAACCTTCTTTGTGTCATCCCCATCATTTCTCGTTTTACGGTCTTTTGATCAAAGATTTAACGTGGGAATGTCATTGAAGGATAGAATGGAACCCACTGGCCTAGAACCAACCTTTAGGGCTTTTGTTTTCCCTTTTTTTTTCATATCAAACATGCTATGAAGGAAATATTAGTATACGTTTTAAAAGCTCCGATTCCTAAAAAGAGTTTTGAAGTCAGTTCTCATATTATTCCTGTTTTCTTTTATTAATTGAAGCATAGACTTACTGTAGATACTTTATTTAATTTAAAATCAACATAAATTTAAACTATAGCATGAACTATTCTCTTAAGTGTTGAGAATATTTATCGTAAATATTCCCAATCTCTAATGTTTCTTTTATCATCAATATTTCCTTAATAGTTGATCATGCCAAAGAATTCTTGCATTACTCTGATGGATGATATATATATATATATTTATATATATATATATATATATATATATATATATATATATATATATATATATATATATATATATATACATATATATATATATATATATATATATATATATATATATATGAATATATATACATATATATATATATATATATATATATATATATATATATATATATATATATATATATATATATATATATATATATATACATATATATATATATGTGTGTGCATATATATATATATATGAATATATATACATATATATATATATATATATATATATATATATATATATATATATATATATATATATATTACTGTGTATAAATGAATAATATATATTTTCCTGGAGTAATATCAAACAACTTTTTCTCGGAATAATGATAACAATAGATTCCAGTACTTATTTGAATATTTTGATATTCATGAAAATATCCTAATTAATATTCTTACAATCTGAGTTTATGTTATCTCTTCTGGATTAGGCAAAAGCTTAACATTTGAAGCATATGTATATATGAACACCTTTATTTTATAGTAGCATTCACTTCGACATGTGATTTGTCATATATCTAAAATGGCATCACTACCTCAACATGAGAAAAAGATCATTGTAAACATGAACGGCACTGGGCACAGTCCACAAACCAATGCTCATACATATTTTTTTTATATACTAAATGACTTAATCAATTTACTGATGAATGTCCATAGTCTCTCTAAAATGTGATTATAGTAGTAGGCAGCCGTTATCTTCAAATACTATTATTATTATTATTATTATTATTATTATTATTATTATTATTATTATTATTATTATTATTATTATTATTATTACTACTACTACTAAATAACAACAACAATATAATAATAATAATAATAATAATAATAATAATAATAATAATAATTCAGAGAGAGAGAGAGAGAGAGAGAGAGAGAGAGAGAGAGAGAGAGAGAGAGAGAGAGAGAGAGAGATTTAATTTGATAGTGTATATTTCCCAAATTAAACAATATGATAATTAATGAAAACTTACCAATTCTGATCGTATAATTGGACGCCAAGAGTAGTATTCAATCTGAGTTAGTGGAGCTTAGCTTTGCAAATCTACTTGGGGACAATTCAACCAGCCTTCCACCTTGGCTGGACTGACAGGTTGTGGACGTCGGTGCTGTCGAGGTTTCAAAAGGGGATTTACTTCATCTCCATCTACTCTCCTCCACATTCATCCTTATCTCTGATTAAGTCCCACACGCCAAGTATGAATAGAATATGAGTTCATAATTCCAATACTGAGTATTCACACCATATGAACGCTGCTGTACGTATCCATTATTAATGTCTTTCCCAGATTATTTTTCTTATTACCAACATTAAACTTCAAGGCATAACCATTAAGTGTTTCTGTGCTCCTATCTATATCTGTCACTTTTTTTTTCCACATGCAATTCATGAGTCATGGCAAACACGAGCCACTGACCATAAACATTCTCCCTTTTTTTTATGAATTCAAAATAGAAGAACAGCCTTGAAACACACACAAAAAAAAAAAATATCACTGGCTGCACAACATTGACTACGCAACCCAAGCAGCACCGGATACATCAGGGTCATAATGAAGAAACGTTGGCTGTGTTCCGTTGTGGCTGCGATTTGAAAATTTCCTACAAATCCGATGATTCTTCTGATTTTGTGTGTTGTAACGATTACGATACCAAAGAAAATATTCCTTAAACATTAAGTTTTGTTGAAGAAGATCACAAAAGGCGACAGTAATTACTTTTTAATTAGTGTTCAACCAATAAACCACCATGTAAACCGTGTATATAAACTAAGTATTGAAGGTACAAACACTGTTTATGCACAATAGTCCATGAGCCAGACCGGATCTTGGTGTTACCTGGGGTTGCAAAAGGTCACTGTGTTTTCTTGATAGGTATATATCCATAGATAAAAAAAAAGTTTAAAGCCAAGCTTAGAGCAGTAGCTTAATGCTAATAATCCCTTCATGAAGATCTACGAATTGTCCCTATATGGGATCCTAATTTTTGCGGGAGGGGATATATAAATTGCAATATCTTTTGAAGTAATGGTCCAATTGCTACGTATGATCACTCAAAATATTAGGAATATAATGTTCTACATAATTATATATTATGTTTGCCCATATGCCAATGAAGTAGGTCACTAGTGGTCGAAAGGTCACAAGATTTTGCCCTCGCCTAAAATCAGTTTCTCTGTTCAAAAAATCACCCCAGATAATGAATCAATGAGAATTCCTCCACTGAAATTGGCTCATATTGGAGATGATAAGTATTCAAATTTATTTTATGCCTAGAAATGTTAAATTTCTTTGTGTCTGAGGTATGATACTTAACGATATTTGACACATTTTATTTTTGAAAAGCCCATTTTAGCCAGAGAAGAAAAAAAAATAATTACTCAGTATTCTGATCATTTAGTATGTATGTTTTGCTGAAATCTGTTCTTAACCATTATGATATTACAATATGCATATACTACTATGAGATTCAGGGCCTCTGTAACACGGTTTTTTCGCAATATTTTTTCATCTATGAATTTCATAAATATAACGCTTCTTCAGAATGCACATTATATCTACACATAAATTTTGACTATATTCTGCATTACGTAGGTTGAATAAATTTGGTACTTATAATGTAAAAGTGACGTTTTTTGTAGGCGGGCCAGCTTATTCAGAGAAAAGGTTTCGAACGCACTCGTTACGTAAGTTATGACGGCATTTCTTCCCTCTTTCTCGATCGATGATTGGCTATACGTAACGAAGGCTATACCTCTGCCAACAATGACACAAAAGTTGAAATAAAAGCAAAGCAATACACCTTTATGAACTCTGAAACCTCTCCACTGATAATTGTCATAATGAACAAACCAACAAAATATGGTAATAAATACAAAAACACTTCGATTATTAGTCTAACTCCCAAAATAAGATTCCTAAGAAATTACAGTCTACTTTATGGGACACTATCAGATTGACAAGGTGTAGGGAATAGTTGGTAATTTTCAAAAACGTAGAAGACAAGCTTGATTTGATAACTGCTATATCCAATGTCAAGCAATTTTTATTTATTGTCTATCTACCTACCTATTTACTGTAAGAAAAAAAAAAATAGCCGGTACCGTATTTTGGCTTTAAACCTTCACCAATAATTATTGTCAGAATGATGACTTCATGAGGCTCCACCCACTTTACCCTCGTCATAATTCAGGATAACACTGAAGGCTATCATAGGCATTGTTGGATCAGAGAATTTAAATTCTGGCTATAAAAACTCATTTCTCGAGTAGTTGTAAGAAGTGCTAAATGATCCTCAAGGATCCCAGCAGTTGGCCTAAACGTTTAATTCATGTATACTACTGTTGCGGCACTACTGCTACAGTAGTATTACTACGCTAGCACAGATACCCCACCCACA
>NC_090747.1:23709496-23717498 GCF_036898095.1 Palaemon carinicauda
AGAACATATGGTTGATTGAGGCATAGAATAACACATAAAATTATTGGTCCTTGAAGTTTAAGAAGAGTCGGAAAATACAATGAAGACGACTGCTTGCTATGTGCACTTTAAAAACTGTTAGTTTTGCTAATTGAAAAAGCAATTAATAGTAAAGTGAAAGAATATTATTTCCCATGTTATGTGAGAGTAATATTTCAACTATTCTCTCTCTCTCTCTCTCTCTCTCTCTCTCTCTCTCTCTCTCTCTCTCTCTCTCTCTCTCTCTCTCTCTCTATATATATATATATATATATATATATATATATATATATATATATATATATAATATCTCTCTCTCTCTCTCTCTCTCTCTCTCTCTCTCTCTCTCTCTCTCTCTCTCTCTCTCTCTCTCTCTCTCTCTCTCTCTCTCTCTCTCTCTCTCTCTCTCTCTCTCTCTATATATATATATATATATATATTCAGCCAAGGCCACAGGAAAAATAAAAAAAGGTAAACCGAGTGCTTTCGTGTTATTTCAACACATTTTCGAGGTACAATGCTAAAAACACAGAGAATATCTAACAAAGTAAACTGAAAAGATTGAAAACAAATATTCAAAGTCTGGTAAAAACTATTACAGCAGATACAGAACAGTTCAACAGGTGATTAAAAAAAAATATCTTACAAATCTCGTTAACAACAAATGGGTCCAGTTTGTACATACCCTGGCTTACATTCATTAGGTCACTGTGATATTTGATAAAAGCAGATTTGATTATATTCCTACGAGTTATATTATTACAATATAAAACAACTTTTGCCCCCTCACAATAAATCATGTGATTAAAATTATTAATGTGTAAAAACAAAGCATTCGAGAGTTGTCCCGTTCTCACACTATATTTGTGTTGTTTAATTCTGATGTCCAGTCCCTTCCCAGATTGTCCGAGATAAAAACAATTGCAGTTCATGCAAGGAACCCCGTAAATGCAGCCCTGAGAAACTTTGGGAGAATTCCATATTAGTATCCTTTTCAGTGTATTTGAAAATTTAAAAACAACATTAATATTAAAATTCTTGCAAAAACTTGGAACCCTCCGTAAGAGGTCAATATATGGTAAAACGAGCACATTATCATTATTAAAAGTAATTCTCGGAGTTACAGAATAAAACGTTCTTTGTGCTTTTTGTAAAGCACATTCAATAAAATATTTAGGGTATTTCAATTTCTCCGATATGTTGAAGATACTTTCAAACTCTTCCTGAAGAAATTCCGGGCTGCAGATACGTAAGGCTCTTAAAAACATAGAAGAAAAAGTAGCCTTCTTAACTTGATTACTATGGTTAGAATAATAGTGAATATATGAATTTACGTTTGTAGGTTTTCTATACACTGAGTATTTGAAGCCATTTAGAGTACGGTGAACATTTACATCCAAAAATGAAAAACAACCATCACGTTCTTCTTCACAAGTGAAATTAATGGAAGGTACCAAATTATTCAGTTCAGAGAGAAATGCAATTACATTTTCGGTTAGAGGCCATATGCAAAAAATATCATCAACATACCTATACCACAGAACACCATAAGGCAAAATATTAGGTAAAAATATTGTTTCAAAAAGCTCCATATATAAATTACTTAAAACAGGCGAAAGAGGATTTCCCATTGCCATACCAAACTTTTGTGTATAGAATTTTTCATCAAAAGTAAAAACAGAATCACAAATGCAGAGATTAACCAGTTCTAAAATATTATGAGTGGACAAGGGTAAATCATAATTGTCTAAAAATTCAGCTAAATATTCAAGCAAGTCATGTATAGGTACTTTTGTAAACAGAGATACAACATCAAAACTAATCATTTTAAACTTACAATTAATAGTTGTGCTATTTAGGTTTTCTATCAGATCTACATTATGTTTGATATTAATGCTTCCAACTGAAGGTGAAAGAATCTTAACCAGCCATTTTGAAAGCTTATAAGTACATGACCCAACAGAACTGATAATTGGTCTAATGGGGTTACCAGGTTTATGTGTTTTAAGAAGACCATACAAATAAGGTAAAGTTGGAGATATTGTTACTAATTGTTTAATCAAATCTTTATTATTTTTTAAGATACTTTTGATCTTCTTATTAAAATGAGAAAGCACACGTTCAGATGGATTTGATGTCAGTAGATCATAGGTATAAAAATCACTCAGCAGTAAGTACAGTTTATCTTTGTAATCTTGCTTATTTAGTATAACCATGGCGTTAGACTTATCAGCTTTCGTAAAATGAAGTTCGTCATTGTTTTTCAGCTTTTTGTAAACTTTTAGGAATCTTAATGGTATATTTGAATAGGAAGGGAATGAATTTACACCATAGATAAAACCTTTAACAAGATTAAGATTTTCATCCGATATACTACCAATTTTTTCGAAATTACAAAAGGCTTCAGATATACCAACATAGTCATGTGTAGTGGGTGTTACAGAAAAACTCAGACCATACCCAAAAGCAGGTAAGGCCGACTCATCAAGGTCATAACCAGATAAATTAATTACAAAATCCGAATTAGCATCACGTGTCCATTTACTACTATCAATTAACAGATATAATTTATGGTTGAGGTTATTTTCCAGCTTTCTCCTTTTATACCGTTGACTTCTGTAGCAATGGTCGAAAATAACCTGCTTCCAGTCATCTGGTATGGCATTGAATAGGTTTTTCTTCTTCCTCCTTGAACTTCTGTAGGCTTCTCTGACTTCGATTCTCTTAATTTCGATGTTCTTCAACAAAATAATACGATGGAACGATTCAAAAAGTAGGTCACCGAACTGAAGGAGTCTCCTTGGCAGCATAGATCGTGGAAGGACTTGTTCTTCTAAGCACCGGCTGAGGAAAAGAAGGCGAAGTTTTTGTGCATGGGTGGCAATCAAGGCAGAGCGAAAACCATACACCACCGGCATCAGAACAGGAAACAGACGTCAAAAGTCGAAGAAACTGCGAGTGGTCTCCATAATGCTTATATGTCACTAAATAGCGCGTGACAATATATTCAGCCAAGGCCACAGGAAAAATAAAAGAAGGTATACCGAGCGCTTTCGTGTTATTTCATCCCATTTTCGAGGTACAATGCTAAAAACACAGAGAATATCTAACAAAGTAAACTGAAAAGAATGAAAACAAGTATTCAAAGTCCGGTTAAAACTAGTACAGCAGATACAGAACAGTTCAACAGGTGATTAAAAAGAAACAATCTTACAAATCTCGTTAACAACAAATGGGTCCAGTTTGTACATACCCTGGCTTACATTCATTAAGTGACTATGATATTTGATAAAAGCAGATTCAATTATATTCTTACGAGTTATATTATTACAATATAAAACAACTTTTGCCCCCTCCCAATAAATCATGTGATTAAAATTATTAATGTGTAAAAACAAAGCATTCGAGATTTGTTCCGTTCTCACACTATATTTGTGTTGTTTAATTCTGGTGTCCAGTCCCTTCCCAGATTGTCCGAGATAAAAACAATTGTAGTTCATGCAAGGAACCCCGTAAATGCAGCCCTGAGAAACTTTGGGAGAATTCCTTATTAGTATGCTTTTCAGTGTATTTGAAAATTTAAAAACAACATTAATATTAAAATTATTGCAAAAACTCGGAACCCTCCGTAAGAGGACATTATATGGTAAAACGAGCACATTATCATTATTAAAAGCCATTCTCAGAGTTACAGAATGAAACGTTCTTTGTGCTTTTTGTAAAGCACATTCAATAAAATATTTAGGGTATTTCAATTT
Organism: Palaemon carinicauda; assembly: GCF_036898095.1. Classification (NCBI taxonomy): domain Eukaryota; kingdom Metazoa; phylum Arthropoda; class Malacostraca; order Decapoda; family Palaemonidae; genus Palaemon; species Palaemon carinicauda. The sequence goes on from NC_090747.1 coordinate 23,713,273, forward strand.
CTCCGATATGTTGAAGATACTTTCAAACTCTTCCTGAAGAAATTCCGGGCTGCAGATACGTAAGGCTCTTAAAAACATAGAAGAAAAAGTGGCCTTCTTAACTTGATTACTATGGTTAGAATAATAGTGAATATATGAATTTACGTTTGTAGGTTTTCTATACAATGAGTATTTGAAGCCATTTAGAGTACGGTGAACATTTACATCCAAAAATGAAAGACAACCATCACGTTCTTCTTCACAAGTGAAATTAATTGAAGGTACCAAATTATTCAGTTCAGAGAGAAATGCATTTACATTTTCGGTTAGAGGCCATATGCAAAAAATATCTTCAACATACCTATACCACAGAACACCATAAGGCAAAATATTAGGTAAAAATCTTGTTTCAAAAAGCTCCATATATAAATTACTTAAAATAGGCGAAAGAGGATTTCCCATTGCCATACCAAACTTTTGTGGATAGAATTTGTCATCAAAAGTAAAAACAGAATCACAAATGCGGAGTTTAACCAGTTCTAAAATATTATGAGTGGACAAGTGTAAATCATAATTGTCTAAAAATTCAGCTAAATATTCAAGCAAGTCATGTATAGGTACTTTTGTAAACAGATACACAACATCAAAACTAATCATTTTAAACTTAAAATTAATAGTTGTGCTATTTAGGTTTTCTATCAGATCTACATTGTGTTTGATATTGGTATTCGAAATGCTTCCAACTAAAGGTGAAAGAATCTTAACCAGCCATTTTGAAAGCTTTTAAGTACATGACCCAACAGAACTGATAATTGGTCTAATGGGGTTACCAGGTTTATGTGTTTTAACAAGACCATACAAATAGGGTAAGGTTGGAGATATTGTTACAAATTGTTTAATCAAATATTTATTATTTTTAAGATACTTTTGACCTTTTTATTAAAATGAGAAAGCACACGTTCAGATGGATTTGATGTCAGTAGATCATAAGTATTAACATCACTCAGCAGTAAGTCCAGTTTATCTTTGTAATCTTGCTTATTTAGTATAACCATGGCGTTAGACTTATCAGCTTTCGTAAAATGAAGTTCGTCATTGTTTTTCAGCTTTTTGTAAACTTTTAGGAATCTTAATGGTACATATAAATAGGAAGGGAATGAATTTACACCATAGATAAAACCTTCAACAAGATTAAGATTGTCATCCGATTTACTACCCAATTTTTCTAAATTACAAAAGGCTTCAGATGTACCAACATAGTCATGTGTAGTGGGTGTTACAGAAAAACTCAGACCATACCCAAAAGCAGGTAAGACCGACTCATCAAGGTCATAACCAGATAAATTAATTACAAAGTCCGAATTAGCATCACGTGTCCATTTACTACTATCAATTAACAGATATAATTCATGGTTGAGGTTATTTTCCAGCTTTCTCCTTCTATACCGTAGTCTTCTGTAGCAATGGTCGAAAATAACTTGCTTCCAGTCATCTGGTATGGCATTGAATAGGTTTTGTTTCTTCCTCCTTGAACTTCTGTAGGCTTCTCTGACTTCGATTCTCTTAATCTCGATGTTCTTCAACAAAATAATACGATGGAACAATTCAAAAGGTAGGTCACTGAACTGAAGGAGTCTCCTTGGCAGCATAGATCGTGGAAGGACTTGTTCTTCTAAGCACCTGCTGAGGAAAAGAAGGCGAAGTTTTTGTGCATGGGTGGCGATCAAGGCAGAGCAAAAACCATACACCACCAGCATCAAAACAGGAAACAGACGTCAAAAGTCGAAGAAACTGCGAGGGGTCTCCATAATGCTTATAAGTCACTAAATAGCGCGTGACAATATATTCAGCCAAGGCCACAGGAAAAATAAAAGAAGGTATACCGAGCGCTTTCGTGTTATTTCATCCCATTTTCGAGGTACAATGCTAAAAACACAGAGAATATCTAACAAAGTAAACTGAAAAGAATGAAAACAAGTATTCAAAGTCCGGTTAAAACTAGTACAGCAGATACAGAACAGTTCAACAGGTGATTAAAAAGAAACAATCTTACAAATCTCGTTAACAACAAATGGGTCCAGTTTGTACATACCCTGGCTTACATTCATTAAGTCACTGTGATATTTGATAAAAGCAGATTCAATTGTATTCCTACGAGTTATATTATTACAATATAGAACAACTTTTGCCCCCTCACAATAAATCATGTGATTAAAATTATTAATGTGTAAAAACAAAGCATTCGAGAGTTGTCCCGTTCTCACACTATATTTGTGTTGTTTAATTCTGATGTCCAGTCCCTTCCCAGATTGTCCTAGATAAAAACAATTGCAGTTCATGCAAGGACCCCGTAAATGCAGCCCTGAGAAACTTTGGGAGAATTCCATATTAGTATCCTTTTCAGTGTATTTGAAAATTTAAAAACAACATTAATATTAAAATTCTTGCAAAAACTTGGAACCCTCCGTAAGAGGTCAATATATGGTAAAACGAGCACATTATCATTATTAAAAGTAATTCTCGGAGTTACAGAATAAAACGTTCTTTGTGCTTTTTGTAAAGCACATTCAATAAAATATTTAGGGTATTTCAATTTCTCCGATATGTTGAAGATACTTTCAAACTCTTCCTGAAGAAATTCCGGGCTGCAGATACGTAAGGCTCTTAAAAACATAGAAGAAAAAGTAGCCTTCTTAACTTGATTACTATGGTTAGAATAATAGTGAATATATGAATTTACGTTTGTAGGTTTTCTATACACTGAGTATTTGAAGCCATTTAGAGTACGGTGAACATTTATATCCAAAAATGAAAGTCAACCATCACGTTCTTCTTCACAAGTGAAATTAATGGAAGGTACCAAATTATTCAGTTCAGAGAGAAATGCATTTACATTTTCGGTTAGAGGCCATATGCAAAAAAATATCATCAACATACCTATACCACAGAACACCATAAGGCAAAATATTAGGTAAAAATCTTGTTTCAAAAAGCTCCATATATAAATTACTTAAAACAGGCGAAAGAGGATTTCCCATTGCCATACCAAACTTTTGTGTATAGAATTTGTCATCAAAAGTAAAAACAGAATCACAAATGCAGAGTGTAACCAGTTCTAAAATATTATGAGTGAACAAGGGTAAATCAAAACTGTCTAAAAATTCAGCTAAATATTCAAGCAAGTCATGTATAGGTACTTTTGTAAACAGAGATGCAACATCAAAACTAATCATTTTAAACTTAAAATTAATAGTTGTGCTAGTTAGGTTTTCTATCAGATCTACATTATGTTTGATATTGGAATTCGAAATGCTTCCAACTAAAGGTGAAAGAATCTTAACCAGCCATTTTGAAAGCTTATAAGTACATGACTCAACAGAACTGATAATTGGTCTAATGGGGTTACCAGGTTTATGTGTTTTAACAAGACCATACAAATAGGGTAAGGTTGGAGATATTGTTACAAATTGTTTAATCAAATAGTCATTATTTTTTAAGATACTTTTGACCTTCTTATTAAAATGAGAAAGCACACGTTCAGATGGATTTGATGTCAGTAGATCATAGGTATAAAAATCATTCAGCAGTAAGTACAGTTTATCTTTGTAATCTTGCTTATTTAGTATAACCATGGCGTTAGACTTATCAGCTTTCGTAAAATGAAGTTCGTCATTGTTTTTCAGCTTTTTGTAAACTTTTAGGAATCTTAATGGTACATTTGAATAGGAAGGGAATGAATTTACAACATAGATAAAACCTTTAACAAGATTTAGATTGTCGTCCGATATACTACCAAATTTTTCGAAATTACAAAAGGCTTCAGATATACCAACATAGTCATGTGTAGTGGGTGTTACAGAAAAACTCAGACCATACCCAAAAGCAGATTTAAAATCTAAATCATTATAGGACAGACAACATAGATTATACACGTATATATATATATATATATATATATATATATGTATATATATATATATGAAAAAGATTATATATATCCAAACCTACACAATAAAAAAATATAGTAATTCAAATGCCAAGATATATCCAGGCAATAGGGTGACAACATCAAATCACAATGCCAACCCGAGAATTACGTCAAGATTACATAGACGAACGTTAATTTCCTTCGTCCCCCAGTAATCAGGGACTTAACACCACGAAGTGTCCTTCTCGTAATCAATATAGCAGTGATTTCCTCCATTATTTTCTCTGAATGACTGCTTCTGAGGGTTACTTATGGCCAG
>NC_090747.1:23717998-23727998 GCF_036898095.1 Palaemon carinicauda
CACATATATATATATATATATATATATATATATATATATATATATATATATATATATATATATATATATATAATATATATATATATATATATATATGTATATATATATATATATATATATATATATATATATATATATATATATATATATAATATATATATATATAAATTTTGTAAAGATATGAGGAAAACGTAATAAAAATATATTATATGTTACTATATGTGTTCTTCACTGTTATACCGGTACTACTTTTCATATTTTGTTTTGACCTAACAATGATTGGAACTCTTTTCTCTTATTTAATCATAGTTTAATAGCCCTTCTACTTGATTTAAATACTCATAATTCTAACTCATTAATATTCATGGTTAGGGTATACGAGCTTAATGAAACCTGTAAACGAATATAAGAAACTTTCGTGGCTACCTTTTATCTCCTTTACTTACTCTTCCTTTAAGGACACGCATTGATAGAAGTGGCTTCTTCATTCTCTTTATATTTCACATAACACACACACTCACGAAAACATATTGCAAGTTTACTATAAATTTGATCTTGCAATTTTTCACAAAGACGCTATTAGTGTAATGAAAAATATTAAATCAAATATTGAGGGAACTATATGCACATTCATTTCTCAGTTGGAATACTTTGTAGGGTTTAAAGCTAGGCTAGAAATATTTTATATCCATCAACTGGTAAAAAAAATTCGAACAATAAATTATTTGCAATTCCATTAGAAAAATGCTCATTGAATGATATGGTGAAAATCTTAGATCTGAGAAATTTTTTCTAAAATAACAAAAAGAAAACAATTTATTAGCTTTGATTCTCTCAATATGATGTGAATACAAACTCTCAGTTTATTACAAATTATTAAATGAAAGCTTCACTGAATATAAAATACTTTTCAATGTCATGGAAAATATTATTTTCCTTGGATGGAAACCAGATATTTGTGACCCGTCCATAATTACAACTTGTCAGTGGTAACGAAAAGCCCAGAAATTAGAGTATAATGGAATTTCTTTTAAGAATTTAACTGAGACCTCCAACGAATATTCTATAATGGGTTGTCCGGACAACAAATCTTTTTATAACTCTGACAATTTAACTACCCAGTAATTCTAAAATAGTTCTGCTCATTAATAAATTTGGTGGAAGCAATGACACGATAATCAGACTATTATTAGGCAAGGAAACGATTCAAATAATGGTTTTGCAGTAATTAAGAGGAGCCTCATTAATATCAGACTGCAATTCCTGATATATCTGACGAATCTTAAAAATCAAGTAATTGATTTATTCATTCTTGCAATCAATTTGACTTCGTAAGCAGGGTTTGATACAAAAAGTAAATAACTTTACGAATAATTCCCAGTCGTAACTATACAAAATATAATAAGTGTTGCTTGAAAGCTTAGCAAACCGCTTTTGAAAGCTTAGCAAAGAGTCTGAAAGACTTGATTAGAAGAATTGTCTGGCCCGTTCATAAAACGTCGAGCTGAAAGGTAGCATTTGTTGAACTTTCCCCGACCAGTCAGAGGGTTAGTCCAGGACCTCTGGTCCAGGTAGCCATCCATTTTGATTCGATTATGATTTTTACAATTAAAGCAAATGAAAAATTTTTTAAAAATATTTTCCAAACCGAACTGAAAGTTTTTATATTCTAGTAATAGGCCTTATGGTATTTGTGAATTGTCAGAATCCCATAAAAATTGAGATTATGGCAATCATCTATACGGTAGTCTATGGAATGATCATCAGGATACCTTAAATGTAGGGCCATTTTGCCTCAAGTGTTGTTGGAATTGTCTGTGGCCTGCTTACACCAAAATTAGTCAAAGATTTTACATTAGTATTTATTAAAAAAGACTACATGTGTTGCTCATCTCCAGTATCTTCTTTCTTTGGGAAAAAAAAAGAAAAAAAATCCTTAATCCCTATACTTATAAGTAAAGTATCGAGATCCAGTTATATGCCTCTGCCTCCAAACTTCATCAAGTATTGATTGGGAGCGAAGCTGAAAGAGACGCTATATCACGTTCATGATACCAATCGGGAAAGAGGAATTGTAATATCTTGGTTTCGAAATATTGGTTCGAGGTTTATTTCTGAATTGGTATCTCCACCCAGTCTAATTTAAGCTTAGTTTCATTCTTGATACGAAAAGATTTATCGAGCAAGTGCACTCCATATAAAGTGCACTCGTTTTGGTAAGAAATATTGATTCTATTGAAATCAAGAAAAATTTCAAGTCCTTACCGATATTGCATGGAATAAGAACTATCAGTCCTATGTTTTGATATTGGTAAAATAATTATGAATCCTCAAACGTTTATTACCTTCGCAAACTTCGTTGCGGTGAAAGTTGTTTTGATATGCCTATTCTTGTCACATGCTTGTATGTCTGTCTGTGTATGATTGTGATTAGCATAACTCTAAAAATGTTAGACCAAATATCATTACATTTGGTAGAATCATTAGCCATGATCTACAGACAATTTGATTTGATGTTGGGAGTGATTGGGCCAAAGGTCAAAGTCAAGGTCACGAAAAGGTAAAAATAAATATTTTTGCTCTATAGTGGTAATTTGTTATCCGATTTGAGTAAATCTAGCACTAAAATGCACACAATTTAATTGTCCACCTTTTCATATACATTATATAGAGATGCCATTACCATTGCTTGTGCATTTATTTGTTTATATGTCTGTCTGTGTGTTTGTGATATGCATAACTCGTAAACTATTAGACCGAATCTCATGAAATATGGTCTGATGATTGGCCACGATCCAACGACAAAATGATTAGATTTTGGGAGTAGTGGGTAAAATTATTCAAGGACTATGTCACGAAAAAGTAAAAAAGGTCTTTTTGCCATATCATGGGTAATTTTTCTATGATTTGCATGAAAATAGTGCCAAAATGGGCCTAATGCCATTGCCTATCGTATGATGTATGTGTTTTGAGATCAAATACCCACAAAGTCATAAGTTTTCTTGTTGACAATAGTGGGTGTGACGAAGGTGTGACGGGCCGAGAGAGGATGTGAACTCAAAGGCAGATTGGAAACGACTGATTTATTTATTAAGGAACACTCTTCTTTATATACATAACCTCAAGGCAACAGGACATGACCTGTTCGAGAGACAGACAAATGTTACAGGGCAAAACGGAGACTTTGATCATTCAGGTTCTTTTTAGTGCGAGGGAAGAGCGCAGATACAAGCATAATATATACAAAATAATTATGTACAATTGTGTAACACACGGTTGGTACATGGCTTCCCCCCTAAAAATGACATACTGTACATGTTAAATAGGGCGCCCTGATCTAGAGAGGCGAACTGTAGGCGGGTCATCTGGCAGAAGATAAGCAGGTTTTAGACGATCAATGGAGACCCAGTCTACTTTGCCCCGAATGTTTAGGAGGAATGCTTTCGGACTGTGTCGGATCACAAGGAAAGGGCCCGTGTAAGGGGGCGTTAGTGGTGGCTTGCTGGTGTCGTTGCGCAGGAAGACGTGCGTTGCAGAGTGCAAGTCCGTTGGTATGTGATGCTTCGCTGGGGGCTTGTAAGTCTGGCGGCACGGAGTAAATTTTCCCACGACGTGACGTATGCGCTGGAGATCGTCGGAGGAGGTTGCAGAAGGAAAAAATTCGGCAGGGACGACCAACGGGTCGCCATACACCATTTCGGCTGCCGAGACGTCGAGGGCGTCTTTAGGAGTGGTCCTTAGTCCAAGGAGGACCCAGGGAAGCTGAGTAAACCAGTTGCAATCCTTGCAGCGGGACATCAAAGCTGCTTTGAGGGTGCGATGAAAACGTTCAACCATTCCATTGGCAGCGGGGTTGTAGGCCGTTGTCTGATGTAGGGTGATGCCCAGGAGATTCGCTAATGACGTCCATAATTGAGAGGTGAAAGTTGTTCCCCTGTCAGAAGTAATATGCTCAGGGATACCGAATCTTGAAATCCATCCAGAGAGTAAGGCAGATGTACATGAGGCGGACGTTGCAGTTTCCATGGGAATGGCTTCAGGCCAACGAGTGGAGCGGTCGATGACGGTAAACAGGTAACGATGTCCTTGTGATGTGGGTAGGGGGCCTACAACGTCGACGTGAATGTGTGCGAAACGACGCTGAGGTTGAAGAAAGGTGCCCACTCCTGAATCCGTGTGTCGATGTACTTTGGAAGTTTGGCAAGAAGTTCAGGCACGGACCCAATCCTTAGCATCCTTAGAAATGCCGTGCCAAATGAACTTTGCCTTCAGCAGCTGTGCAGTAGAACGGCACGAGGGATGTGAAAGGCCGTGGATGAAATCAAACACCTGTCGGCGCATGGGAGCAGGAATCCAAGGTCGCGGTCTACCAGTACTGACGTCACAGAGGAGGGTGGTGTTGGAGTCTTCGAGGGGAAAATCCTCCCAACGGAGGGACGTGCAGGATGTCCTACAAGCTTGATACTCTGGATCCTGTCGTTGGACTTCAGCCAAGGCGTTGTAATCCAATCCCAGTTGAACGGCAGCCAACGTGTTTCTTGACAGGGCATCGGCAACGGGATTCATTTTCCCAGGGACGTATTGGAGGGTGCAATTGTATTCAGCCACGGCGGAGAGATGTCGGCGTTGACGGGGGGACCAGGCGTCAGACTGTCGAGTGAAGGCGTGCACCAGAGGCATGTGGTCTGTACGAATGACGAAGGGCGTACCTTCTAAGAAATGGCGAAAGTGACGGACAGCCAAGTGCACCGCCAGCAATTCTCGATCGAAGGTAGAATAACCCGATTCTGCCTTGGACAGTTTTCTGCTGAAGAAGGCCAATGGGCGGGGCGAGCCTTTGACCACCTGCTCGAGTACTGCACCAATAGCGACGTCGCTGGCATCGGTGGAGAGAAGGAGAGGGGCGTGTGGGATAGGAAAGGTGAGAGCCGCAGCAGTTGATAGGGCCTTCTTTGCATTGCAGAAGGCTTCTTCTTGAAGGGGACCCCACTTCAGGTCCTTTGGCTTGCCCTTGAGGGAGGCATAGAGGGGAGCAAGAGTGGCGGCAATGGCTGGCAGAAAACGGTGATAATAGTTGATCATGCCCAAGAATTCCTGCAGAGCTTTGACGGTCAAGGGCGTGGGGAAATTCTGAACGGCTGCTACCTTCACAGGGAGGGGATGGACTCCTTCAGGAGTGATACGGTGCCCTAAGAACGACACTTCGTTGGCGCCAAAGGCACACTTGTCGTACCGGACTACAAGGCCGTTTTGTTGCAGGCGGTCGAACACGACGCGCAGGTGACGGAGGTGTTCCTCTTTTGAGGAGGAGAACACAAGTATGTCGTCCACATAACATACACAGAAAGGGAGGTCCCCTAAGATGCCATCCATGAGACGTTGAAATGTTGCCCCAGCATTACGAAGGCCAAAACAGGAGTAATTGAAGGTGTATGTGCCAAACGGAGTGGTGATGGCGGTCTTGGGGATATCTTCTGGGTTCATAGGCATCTGATAATACCCCTTCAGGAGGTCGAGCGTAGAGAAAACCTTCGCTTTGTGCAGGTAGGAGGTCACGTCGGCAATGTTTGGGAGGGGGTAGTGATCCGGTTCTGTTTGCATGTTCAGGCGCCTGTAATCCCCGCACGGACGGAGGGAGCCGTCTTTCTTCAGAACGATGTGTAAGGGTGACGACCATGGGCTGGAGGCCTTTTGGCAAAGGCCCATTTTCTCCATTTCGGCGAACGTCCGTTTGGCGGCTGCCAATCGTTCCGGTGCCAGACGTCTGAATTTTGCGAAGACTGGGGGTCCCGTCGTCTTGATATGGTGATAAATACCGTGCTTGGCAGGAACCGTGGGCGTTTGGCAAAGTTCTGGACGGAAAACTTCCGGGTACGAGGTGAGGAGGTGGGCGTAGGCATCCGTGGGTGCGCTGATGTGGAGAGCGAGGTTAGAGGGGGCGGGTTGAAGAGGTGTCGACAAGTAAGAGTCTGCGTTGACCAATCGTCGGTGGGCGACATCGACCAAAAGGTCGATGTCGCCGATCTGCACCGAGGATTGGCATTGTGACGTCAGCAACGAGAAACTTCCAATTGAATTTACCGTTTCCGAACGATAATGTGAGGTTCTCGTAACCGTAGGTGGGTATCGCAGATCCGTTGGCAGCTACCAAGCGGACGTCGGCAGATGTAGACAGACTACGTTGTGCCTTGAAGAGTTTCCTTGGCAAAAGAGAACGACAAGAACCAGTGTCTACCAAAAATCGCACGCCCGTTCCTGCATCCTGTAAAAAGAAAAGATTAGAAAGATGGGAGGCCACCGCCACAAGCGATGGCCTACTTACACGTTTTTTGGCCACTGACAATCTTTGGCACATTTCTTCGAAATTACCCCGAATCTGAAGTGGTAGTAGCAAAACTGCGGCGGATGGGAGGTAGTAAGTGGCTGTAGAAGTCGTTTGTTGGGGCGCGAGCGATTGGTGGGTGGTGGGCGGCTTTGTCGCCGCTTCGGCACGTCACGGGGTAGGCGTGTATATCCTACGGCATTCATGTCAGCTTCGGTTGACGTTGAATAGGCATCCTCGTCGTCAGGGGTGGAGGCGTTGATGGAGGTCTTGAAGTGGCTGTCCATAAGGGCGTCGGCTTTGGTCACCAAGTCCTTTATGGGTAAACTATCGACATCGGGTATGGCAGCGAGCACAGGTTCAGGTAAACGGCGTATCCAAAGGGCACGGAGTAGGTTCACCTCACGAGGAGAGCCGTCTGCGGCAGGTTGAAGGCGAGCGATACTGGTCATTTCCCTGAGGGCAAGCGAAGCCCTTTGGTCCCCCAACGGTTGTTGCGAGAGCTGAAAAAGCTTTGCTATACGGGCGGCTGGCAACGGCGAGTACTGCTGCAGAAGGTATGATTTGAGGTCGTCATACGCTATTGGGGTGTCTCCTTGTTCACAAAGCCAGTCGGATGTTTCTGGGAAGGTGTCCTCGGGTATCGCCGCGAGAACATAATCCGCTTTGGTGGTTGAGCAAGTCACGCCCTTGATACGAAACTGGACTTCTGCGTGCTGAAACCAAGCAAACGCCTCTCCGCTGGCAAACGATGAAAGTTTGAATGGAGCGGCCGCAGCACCAACTGCCGTAGAGTCAGCCATAGTACCAACGATGAAGGGGCGAGGGGCTGGGGGTGGAAGGCGGTGGGAGCGAGTCGACTTCCGGGGTCACCAATGTGACGGGCCGAGAGAGGATGTGAACTCAAAGGCAGATTGGAAACGACTGAGTTATTTATTAAGGAACACTCTTCTTTATATACAAAACCTCAAGGCAACAGGACATGACCTGTTCGAGAGACAGACAAATGTTACAGGGCGAAACGGAGACATGATCATTCAGGTTCTTTTTAGTGCGAGGGAAGAGCGCAGATACAAGCATAATATATACAAAATAATTATGTACAATTGTGTAACACACGGTTGGTACAAAGGTATGGGCTCTATCGAGTTCCCGTTCATGTTTCAAAATACTTTTGTTCAGGAATATTGAGATGGAAATATGAAATAAGAAGAATATAATGAATTATATATTTCTAGAACTCATAACTAGTTGAAATGCATTTCCTCCATTCCCTTAAGGTAACAATGAATTGGAAATCGTGAAATACACCATTCCTTCTTCAGCGGATACTTGAATCCGGATTACAAGATCATGAAATTCACCATATTTAAGTGGATCCTTAAATGAGGCTTATTTTCAAGCGGACCCTTAATTGCAATTTCTTCTTCAACCAGATCTTTAATCCTGGTATCTTCTTTAACTTCTTTGGTTTTCTCTGTTAATATAGTTAACCATCTCAAGGAATCTTTCAATGTCACAATCTTTATAATCTATACATAACAATAAACATTGTCCAAAGATTTCTGAAAAAGAAATTTGTATGATTTACGTTGCCTTTTCATATCTGATTATATTTGAAAAATTTTATTTTATTCAAGCAATATAGAGTTTCAGAATATATATGAACAATTTTACACAGTTATATATTTTTTAATTGAATTTTTCATGTTCTCTATTACTGTCTGTTTATGTTCTTAAGTTTTAAAACTAAAAATAAGAAATGCAGAAAGTTTGAAACATTGAGCTGGCTTTAGTTCTTCCTATAACAATACGGAGGCACTTCTGCTAAAAGCTTTTACTCAACAATTTCTTCTGATCTGGAATATCGTAATGCACCTGACGTTCAACGTAATTCAGTGAAAGATTTCTTTCGTGCAGGCCTTGAATAAAACGGACTTTTTAAGTTAATTACAGCGGTTGCTCTAAGAATGTATGTATATATATATATATATATATATATATATATATATATATATATATATATATATATATATATATATATATATATATATATATATATATATATATATATATATATATATATATATATATATATATAAGGTTCACAAAGCTGACATACCTTTGCGTCCCATTCTGGCTGCTTACAACTCCGCTAATTTTAGTATAGCTAAATTTTTAGTCCCTTTACTCAGTGATCTCATTTTCAATGCTTACACCTTGCAAAACTCATCTCAGTTTGTACCTCATATAATCCAGCAAGATCCCAATAGTTTTATGGTCAGTTATGATGTTACCTCTTTATTTACTAATATTCCACTATCAGAAACAATAGACATTATTTTAACTAGACTATTTCCCAACCCGACTTCCTCATTTCATGGTTTTAACGTTAACTCTTTTAGAAAATTACTTGAACTTGCCGTAACAGAAACTTTCTTTATTTTCAATAGCACAGTCTACAAACAGGTCGATGGTATGGCAATGGGTTCTCCCTTGGGCCCTACCTTTGCAAATATATTTATGTGCCACCTAGAAAAGTTGTTCATTGATCAGTGCCCTGTGTCCTTTAAACCCCTATTTTATAGGCGTTATGTTGATGATACATTTGTTCTTTTTAAAGATAGACATCATGCCACTTTGTTTTTAGAGTACATAAACTCATTTCATTCAAATATTAAGTTCACGTTGGACTCCGAACATAATGATCAACTTTCCTTTTTAGATATTAAGATTTCACGTTGTAATGGTGCATTTAGTACTGGCATTTTTAGAAAACAAACTTTTACTGGACTTGGGTTAAACTATTTTAGTCACTGCCCGATTTCATTTAAAGTAAACTCATGCAAAACATTAATTTTTGGAGCTTTTAATCTTTCTTCAGATTGGGGTAGATTCCACGAGGAAATTAAATTTTTAAAATCATATTTTATTAGGAACTGTTATCCATGTGACGTGTTTAATAAATTTACAAAACAGTTTTTAGATAACTTTTTTATTCCGAAAGCCACCGTACTAAACGTACCAAAGAAACAAATGTGTGTGTCTCTACCATTTATATATAACTATAAAAATGTTAAATGTAAACTTGATAAAGCTCTTTCTAATTTGTATCCTTATGTTCATTTCAAGTTTGTATTAAAAAATCCACTATCCATAGGCAGCATGTTCACATTCAAAGACACTCTACCAGATTTGATGCGGTCCTCAATTGTTTACTTATACAATTGTCCTAAATGTAATTTAGGAACCTATGTTGGTTGTTCCAACCGTCTCTTGAGGATCCGCATTGACTCTCATAGAGGAGTCAGTCACCGTACAGGTTGTATTTTAAATAAAAAAGAATTTTCTTCCATACGTAATCACGCTCAACAATGCAAGCAATTAATTAACTATTCAAATTTCAAAATACTAGCCCAATCACCCAATAGCTATTCTCTACCTACCCTAGAATCACTTTTCATTAAACAGCTATCCCCTACTCTCAATCACTCAACAACCTCTGTTCCTTTACATATTGCCTAACAACTTAACCACTTAATCTTCAAACCATTACTTACACGCTCTAACGTCTAAACCTCCCCGTCCTTCCATGTCTCAGTCTTGGATATTTTTCCATACTAGGTGTGTTTCTTTCTTATCCAGAGTTTATTTTATTTTGTCTGTTTTTTTTTCTTT
>NC_090747.1:23735498-23742906 GCF_036898095.1 Palaemon carinicauda
GCCGGCAGCTGGGTACTACCTTGTGTAGTTGCTGGCCGGCAATCATTGCCGGCCAACACTGGCTGTTGCTGGCCGGCAGCTGCTGCCGCCGGCACAGGCTCTTGAACCAGAGGGCTGCCGCCCTATAGCTGTTAAGTAGTATACTTTAAAGCTAATTGTGGTGTGTGCCGGCCGGCAAAGGCAGGCCGGCACACATCCTCCTATACTGTACTAGTATTCTTCTGTATAGCATATACAGTAAGAAGAAAACTATAGTAAAAGTTTAGGTACAGCACTGTATCTTCTAACACTATTGTGTTTTCTTGCACAGCCCTTTGCTGTTGCCCTCAGACAGGAAGCAGAGTTCTTCCCCGTCTATTATCCAGGATTTTAAAATCATTGCCTAGGTGTGAGCTCCACCTGTTTCCTCTGGAAACCTTGCATTGGTTACTCTAATAGAGATAAACCATTTTGATTTTATTATCTGGAAGGCTGCAACAATGGGTTGTGAGGGAAACACAAGTGTGTGTCTTTCATTTATGAATTGTTATGCTTTACTATGCATATCCAGTGATACATAGTTCACTTGATACTCATGGAAATTTCTTCTCTTTACAGGAGGACCCTCCGAAGTGCGGAAATGTTTTCTGCAATGTCCGCAGCAAGAACCTCTGCGGACATGAGTGTTGTAGGAGACACGCAGCATGCGCTGTCTCCAAGGATGATCTCCAGTAATGGGACCCTCAGGTATGTACTGTATGCACTAACCTGATTACTGAGGCTTTTGATTCCCCTAGAACGGCGGAATCAAGGGATATAGCTAGGGAAAAGCTTCGTACTTGGGTAAGGGGCTTCAAGAAGAACACCTCTGGCCCTTATCTTCCAAGTGAGAGGATGAGGGCGTATCTTTTTCCCCAGGCATCAGCTGAGGCAGTGATTCCCCAGCCTCAAGAGGAGATCCTTCAAGATCAAGTCCAGGTGGACGAGGAAGTCGCAGATGCGATGCAAGACATCCAGTTGTGTGACAGGATGTCTGACCTGGACGAACGTTTGGAAGAAGACCTCCTGGCAGAAGGTCAGGATCAAGTTCAAACCCCGGATGTCGTAGAGGATGAGGTCGACGAGGTGTCGGCTACTCCGGTTCAGATGCCGGAGCCTATCCCCTCAACATCGGCTGGCCTCCCAGTAGAACTGGGACAGGCCCTCTCTTCGATTGTTGGAATGATCCAACAAATGCAGAAGGAGAATCAGGAGAAGGCGGCTGCAATGGAACTGCGTATGCAGTCCCTGGCAGAATCACATGGGCCCCGGAAAAGGCTCAATGTGAAAGACCTTCCCATATGCTCAGATGCTAACCCATGGAGGTATGCTGAGCACATGCCGATGACGACTGGAAAGATCGTCATCTCGGATAAGCTGGGTTCAGTTCCCCTAGAGGAGGTAGAATTCTGGCCCAGCAAGGCATCATATCCGGACTGCTATGTCCGGCTGAGAAAAGAACCAGCTTCAAGGGAGGAGACAGAGCCGAAGGAGGTCATTATTATGGACCACGCTAAGGCTCAAGCCCTACTTTCATCCTCGATGAAAGAGAGGGGCTTCTCGAATTCGAAGGTAGCTGCATTGAGCAAGAAGCTCCCTTCGTTTGTGTCCTCTCCTGATAGAGCCTTCCCCTTTTTACAGAAAGGGTTTGCGGCTGTCCTAAAGGCAGTCGAGGCCGGCAAGCCTTGCCCCTCCCTGGAGGAGTGTAAACCCTTGTCGCTGGCCCTACCTATGGACCACAAAGACTGGAAGGATGTCCATCTGACATTCTCAGTGGGAAAGTTGGAGGCTGATATTGCCGGACGGCAATTCGGCGAGGACCTCCCCAAGCTGTCCGAATCTCTTTTACGAAGAGAGTTCGAGACAAAAGAAAGACTGGCTGCCTCAATGTCTCATCAGACTACTCTCGAGACGATGGCAAGTGACCCCAAGGTCCATGAAATGTTCATGGTAGTGGCTAAGTCTCACTTAGCCACAGTGACGAAGGACCTTTATAGCTTCGTCAAGGCAAGGAGAGCTTGCAGGGAGTTCGTGTTCACCGGGGCTTCGGTGAGACACGAGCCAAGGAAGTTAATCTCCTCCAACATTTGGGGAAAAGACCTTTTCCCTACCGATGTGGTCAAAGATGTTGTTGATAAGGCCGCCGTGGAGAATAGAAATCTTCTCCAGAAGTGGGGCCTGGCTATCAAAAGAAAATCTTCCCCGGATGAGGGTCCTCAACCAAAGAGGAAGAATATGAAGACTAGGCTACCATTTCGGCCAGCCAAGCCTTATAGACAGCAACAGCAACTGCAATTGCCTTTGCCTCCAGTGCCCCAGATGGTGGCACAAACCCCGACTGCCTTTCAGTGGGTACCCCAGGCTGTGCCAGGTCATTGAACCACATTCGCCCCAACGTTCGAAGGACAGTCTTCTTCCTTTCGTGCAAAACCTAGAGGAGCAGCCAGAGGCTCGTCTAGGCGCCCCTCAAGGGGAAGGGGATTCAGAGGTGGTCGTGGTCAGGGAGGCAAGACCTCAGGACGGCAGTCCAAGTGAAATGATACCGGTAGGAGGGAGACTGATGAAATTTTGGGATCGCTGGACCTTCGATCCCTGGGCCCAAAGCCTACTCAAGAATGGACTGGGTTGGAGCTGGTACAGCACTCCACCCCCATGCCTTCGGTTTTTCCAACACTCCACCCCCATTTTGGAGGAGTACGTTCAAGAACTGTTGGAGAAAAATGTGATCCGAAAGGTGAAGTCCATCAAATTCCAAGGGAGGCTGTTTTGTGTTCCCAAGAAAGACTCGGAAAAGCTCAGAGTCATTCTGGACTTGTCACCACTCAACAAGTTCATAGTGAATTGCAAATTCAAGATGCTAACACTGCAACACATAAGGACCTTACTGCCCAAGAGGGCATACTCAGTCTCTATAGACTTGTCAGACGCCTATTGGCACATTCCAATCAGCCGTCGACTCTCCCCCTACCTAGGGTTCAGGCTACAACGGAAACTGTACGCCTTCAGAGCCATGCCATTCGGGCTAAACATAGCCCCAAGGATTTTCACGAAGCTTGCGAGCGCAGCTCTCAAACAATTACGCCTAAAGGGAATTCAGGTAGTAGCCTACCTGGACGACTGGCTGGTGTGGGCAGCATCCGAGACCGAATGCTTGCAAGCTTCCAGTCAGGTGATCCAGTTCCTAGAGTACCTAGGCTTCAAGATCAACAAGAAAAAGTCTCGACTTTCTCCATCCCAAAAGTTCCAGTGGCTGGGAATCCACTGGGACCTTTTGTCACACAGTTTCTCCATCCCAATGAAGAAAAGGAAGGAGATAGCGGGCTCTGTCAAGAGACTTCTAGATTCCGAAAGGATATCAAGACGCGAAAAGGAGAGGGTACTAGGCTCTCTCCAGTTTGCTTCAGTGACAGACCCAGTGCTAAGAGCACAGCTAAAGGATGCAACCGGAGTTTGGAGAAGGTATGCATCAAACGCGCGAAGAGACCTGAGAAGACCAGTGCCGCCTCGGCTACGTACTCTTCTCAGACCTTGGTCCCAAGCCAGACATCTAAAGAAGTCTGTTCTTCTTCAGCCACCTCCCCCGTCGTTGACGATTCACTCAGGCGCCTCAAAGGAGGGATGGGGAGGTCACTCTCATCGGAAAAAAAGTCCAGGGGACTTGGTCCAAGCTATTCAGGACCTTTCATATAAACTTTCTAGAAGCTATGGCAGTGCTCCTTACCTTAAAGAAAGTCTCCCCGCGTCACTCGATCCACATAAGATTGGTGATAGACAGCGAGGTGGTTGTGAGATGCTTGAATCGACAAGGGTCGAGGTCACCACCTCTCAACCAAGTGATGTTAGCCATTTTCCGATTGGCAGAAAAGAAGAAGTGGTACCTGTCGGCAGTTCACCTTCAAGGAGTCCGCAATGTGACAGCGGACGCTCTATCCAGGTTCACACCGATAGAGTCGGAATGGTCCTTAGACGCAGGATCATTTTCCTTCATTCTGAATCAAGTCCCAGAACTGCAAATAGACCTCTTTGCGACGAAAGACAACAAGAAGTTGCCCCTGTACGTGTCCCCGTACGAGGACCCCTTAGCGGAAGCAGTGGACGCAATGTCCCTCGACTGGAACAGATGGTCCAGGATTTATCTGTTCCCTCCTCACAACCTTCTGTTGAGGGTCCTCAACAAACTGAGATCCTTCAAGGGGGTAGCGGCAATAGTGGCCCACAAGTGGGCGAACAGCATGTGGTTCCCCTTGGCGTTGGAACTACAGATGAAGTTCGTGCCGCTACCACATCCAGTTCTGACCCAGCGAGTCCAGAAGTCGACTGTCTGCGCTTCATTACAGAAAACCCAGACCCTGCAGCTCATGATTTTCTCGCCCTAGCGGTGAGAAAGCGCTTCGGGATTTCGAAAGCCAGCATAGACTTCCTAGAGGAATACAAGTGCAAATCGACTAGAAGGCAATATGAGTCATCTTGGAGAAAATGGGTGGCCTTTGTAAAGGCAAAGAATCCGCAGGAGATCTCAACAGATTTCTGCTTATCTTTCTTCATCCACCTCCATGGCCAAGGATTGGCAGCTAACACGATTTCAGTGTGTAAATCGGCTTTGATGAGACCCATTTTATTTGCCTTCCAGATCGACCTAGGTAACGAGATCTTTAATAAAGTTCCGAAAGCCTGCGCTAGGCTCAGACCTTCAGCACCTCCAAAGCCCATCTCATGGTCTTTAGACAAAGTTCTTCATTTCGCCTCCTTGTTGAGCAATGAAGAATGTGCGTTAAAGGATTTGACGCAAAAAGTTATTTTCCTATTTGCACTCGCGTCCGGGGCCAGGGTTAGTGAGATCGTAGCCCTCTCGAGAGAGGCAGGTCGTGTTCAGTTCCTGGATGGGGGGAGCTGAACCTGTTTCCGGATCCTACGTTTCTCGCCAAGAATGAGTTACCCACCAACAGGTGGGGTCCCTGGAGAATCTGTCCTCTGAAAGAAGATGCATCTCTATGTCCAGTAGAATGCCTAAAGGTCTATCTTCGTAGAACTTCAGACTTCAAGGGTAGTCAACTATTCAGGGGAGAAACATCAGGCTCAAATTTATCTCTGAATCAACTCAGAGCGAAAATGACATATTTTATTCGCAGAGCGGATCCTGACAGTACACCCGCAGGTCACGATCCGAGGAAAGTTGCCTCATCCCTAAATTTCTTTAATTGTATGGATTTTGAACATCTCCGTTCATACACGGGCTGGAAGTCTTCCAGGGTGTTCTTTCGCCACTATGCGAAGCAAGTAGAGGAACTTAAGAGATCTGTGGTAGCAGTGGGTCGTGTAGTTAACCCTACTGTTTAACTCTGCGAGGAACAGTGGTCTTAATTGGGACGATTAAGTCCAGGGTGAGTGTGTAGGTACATACTGTACTACAAACTAAATGAGGGCACCAAGTGCCCATATAGACTGTTCCTTCCTTCAAAGGTGAACCTTGCATAAGTTCAGACATGTGTGCCAAGCGTTTCTAACGCTAATGTGATTGATTTGTAATACAGATTTTTTATGACTTGATACCTTGGTATCTCATTAAAGTGGTGTTTAATGGTTTTTCTTTCAGATAAACAAGTTCTGTTTACTATCATACTTATGCTTAAAGTTTTGGGTTACCCTCTTTTATATAAATATATATATTTGTTGTTAACCTGTCTGTTTATTATCTGTCAATAAACTTGTTCTTGAGAACCTTGCGTCTCTTTCACCTGTGTCAATTTATTGGTATAATTGAGCATTTTAATTCTATGTATCTTATCTGGGATAATTCTGATAGAATTGTTCTGTTTTGCAAGCTATGTTGCATTGGTTTATGTAAGTCCCCTAATGGGAGGACTCCGTCCCATAAAGGGACGAGGGCGGTTTTATTAGTTCCTTCCTATGCGGATATAAACCTTTGTCCAATACAAGTATTGTGCGGATGACTGGTCAATATATTGACGCAGTGGTTCTATACAAACTATGCTTTACTTAATATAGGGCGAGACCACTATATTAGCTTGCCTGGTATTCATACATAGATAAATGTACTCTTCGAGACTTTCCAGAGTCTAGTAGGACTCTTCCCTGTAGGGGGCAGGAAGCTCTAACATAGTTTATAGTTAGTTGAAAAGATGTATAACGGTAACATCTTAGGTCTCTAGGTCTAGTCGACCGGGAATAAATATCTCCGGGGAGTACGGCACGTTCTGAGAATCCACAGATACAGTAATGCTCTGGTACACTTCTATCAGGACGACATGGCTTGAGCCCAAAAAACGGATTTTGAGCGAAGCGAAAAATCTATTTTTGGGTGAGATAGCCATGTCGTCCTGATGGACCCGCCCTTGCCTTTCTAAGAAAGGGCTGTAGGACCCCTCCCTACATACAGTATCTGTAGCACCTCGTGTACGCTACAAGGAATACAGATGGTGCCAGGATTGGCGCCAGGCACGCATACGAATCGGGGGATAGGGAAGCCTTGGGAGCAGCTCCCCTTTTTTCTTTCCCGAATTCGTATCTCGTCAATCTCCCTCCTACGAGACGAATCTCTGTTCAGGTCGTAGATTGCCATGTGACGTGTCTAGAATACGTCCTCTGATATGTCGCGATATCCCTTTCACGAGGGATACTCGCTCCAGGAGTTAGAATTCTGGTACCTTAAGGTAAATTCTCTGGGAATATCGCCGTAGTTGTAATATACCCTAGGAAGCTACCCTATAGGAACTTCCATCAGGACGACATGTCTATCTCACCCAAAAATAGATTTTTCGCTTCGCTCAAAATCCGTTATATATATATATATATATATATATATATATATATATATATATATATTATATATATATATATATAAATATATATATATATATATACACACACACATATATATATATATATATATATATATATATATATATATATATGTGTGTTTGTGTGTGTGACTATATATATATATATATATATATATATATATATATATATATATATATAATTATATACATATACATATATATATATATATATATATATATATATATATATATATATATATATATATATATATATATATATATATATATATATATATATATATATATATATATATATATATATATGTATGTATGTATAAATATGAGTATTTATATATATATATATATATATATATATATATATATATATATATATATATATATATATATATATATATATATGTGTGTATATATACATATATATATATATATATATATATATATATATATATATATATATATATATATATATATATATATTTATATATATATATATATATATATATATATATATATATATATATATATATATATATATATATATATATGTGTGTGTTTGTGTGTGTGACTAT
>NC_090747.1:23743406-23745906 GCF_036898095.1 Palaemon carinicauda
TAGAGTCGGAATGGTCCTTAGACGCAGGATCATTTTCCTTCATTCTGAATCAAGTCCCAGAACTGCAAATAGACCTCTTTGCGACGAAAGACAACAAGAAGTTGCCCCTGTACGTGTCCCCCGTACGAGGACCCCTTAGCGGAAGCAGTGGACGCAATGTCCCTCGACTGGAACAGATGGTCCAGGATTTATCTGTTCCCTCCTCACAACCTTCTGTTGAGGGTCCTCAACAAACTGAGATCCTTCAAGGGGGTAGCGGCAATAGTGGCCCACAAGTGGGCGAACAGCATGTGGTTCCCCTTGGCGTTGGAACTACAGATGAAGTTCGTGCCGCTACCACATCCAGTTCTGACCCAGCGAGTCCAGAAGTCGACTGTCTGCGCTTCATTACAGAAAACCCAGACCCTGCAGCTCATGATTTTCTCGCCCTAGCGGTGAGAAAGCGCTTCGGGATTTCGAAAGCCAGCATAGACTTCCTAGAGGAATACAAGTGCAAATCGACTAGAAGGCAATATGAGTCATCTTGGAGAAAATGGGTGGCCTTTGTAAAGGCAAAGAATCCGCAGGAGATCTCAACAGATTTCTGCTTATCTTTCTTCATCCACCTCCATGGCCAAGGATTGGCAGCTAACACGATTTCAGTGTGTAAATCGGCTTTGATGAGACCCATTTTATTTGCCTTCCAGATCGACCTAGGTAACGAGATCTTTAATAAAGTTCCGAAAGCCTGCGCTAGGCTCAGACCTTCAGCACCTCCAAAGCCCATCTCATGGTCTTTAGACAAAGTTCTTCATTTCGCCTCCTTGTTGAGCAATGAAGAATGTGCGTTAAAGGATTTGACGCAAAAAGTTATTTTCCTATTTGCACTCGCGTCCGGGGCCAGGGTTAGTGAGATCGTAGCCCTCTCGAGAGAGGCAGGTCGTGTTCAGTTCCTGGATGGGGGGAGCTGAACCTGTTTCCGGATCCTACGTTTCTCGCCAAGAATGAGTTACCCACCAACAGGTGGGGTCCCTGGAGAATCTGTCCTCTGAAAGAAGATGCATCTCTATGTCCAGTAGAATGCCTAAAGGTCTATCTTCGTAGAACTTCAGACTTCAAGGGTAGTCAACTATTCAGGGGAGAAACATCAGGCTCAAATTTATCTCTGAATCAACTCAGAGCGAAAATGACATATTTTATTCGCAGAGCGGATCCTGACAGTACACCCGCAGGTCACGATCCGAGGAAAGTTGCCTCATCCCTAAATTTCTTTAATTGTATGGATTTTGAACATCTCCGTTCATACACGGGCTGGAAGTCTTCCAGGGTGTTCTTTCGCCACTATGCGAAGCAAGTAGAGGAACTTAAGAGATCTGTGGGTAGCAGTGGGTCGTGTAGTTAACCCTACTGTTTAACTCTGCGAGGAACAGTGGTCTTAATTGGGACGATTAAGTCCAGGGTGAGTGTGTAGGTACATACTGTACTACAAACTAAATGAGGGCACCAAGTGCCCATATAGACTGTTCCTTCCTTCAAAGGTGAACCTTGCATAAGTTCAGACATGTGTGCCAAGCGTTTCTAACGCTAATGTGATTGATTTGTAATACAGATTTTTTATGACTTGATACCTTGGTATCTCATTAAAGTGGTGTTTAATGGTTTTTCTTTCAGATAAACAAGTTCTGTTTACTATCATACTTATGCTTAAAGTTTTGGGTTACCCTCTTTTATATAAATATATATATTTGTTGTTAACCTGTCTGTTTATTATCTGTCAATAAACTTGTTCTTGAGAACCTTGCGTCTCTTTCACCTGTGTCAATTTATTGGTATAATTGAGCATTTTAATTCTATGTATCTTATCTGGGATAATTCTGATAGAATTGTTCTGTTTTGCAAGCTATGTTGCATTGGTTTATGTAAGTCCCCTAATGGGAGGACTCCGTCCCATAAAGGGACGAGGGCGGTTTTATTAGTTCCTTCCTATGCGGATATAAACCTTTGTCCAATACAAGTATTGTGCGGATGACTGGTCAATATATTGACGCAGTGGTTCTATACAAACTATGCTTTACTTAATATAGGGCGAGACCACTATATTAGCTTGCCTGGTATTCATACATAGATAAATGTACTCTTCGAGACTTTCCAGAGTCTAGTAGGACTCTTCCCTGTAGGGGGCAGGAAGCTCTAACATAGTTTATAGTTAGTTGAAAAGATGTATAACGGTAACATCTTAGGTCTCTAGGTCTAGTCGACCGGGAATAAATATCTCCGGGGAGTACGGCACGTTCTGAGAATCCACAGATACAGTAATGCTCTGGTACACTTCTATCAGGACGACATGGCTTGAGCCCAAAAAACGGATTTTGAGCGAAGCGAAAAATCTATTTTTGGGTGAGATAGCCATGTCGTCCTGATGGACCCGCCCTTGCCTTTCTAAGAAAGGGCTGTAGGACCCCTCCCTACATACAGTATCTGTAGCACCTCGTGTACGCTACAAGGAATACAGATGGTGCCA
>NC_090747.1:23748406-23768406 GCF_036898095.1 Palaemon carinicauda
GACAAGATTTCCCCATGGCTCGACGCCCAGGCCGGCCAAGTTTCATACGACGACCTGAGAACAAAACTCATCGGTATCTACTCCCTCTCCATCTCAGCAAGGGCACAGAAAGTACTGGACCTCGCCGGCAAGCCCATTGGTGACACCTCTCCTGTCAAGTCGTGGGACGAGCTAACCGGCCTGCTTATGCTCCCCGAAACAGACAGCAACGACCGACGACGTGAGATTAGCTTATCTCGCGAAATCTTTCTTCGACGCCTACCACAAGATGTACGGGCCCAATTGACAGACGCCGACACGCTCCCGATGAACGAACTCCTGTCGAAGGCTCAGAAGCTCCACGAGGCCTCCAAAGCATCTCGCCTCGGAGCATCATCGTCAACACCGCCTCCGTTCTCCTCCTTCAGCAGCTGCTCTTCCATAGACTCCTCGGCAATGGCCCTTGAGGACGACGAGATCAACATTCTATCAAGAAAGAAACCACCGCAACCGACACGACCAAACCCTAGGCCTAACCCAGCATGGTGCTTCTACCACCAACAATTCGGCAGTGACGCCAAGAAATGTAGAGCACCATGCAGTTTCCCTAGAAGATGATGCCAGAAGCATCCACCTGCCACCATCGCAGCCGCAGTTAACCAAAACAAGAATGGTTTCTATATCCTCAATACCATTTCCAACCGTAGACTCATGGTGGACACCGGCGCAATGCAGTCAACGTTCACTCCTTCAAAGTCCGACCTAGACCGTTGGTCCCGACAAAAACGCACCCTCACTCATCGCCGCCAACGGATCTCCCATACGGTGCTATGGGATCAAGACCTTCAAGATATCTATCATGGGCCATTCGTATTCTTGGCTCTTCCCTATCGCCTACATCAATCGCCCCCCTTCTCGGTGCGGATTTCCTCGCCCACCATGGACTCCTCGTCAATGTCGCTAACAGACGTCTCATCGACACGGGAACCTGCCAGTCCCGCGCCCTAGAACACGGGCACTGCAACAATGTCCGTATCCACCGTAACGACGCACCCCTACGCCGACCTCCTACGAGAATTTCCCGAGGTTTTCAAGCCCGAGCTCCGGCACTCGCCAGGTTCCCCGTCCAAACATGGTATCTACCACCACATCACAACGACAGGAACCTCCCACTCACGCCAAATTCGCCGCCTCCCGCCCCAGAAACTGAAGGATGCCAAACGCGCCTTCGAGGACATGGAACGCATGGGTATCTGTAAGAAAGCATCGAGCCCCTGGGCATCACTCCTGCACATGGTTAAAAAGCCGGACGGGTCCTGGAGACCTTGCGGCGACTACAGGCGCCTCAACCTCATCACAACGCCCGATCATTACCCGCTGCCCAACATGCAGGACCTAACGAACGCGTTGCACGGCGCAAAGTATTTTACCAAGATGGAACTCCTCAAGTCTTATTTCTAGGTCCCCATATTCCCAGAAGACATCCCGAAAACTGCCATTGTAACGCCGTTTGGATCCTACACCTTCGCATACTCAACCTTCGGTCTACGCAACGCCGTGGCGACCTTCCAACGACTAATGGATCGCATTCTGGGTGACCTACCTTTCTGCGTCTGCTACGTCGACGACATCCTGATATTCTCGAAAACCAAGGAGAAACACCGGGGGCAAGTCCGCACCGTCCTCAGGCGCCTACAGGAGAAAGGCCTGTCGTACGCTTCGACAAATGCACGTTCGGTGCGGAGGGGGGAGGATTTCCTTGGTCACAGCGTATCCTCGCACGGGGTAAAACCCATGACAACTAAGGTCGACGCCATCAGGAAGTTCCTAATGCCTACGACCATCCGCCAACTTCAGGAGTTCCTGGGAATGGTCAATTACTACGGGCGCTTCATCCCCAACATCGCACAAACCTTGCCACCCCTCGATGATGTCCTAAAAGGAAAAGCAAAAAAACTCGAGTGGGGTTTGCCCCAGCAAAAGGCATTTGCTCGGACGAAGGATGCCCTTGCGAATGCCACCACCCTGGCTCATTTCGACAACAACGCGCCCCTGTGACTAACGACCGACGCCAGCAACGTCGCCTGTGGGGCTGTGCTAGAGCAACTCGTCGATGGTTCTTCTCGACTGCTGGCATTCTTCAGCAAGAAATTGAAACCCGCCGAAACAAGATACAGCACCTTCGATAGGGAACTCCTCGCCGTCTACCTCGCCGTCCGCCACTTCAGGCACATTTTGGAGGGTACCCCCTTCACAATCGCGACGGGCCATCAACCCCTCGTACATGCCTTCACGAAATCGACGGACGCATGGTCCTCCCGACAACAACGTCATCTCGCATCAATCGCCGAATTCGGGTGCACCATACGTTACGTCCCAGGAAAGAAAAACCCAGTCGCGGACGCCCTTTCAAGGATTGAAATTGACGCGATTCCCCTCGGACCAGCAGGAGTAACTATTCTTTGCGACACCAGCACGGGCCGCCCACATCCCTGGATACCAGCCTCCTGCAGAAGGAAAATATTCGACATCATCCATGGACTTTCTCACCCCTCAGGACGCACCACCGCTTGCCCTCTGTCTGAAAAGTTTGTCTGGCCAGGGATAAAAAAGGATGCCCGGCAATGGGAGAAGTCATGCATCAACTGCCAGTCAAGCAAGGTCAGCCGTCACACCAAATCGGGGGTAGGCGATTTTCCCCAGTCAAAAAGACGTTTCGGCCATATACACATCGACGTCGTGGGACCATTGCCCCCTTCTGGATCTGCTCGCTACCTACTTACGATCATCGATCGCTCCACGAGGTGGTTGGAGGCATCGCTAATGACTGAAGCTACGACTCAAGCATGCGCCGAAGCCCTCCTGTCAAGCTGGGTGAGCAGGTTCGGCGTTCCTGACGACATCACGACAGACAGAGGCCCCGCTTTCCTCTCAGAAATATGGCTCGCTTTGGCGAACCTGATGGGGACGACGCTCCACAGCACCACGGCATACAACCCCATGGCAAACGGCATGGTCGAAAGAACTCACCGCGCCCTCAAGGCGTCCCTGATGGCGAGCTGCACCGACGGGGACTGGAAATCACAACTTCCTTGGGTACTCCTCGGCCTTCGCACCGCCCCTCGCGCAGATGGCGAACCTTCGCCCGCCGAAAAGGTTTACGGGGAAGCGGTCGCAGTTCCTGGCGAATTCTTTCCCTCATCAACCGACGACACGCAGCTGGATCACCTAAGGGACATCGCCAGGAAGTTCAGGCCGTGTCTCAAAACTTACCAGGACAGAACCAAGCACTTCAAGCCAAAAAGCCTGGATGACTGCAGGTACGTTTTGACGCTCATCGACCAACCGCTGACTAGACCTTATTGAGGTCCCCTACCGGGTAATTAAAAAGACAACGAAAGCCTTCCTTCTCGACGTCCATGGCCAAGAGGACTGGGTCTCAATAGACCGCGTGAAACCAGCGTTTCTCGAAGGAAGCGACACCGCCTCCACCGGACCCGGCAGATCCAGAGTTCCGTCTCAAAACAAGCCGCCCAACGAAAGAAAAATCATCAAACGACGACAAGAGGAAGAGATCCTTACACCGACCGCCAGCGCACTCCTCCGTTCAAGAACAAGAGGAACCCTCAGACGCCCGAAAAAGATACGAAGATTGATCATCAGCCATCTACGCCGCCCGATGTCTTGGGGGGGGGGGGGGGGTGGGAGTACTTGTAAGGACACCGATCCCTTCGTCGTCCAAAAAATCGAAAAAACTACTTATTTATTTAAATTCTCTTTTCGCCACACTGTGGTTTCCCATGTATATATATTCCGCTCTGCCAGAGCTACATTTCGACATATGTATCATTTCATAACATGTTTCTGTTAACCCATAATTCATATAAATGTAAGTGTAAGAAAACATATATATTTTGGCGGGCACTTCAATCTGATTTGGCGCCAGCGTCATCCTACCTTTCCGTCCGCACCTTGTAATATACTCCCCTGCACATTCGAATAAAGTATCAGTTGATCTTGGTGACGCTTGTCTCACTGTCCTTACAATATATATATATATATATATACATACATATATATATACATACATATATATATATATATATATATATATTTATATATATATATATATATTTATAAATATATAAACATATATGTATATATATACATATATATATATATATATATAAATATATAAACATATATGTATATATATATATATATATATAGATATATATATATATATACAGATATATAGATAGAATAACTATATATATATATATATATATGTGTGTGTGTGTGTGTATATATATATATATATATATATTACTAGCCAAGACTAGTTGGAAAAGGCAAGATACTATAAGTCCAAGGGCTCCAACAGGGAAAAATAGCTCAGTGAGGAAAGGATATAAGGAAATAGATATGTGATGAGTATAAAATAACAATATATCATTTTAAAAACAGTAACAGCGTCAAAACAGATATGTCCTATGTTAACTATTAACAATGTCAAAAACATGTATGTCATATATAAACTATAAAAAGACTCATATCGGCCTGGTCAACATGAAAACATTTGCTCCAATTTTGAACTTTTGAAGTTCTACTGATTCAACTACCCGATTAGGAAGATCATTCTACAACTTGGTAACAGCTGGAATAAAACTTCTAGTATACAGTGTAGTATTGAGCCTCATGATGAAGAAGGCCAGGCTATTAGAATTAACTGCTTCCTAGTATTACGAAAAGGATAGAATTGTCCAGGGAGATCTGAATGTAAAGGAAGGTCAGAGTTATGAAAAATCTTATACAACATGCATAATAAACTAATTGAACGATGGTGCCAAACATTAATATCTAGATCAGGAATAAGAAACTTGATAGCCCGTAAGTTTCTGTCCAACAAATTAAGATGAGAATCAGTAGCTGAACACCAGACAGGAGAACCATACTCAAAGGAAGGTAGAATGAAAGAATTAAAACACTTTTTCAAAATAGATTGATCACCAAAAATCTTGTATGACTTTCTCAATAAGCCAATTTTTTTGTGGAATTGACGAAGACGCTTACCTAATGTGTTTCTCAAAAGTAAATTTGCTGTCGAGAATCACACCTATAATTTTAAAAGAGTCATACAAATTAAAAGAAACATTATCAATACTGAGATCCGGATGTTGAGGAGCCACCGTCCTTGACCTACTTACAATCACACTTTGCGTTTTGTTAGGATTCAACTTCATGCCCCATAATTTAAACCATGCACTAATTTTAGCTAAATCTCTATTAATGGATTCAGCAACCCCTGATCTACATTCAGGGGATGGAATTGATGCAAAGAGAGTAGCATCATCTGCATATGCAACAAGCTTGTTTTCTAGCCCAAACCACATGTCATGTGTATATAGTATGAAAAGTAATGGGCCAAGAACACTATCCTGTGGAACACCGGATATCACATTCCTATACTCACTATGGTGTCGATCAACAACAACTCTTTGAGGTCTATTCCTTAAAAAATCAATAATAATGCTAAGAAACGACCCACCCACTCCCAACTGTTTCAGTTTGAAAACAAGGGCCTCATGATTAAC
Source organism: Palaemon carinicauda (assembly GCF_036898095.1). NCBI lineage: Eukaryota > Metazoa > Arthropoda > Malacostraca > Decapoda > Palaemonidae > Palaemon > Palaemon carinicauda. The sequence continues at coordinate 23,753,980 of NC_090747.1, forward strand.
ACGGTCAAAGGCAGCACTAAAATCAAGGCCACTCATACGAACTTCCTGACCACAATCAAGGGATTTCTGTACAGCATTGGAGATTGTAAGAAGGGCATCACATGCTCCAAGGCCTTTACGAAAACCAAATTGCAAACTAGGGAGTTGATGATTACCTTTAGTGAACCTATTAAGACGTTTTGCCAGAAGACGTTCAAAAACTTTAGATAATAGGGGGAGTTATGGAAATTGGGCGGTAATCAGTGAGACTTGAGCAACCACAAACACATTTACATAGAGGAGTAGCATTACCAATTCTCCAACAAGTGCTAAAAGCTCCTCTTCTTGCTGACTTGTGCAAAATAACAGATAACTTTGGAGCTAAGAAATCTGATGTCTTTATAAAAAAAAAGTAAAAATACCATTTCGGTCTACACCTCCATAAGAATCATGGTCCATCAACAGAGCTTTAATCTCACGAGATCGAAAAGCTAAACTATTCAGTTTAGCCTCAGGATAACAGAAATGAGGAAGTTCAAGTTTTTCATTACTCTGTTTACTGTCAAAAACATCAGCCAAAATGGTTAGCTTTTCCTTTGGACAGTGAGTGACTGAGCCATCTGGTTTAAGTAAAGGAGGAACTGTTGCATCTACACAAAGAGTACAGGTTTAAGGGTAGACCACCATTTATGTTCCTGAGTTGTACCAGAAAGGGTTTCTTTTATGGTTAAATGGTACTCCTTTTCAGTTGAGGCATAAACTCTCTGAGCAAAAGCTCGAAGCTGAGTATAGTTGTTCCAGGTCAAATCTGATCTGTTACCCTTCCAAAGATGATATATATATATATATATATATATACATATATGTGTATATTTATATTAAACAACCGTAGATATCTAGAGGTTTCCCTTTATCCAGGTGTCCTAATATCAATAAAGATTAGTATTAGACTGCTTTTTATTTTTCTTTCTACTCCCGTCTGTTTCTATGACAGTCCATATATATAACTATATACATATATACATATATATATATATATATATATATGTGTGTGTGTGTGTGTGTGTGTGTGCGCGTGTGCGTATATATGCGTGAGTGTTAATGTATTCACAAATGTGCGCATATATGCGCATGTATGTAACATGAAAAATACAATCATCATCATCATCATCACCATCTCAAAGGACGACGGTATTTATGCGTCGCCATTCCGCTCTCTGCATCAATCTACAGTAGCTGCATTAGCTCTTCCTCCAGTCATTTCAACCATGTATCCATATGTTTTGGTTTCGGTTTTCCTCTTGGCCTCCTTCCATCGATTTTATCAGAGAGAGAGAGAGAGAGAGAGAGAGAGGAGAGAGAGAGAGAGAGAGAGAGATCGTTTGTCATGGATATACTCTTTTTCATCTTGTTTTTAACTTTTCCATCACTGTTGACATTACAACCTAAATAATTAAAAATATCCATGTGTCTGACTGTTTCAACATTGATTCTTATATCTCTTCTTGTAAGGATTTCTTCTTTGGTGATGTCCATCCACAAAATCATACCATGTTAGTTATCTGTATTATAAATATACTTTGAATATAATGATTTATAAACTTCTTAATATTTCGCAGCTAGTAAACATAAATATAATAGATTATTTGAGAACCTGGAAACTAGACATATCTATTAAACTTTGATACGCCAACTGTTTCATTTGGCTTGGCGTTTTTCATTCCTATTTTTTCTCTGCAACTGAAACAATATTACAGAACTCAATTAATACCTTTAGCCCTTCATTACCTTAAATAAAACCTGATTGCAATTTCACTTAGTTTATATGCGAGTAAAAGATCATCGTTTTTACGTTAGAAGATTGAATGCCAATTAAGGAAAGTGAAGTGCTTGTTCGTTAGAGGAGGGACTTCTAAATGGGAGAAGTCAAGAGCGAATATGAATCTTACGTACTAAAGTTCATTTGTTTTGGAATATTGTGTGTATGAAGGAACTTATTTTTGCAAAAAATCTGATTGAAATTATTCAGTTTTACAGAATGTTTTATCGAAGTAATTTATTTTTATTAAGCATATAGGAATTATTATTTTAGAAATTTTAGCTTTTTAGACAAATTGAATTTGCAATTATCTAAACTAGATATTTGTCTTGATATATCATCTATTCTTTCATACAGTTGCGTAATTCAGGGAGGGTGGGGGATGGGGGAGACATGTCACAACTAAAGTTTGAATCAGGATGGACACATCATACTCTACCCCAAGCCAAGCCCCACACCCCCTAAAAATAAGAAATATCGTGTAGTTAAATAGCATTTTCCTACGAAGACAGAGTGAACAGATTGAATTATAACTATGAAGACAGTGTCCTGAAGTTTTCTTCGAACGTTGGAAGAAGATTTTTATGAGTTTTGGAATAACATATAGTTATAATACAAGTATTTTAAACATCCTTTATGTATGTACAAATCTATTTTTTATACGATAATAAATCATTTTTTGTTTTTGTTTCATTGTTCATAGCTGCTTCAGATAACGAGTCATAAGCCACTGGACCAAGTAACATTTGATGCATTAAATTTGTGTTTCCTAGAGGTGTGTGCTTCCTAAGTACCTTCAAAGATTTTCATTGGGGATTGGGGGAGCACTATGTATAAAATGTATGAGGTAATATGCGAAATAAAGGTTTTCATGGTATTTCTTTTCCTATGAAGACCTATTACACATGCACGTACCCAATGCCCATATAAGCAATGATGTATTCTATAATGACACATGATTCCTCATTGAATAAATATAACAACTAAGTATTATACGGCGTGCATTAAGGTGTCTTTGTTTTTTTATAGTTAGTTCTTCATGATATAGGCCATTGTGTGTAATAAAATCAAGCGAAATCACGTCCTGATTTTAAAGCTATCCATAAAAAACTATTTCTGAAATCTACATATATAAAGGTAAATTTGTCTGCTCTGAGTTCCGATATGATCATAATAGATGCACACAAGAAGGGTATCCTGGCAACCTAACGCCTCCCCGAGGTGTCGAAATACACCAGTGACCTCCCTAATGAAAAGTTAAACTCACGGATCCGGGCTGAGGTAATTCTTCTGCCATGCGAATGCTAGGTATTGTGTATGGTATTGGTTATCAAAAGTGATGTGGCACCTCCATACATACCTGGAATAATATCCATTCAATAGTGGTGTTACACATCTCATCCTATGTCGTCGGTTCTTCTTGTTGGGGATTAATGATAAGTTGGTATTCTTAAAATACATTTATTCTGCTCTTGGCTTACATTGCTCCTCAGCTATCAATCGTGTCTCAGCAACTTGTGTCTCTCGAGTGAGAATATGTAAACAAAATTGTCACACATTTACAGAAAACAAAGTAATCATCGCTCTCAAAAAGATCGAATCCCACTGCTATACAAAAGGTGTTTTGCTAATAAAGACAAAATTATCAGCATGCACTAGGTCTGCAAATTTTCTATTACTAATCCATTTATATACTTCTCCTCCATCTCCAACTTTGCTACGCTTTACAAAATCATGAGGAGGATAAAGAGCATAGGTGACAACACATTTCCTTGGAGTACTCCGTGTTCACTAAAAAATTATTGATAGAACTCCTCTAAAATTAGCTTTGCTTGTGCTATGCTCGTGATCGGATTAAATAACATTTCCATATTTCCGAGGGATTCCATTATAACGCAGTATTCTCCAGAAAGTTAGCCAGTGCAAACCATCAAATATTTGTTTTCATAGTCCACAATTGCCATCAAAATTGGAATTTTTATTCTACGCATTGCTGTACAACATGCCTTACGATTAAAGTTTGGTCAGTTCAACTATTACCTTCTCTAAATCCTGCTTGTTCATCTCTCAGCTTTTCATTAATCTTACTATACAAGGATAAAAAATAAAAGTCTAGGGAATAAAATTATTCTTTTCATGACCAAAATGTGAACCGACATTCAAGTACAGAGTGAGAGATTCCTCTCTTTTAATTTTACCCAACTAACTTAGATAACATGGATTTCCCTTACAAATAATTCTGGCATAATCTTATCGTATATGAATATTTGTTAAAGATATTAAGAATTTATTTTTTTTTTCAACATAAAATGAAATAATTTTCAAAAATATCAGTTACATAAGAGCACTCAAAATTTTCAAAAGATTTTTTGATAAATAATATTCTCCCAATATTATCAATAATAAAATTTATGCTCATAATGAGGTAGCAAAAGAGAGAGAGAGAGAGAGAGAGAGAGAGAGAGAGAGAGAGAGAGAGAGAGAGAGAGTAATTTGTATCTCAGAGAGATTAGAAAAAGACGGTTGAAAAGAGAGAGAGAGAGAGAGAGAGAGAGAGAGAGGAGAGAGAGAGAGAGAGAGAGAGAGAGTGATGTTGGATATTGAAATAGGTACAAATCTCTCAAACACCATGACGCTTTTCTTTAAATTCCTCTTATTTGTGCCAAGACTGAATATGTATGTTCTTGCTTACTTGAAAATGTGCCTGATCAATAAGCATTTTACTTTTGGATATTTCGCCTGCGTTCTGAAGATAAAATAACCTTCATATTGTCATTTATTCTTTTTCTTTGGCTATGAATTGTATATTATTTTTTTTCCCCACTGTCTTCCTGCCTGCCTGTCAGCCACACGTTACTTATCTATCCCTTTTGAGATATTAGAAATGAAACGGTGTCGTTAGCCTCAGTATTGTTCCCCCCTAGTTTTAAGCTTTTTCAGATAAGTTTACTTTTACCTATCTGGGGGGGGGGGGGGTTGAAATTACGTTTAGAAAAGTTTACATATTAAATGTTACAAGAATTATTTCTGCTTTGGGGATCAGTTTAGCAATTCAAAGAGAAGATAAACACTAATATAATTTGTGTTATGATAAGGGTGTGAGTGCCAGAACAGTTAATATGAAGTATTTTGGCAATGGCCTCAGCCACCCTTCGAGATACTACTTCTGGAGAGTTATTGTAATTGAACATACTTAATTAGGACACAGTAAGTGTTTCCCAGGACATGAGACCAAATTTGAGAGAAATATAATCATATGATGGAGAGCTTATGGTAAACAAAATGTAATTATAAAAAGTAAAATGCCATTTTATCAAAAAAAGGGAAGCATTCATAATATGGTCTTACCAGTATTAGATTATATATCGGAAACTCAGAGCCTTACTAAAGACTTATAACATAAACTACTCAATAATCAAAAAAATATGGATAGAAAAATAATAGGAACAACAGCAATAGAAAACAAAGATATGAGAGCAAACTAATGTAGAGAACATTCTGACAACACGAGAAAACAAGAATTCTAAAAATTCCTTTAAACCAGCAAAGAAGATATCCTAATATTTCCAGATCCAATTTCCTGGAAATCAAACGAACATTGGAGCCTCTTATCTAAGTGGAACTGACGTATTTGAAACTCTCCCGAAAATGCTTTGTTATTTCTTGGCCTAGTTTTATTTTCATTTTTATTCTCCTTAAAGGAATTAGTGACGCTTGCCTATTAGAAGGAGGCAGCCCTTATATGATAATTGCATGGCTTAGATAAAAATCATATATATATATATATATATATATATATATATAGATGTAGATATACATACATACATACACACACACGCACACACACACACACACACATATATATATATATATATATATATAGATATATATATATATATATATATATATATATTTATATATATATATCTATATATATATATATATATATATATATTTCGGCTCAGGCCATGTCATCCTGATGGAATTTCCTAAAAGGTAGCTTCCTAGGGTATATTTGACTAGAGTGATATTCCCAGAGAATTTTACCTTAAGGTATCCAGAATTCTAACTCCTGGAGCAAATATCCCTAAATAAATCTCAGAGGGATATCGCATAATATCAGAGGACGTATTCTTGACACGTCACATAGCTATCTTCACCCCGAACAGTATTAACGCTTTGAAGGGTTACAGTGACAAGAATCTGAAACGAGAATGAAAAGAGAGCCGTTCATAAGGCATCTTTCCTATTCCGTTTCCAGTGTGTATCTGATGAAGGCGGGGTAGCGCCCTCTTTATTGCTTTTCGTGTAGCTCTACTACTCGGTGTTTTCCCTTGTGTTCTATCGTTATTTTGGATATAATTCAATATTTGGATGCCTTCCCTGGCCTCTTCTGCCTCTGGAAAGTTGAGTATTATATTTTACTGTGTATAAATGTAAGCTCTTGTGGTTTTGAATTAAATCAAAAGTGATATTAACGTAAACAAGAGCTGTTGCCTACCGTTAGCATCCTGGATGCTGTTGCTCGCTATTTATGGGTCATTTAGTTAGCTAGAGCGACGTTCCTGGTTTGTTATGCTTTAATTATCTAGCTACTTAGCTCCTCTAGGAATGCTTATATGATGCCGTTAGTTTTTAGTTCGGCGATTTAGGTAACCGATCTTGCCCCTTCGCGAGGCTTAGTAGCCTAGGCGTCTGGCCCTAGTACTTTCATGCATGATGTAAGTTTTTCTGAGTGCTATGTTATTGAAGCTATAGGCAAATATTTTTTATTTATATGACATTGTTGAATTTTCTTTCCAAGATTGTATACGAGAGAGTTTCAATGATTTAGGTAATCGATTCTCACCCGCACCTAGGCTAGTAGCCTATGGTACAGTAGTATACTTTCGCACATCCCCGATTGTTCTTTTCTCCTCCGGAGACTAAGTTCATTCCCTCTCTCCCTCTGAGTAAGCCTTAGGCTTTATCCTAGCGGTTCTATCTGAATAATATTCAGGTATAACTATACTAGGATATGTCTGTCCTGACCTGATAACCAGAATGACTGGTTTTTTGGGTTAGGGCAGAACATCAGAGTTTCTAGTCTGTGGTCTGCTTCTTCCTAGCATAGAGAATGAGTTTCCTTTGCTAGATTAGGTGCGGACACAGGAAGCTTTGCTTCCCTAGTCCACGTCTGAAGGATTCTGTACAGGATGATTCCTTCCTCTAGTGGTCTAGTAGACTGTCCTGTGCTGTTTTTCTCGGGCTGGAGAATGAGTTTTTCTCCGTTGCCTGGGTGAAATAACTTCACCTACCTTTGTTCTGGTTGGGAGGAGGATAGCAAGTATTGCCTGTCTTCCTCCCTAATAGACAACTCTAGGTTAGGATGAGCTACCCTAACTGCTGAGTGTGTCTCTTGCTAGAACGAAGTTTATAGGACCCTTATCCCTTCCCCCCCTTTCTCTTTTTTAGTGATGGCCTAGCCATTGCATCTTTGCCCGCAGTCCTACTTCCGTAACCTAGTGTAGGTTAGGATGGAGGACCGGCTCAGCTCTCTGCTGGCCGGCAATTACGTGTCAGCCGGCAGAGACCCCTTTTTCTTTGCAGAGTGAACCCCAGATCTCCCTTGGTCTCCCTTCTGTGTCCGTCGGTAGAGTCCGGCTGGCTATGGATTCCTTGGAAGCCTGATTGCTACATTCTCCCCTTCCATAAGTTCACTCTTTCTGGATGGAAGGTCGTATGGCAATGCTGCCTTATAACCTTAAATCCATACTGTTTCTCTGACTAATGTGTTGTACCCCTAGCCCGGCTGCCGGCTTAACAGCTAGCAGCCGGACAGGTGGATGGTTCTTGGTTCTAAGCCACTGCCGGCAGGCATGGGTTTTTCTACCTTCGCCTGCCGGCAGTGGAAACACATCCCAAAATCTGCTGGCCACTACGATTAGCGTCCGGCAGCCAGGTGTTAGTGTTTTCAGCTGCCGGCTGGCACACATTTGCGAACTAGTGACCTGCCGCCTATTAGTTAAAGGTAGTATATCTTTAATTATACAGGGGTAAATGCTGGCCGGCACGTGTGCGCGTGCTGGCCGGCACAACAGCATGTGATGTACAGTAGTTGCTATATTTGTAGTGTAGTACACACTGCATTAATAAAACTACAGTACAGAGTTTGTGATAACAATAAAGTTCTTCAACATACTTAATATTATCTTGTACAGCCTTTTGTTGAAACCGTACAATATATAAAAAAGTGAGTTCTTACTGTATTCATTCTATCCCGTATATTAAAACTTTATTTCAAGGTGTGAACTACACCTTAAATTTCCGTTTAGGAAATTACTTAAGGTATTCTAGAATAGAATCAACCTTAGTTTTAATATCTTGGGAGGTTACAGCAATTGACTGGACAGGAAATACAAGTATGTGTCTTTCCTTCTTTCTTCTATAGCTTTACTGTGTAAGCTACATGTTTTAATATAATTGAAAAGCCTTCACTTTGATACTCATGGATTTTTCTTCTCTTTACAGGAGGACCATTCGAAGTGCGGGAGTGTGTTCTGTAATGTCCGCAGTAAGAACTTCTGTGGACATCAGTTTTGCAGGAGGCACGCAGCATACGCAGCCTCCAGAGGTGATTTTCCGGTATTGGGACCCTCAGGTTTGTACAGTATGTTTTAACCTGATTACCGAGGCTTTTGACAACCCTAAGTCGACGGAGTCAAGGGATGCTGCCAGGGAAAAGTTATGTACCTGGGTGAGGGGTTTTCAGAAAAATACCTCAGGCCCCTACCTTCCAAATGAGAAGATGAGGGCCTACCTTTTCCCTAAAGCATCGGCTGATGCAGTCATTCCTCAGCCTTAGGTGGAGATACCAACTGCCCAGGATCTGGTAGATTCTGAAGTCTCGGCCGCCCTTCAAGACATCCATTTGGACAATAAGATGTCGGAGGTGTCGGATTCTACAGAGAAGGACCTTCTAGGAGTAGGTCAGGAGGAGAAGCTGTCCCAGGCTCCTCAAGTAGAAGAGGAAGAAATCGACGAGGAGTCGGTTACATCGGTTCCGGACCCAGAACCTGTTCCCTCTACATCGTCTGCTATTCTAGATGAACTGGGAAGGACTCTTTTTTCTATTGTTGAGTGATCCAACAAATTCAAAGGAAGAATGCTGAGAAGGGAGCTGCAATGAAACTGGAGATACATAAACTTGCAGCATCATGTGGGCCCCAGAAGCGACTCAACGTGAAGGATCTTCCTTTGTGCTCGAACACCAATCCTTGGAGGTATGCCGAACATATGCCAATGACAACCAGAAGATCGTTATATCAGAAAAGTTGGGAGCAATTCCCCTGGTAGAGGTGGAATTTTGGCCCAACAAAGATTCTTATCCGGACTGCTATGTCCGTCTTAGGAAGGAGCCAGCCTCAAAGGAAGAGATGGAGCCGAAGGAGGTCATAGTTTTTTACCATAGTAAAGCTCAGGCGTTACTAGCGAGCTCGATGAAAGAGAGGGGCTTCACTAACTCAAAGGTGCCAGCCTTGAGTAAGAAGCTTCCCTCCTTTGTGGCCTCTCCTACCAGAGCCTTTCCCTTCATGGAAAAGGCATATAAGGCAGCCTTAAAGGCGGTGGAGGCAGGGAAACCATGCCCCTCCTTGGAGGAGTGCAAGCCGTTATCTCTGACCTTGCCCTTGGACCAAGAAGACTGGAAGGACGTACACCTTACCTTCTCAATCAGGAAGCTGGAAGCTGATATTGCTGGACGTCAGTTTGGTAAGGAACTTCCAAAACTGTCGGAGGTTTCTCTTGCGCAGAGAGCAAGAGACGAAGGAAAGACTTGCGGCATCAATGGCGTTGCAAACGACATTAGAAACGATGACAAGTGACCCCAAGAACCAGGACATGCTCATGGTAGTGGCCAAAACCCATCTGGCACAGTTACGAAGGATCTCTATAGCGTTATTAAAGCTAGGAGAGCCTGTAAAGAGTTCGTGTTCGCCTCGGCTGCTGTGAGGCACGAACCGAGGAAACTGATCTCCTCTCGTATCTGGGGTTTAGACCTCTTTCCCAAGGAAGTGGTTAAAGAGGTAGTAGACAAGGCCGTCACAGAGAATAGGAACCTTCTCAAAAAGTGGGGCTTAGATCTTAAGAGAAAGTCTTCTCCGATGAGGGTCCCCAACCCAAGAAGAAGACAAAAAGGCCTAGCCATACTCTCGGCCAGGTAAACCCTACCGACAGCAACAACAACAACAACTAACTGTGACTGCGGAGCCTCAGATAGTGGCACAGCCTCCAATCACGTACCAGCTGGTACCTCAACAAGTAGCAACACAGTGGCCAGTTTTTAACCCAGCTTTCGAAAGGCAGACTTCTTCCTTTCGTTCAAAAGCTAGAGGAACAGCCAGAGGTTCTTCTAGACGCCCTTCAAGCGGAAGCGGATCCAGGGTAGGACGCGGTCAAGGAGGCAAGGCCTCAGGTCTACAACAGCAGAAGTGAGATACTTCCAGTAGGAGGGAGACTAAAGCTATTTAAGGATCGCTGGACCTTAGATCCCTGGGCCCACAACCTAATAAAGAATGGACTAGTTTGGAGCTGGAGCAGTCCTCCACCTCAATTTCCTCAATTCTCCCAACACTCAACCCCTGTTCTGGAAGAATATATCGAGAGCTCTTAGACAAAAGAATAATCCGAAAGTTAAGTCCATAAAATTCCAAGGAAGGATGTTTTGTGTACCAAAGAAGGACTCAGAAAAACTCAGAGACATTCTAGACTGTCGTCACTTAACAAGTTCATAGTGAACTACAAGTTCAGAATGCTCACGCTTCAACACATAAGGACCCTACTGCCCAAAAGGGCATATACTGTCTCTATAGACTTGTCTGATGCTTATTGGCACGTTCCAATTAATTGTCACCTCTCCTTCTACCTAGGCTTCAAGTTACATAGAAAACTTTACGCCTTCAGAGCCATGCCTTTTGTGCTAAACATAGCCCCAAGGATTTTCACGAAGCTTGCGAACGCAGCCGTCCATCAATTACGCCTAAAGGGGGTCCAAGTAGTAGCCTACTTGGACGACTGGCTGGTGTGGGCAGCATCCAGGACAGAATGCATGCAAGTTTCTAAGATAGTGATCCAGTTCCTGGAACATCTGGGATTCAAGATCAACATAAAATAGTCTCGACTTTCTCTAGCTCAAAAATTCCAGTTGTTAGGAATCCACTGGAATTAGGAGTCTCATCGACTTTCCATCCTTGGAAGAAAAGGAAAGATATAGCAGGATCTGTCAAGAGACTATTGAAATCCAAACGAATATCTAGACGCGAACAGGAGAGAGTGCTGGGCTCTCTACAGTTTGCTTCGATAACAGATCCAGTGCTAAGAGCACAGCTAAAGGATGCAACATGAGTCTAGAGAAAACACGCATCAAACGCACGAAGAGATCTAATAAGACCACTATCGACTCGACTGCGAACGCTTCTCAAGCCATGGTCCAATGCCAAGCAATTGAAGAGATCATTACTTCTTCAACCTCCTCCCCCGTTAGTAACTATCCACACAGACGCTTCAAAGGAAGGCTGGTGAGGTCACTCTCATCAGAGAGAGTCCAAGGAGCTTGGTCCAATCTTTTCAAGTCATTTCACATCAACTTTCTAGAAGCAATGGCAGTACTTCTGACATTAAAGACGGTATCTCCTCGCCACTCGACCCACATAAGACTGGTTCTAGACAGCGAGGTGATAGTGACATGCCTGAATCAACAAGGGTCTAGGTCACCTCAAATCAACCAAGTGATGTTGGCCATATTCCGTTTGGCAAAAAGGAAGAAATGGCACCTGTTAGCAGTTCACATTCAAGGGTTCCACAATGTGACAGTGGACGCTCTATCCAGGTTAACACCAATAGAGTCAGAATGGTCCCTTGACGCAGGACCGTTCTCCTTCATCTCGAGTGAAGTCCCGGAGCTGCAGATAGACCTCTTTGCGATGAAAGACAACAAGAAAATAGATCATTATGTGTCCCCATTATTTATCTGTTCCCTCCGCACAACCTCCTTTTGAAGGTCCTCGACAAGCTGAGATCCTTCAAAGGGAAAGCAGCAATAGTGGCCCACAAGTGGCCAAATAGCATGTGGTTCTCTCTGGCATTGGAACTACGAATAAAATTCGTACCGCTACCCGGATCCATCCGTCTCAGCGAGTACAGAAGTCGACTGTCTTCGTTTTATCACAGAAAACACAGAGCCTACATCTCATGATTTTCTCTCCTTAGCGATGAGAAAAAGATTCGGTGTTAAAAGTCAGTTTAGAGTTTTGGGGGAAACCAGAAGACATTATAAGGCTTCAGGGAAGAAACAGATATCCTTTGTCAAGGCGAAGAAACCAAAAGAAATCTAGACAGATTCCTATTTATCATTCTTCATTCACCTTCATGAGCAAGGTTTAGCAGCCAACACAATACTATTGTTCAAACCTGCCTTGACAAGACAGATACTATATGCCTTACAGGTCGACCTTTCTAACGACGTTCTTAATGAATTACGAAGGCCCACGCTAGGCTTACCTCTTCAGTGCCTTCAAAGACCCTTTGCATAGTCATTAGATAAGATCCTTCATTGTGCATAAATAATGAACAATGAGGAATGCACTTAAAAGGTTTTGAATTAAAAGTCATATTTCTGCTTGTACTCGCTTTGGGGGCCTGAGTTAGTGATTTAGTGGCTCTCTCTAGAGAGGAAGGCCATGTCCAGTTCTTGGAGGGAGAACTGAATCTATTTCCAGACCCAACGTTTCTTATCACGAACAAGCTACCCACCAATAGGTGGGGTCCCTAGAGAATCTGCCCTCTGAAGGAAGATGCATCTCTATGTCCAGTGGAGGGCCTAAAGGTCTATCTTCATAGAACTTCAGACTTTATGGCAGGACAGCTATTCAGAGGAGAAACCCTGGGTTCAAAGTTATCTATAACTAAAGGGCGAAAATCACCTGTGTTATTCGCAGAACGGATCCAGAGAGTACACCCGCTAGTCATGATCCGAGGAGAGTTGCCTCCTCCATAAAATTTCTTTAATTATATGGAATTTGAACACCCTTGTTTGTACACCGGCTGGTAGTTATCCAAGGTGTTCTTTATGCACTATGAGAAGCAAGTGGAGCAACTCAAGAGGTCTGTGGTAGCAGCAGGTAGAATTCTTTAACCGTCTGTTTTAAATCTGCGAGGAACAGTGCAATTAATTTGGGACGATTAATTAAGAGGGTGGGTGTGTAGTCACTGTATGTTACTACACACTGCGATAGGCCACGAAAGTGTCCTTACGAACTGTTCCATTGACGTTGGTGAACTATAGCATAATTCGGACACTTGTGCCAAGCGTTTCTTACGCTAGAGTAAATAAACAGAATACAGACTGTATCATTATTATTAATAATTCAATTAAAGTGGCAAATCTGTTTCCTATTAGACGAAACAATACTTTCTGTTGACTGTTTTCTTTATGCTTTAACGGATATCATCCACATTTTATAAATTTTATAAATGTTGATCTGATATGTATGTTTATTAGATTTTAATAAACCAGTTCATAGTGAACCCTGCGTCTCATTCGCCCACACTCATTTTATTAGAAATGTACTGAGCATTAAGATTAAAATATGGATATTTTTATCATGGTATGTCTTTTAAGATTGTTCCCTGACTCAAGCAAAAATCCACTCACTTTAACCCTTCCTTAGGAAGGGTTGATGTTGTACCCTAAGGGAATGGTGGTAGAGATGCAAAATTTGTTCCTATGCGGATACAACTGTGATCCAATAGTTAATAAGAGTAGTCACATTGAGGGGTACGTCAAAAACTCATACTGACATTGGTGACGCTTACGCAAACTTTGCTTTATAATGTATAGGGCGAGACCACTATACAAGCTTGTCATTTTGTCATCCATAGTTATTATGTACTCCTCGAGACTTTTTCCAAAGTCTAGTACGACTCTTCCCTGTAGGGGGCAGGAAGCACTAACATAGTTCATGCTTAGATGAAATGATGTATGATGGTAACATCATAGGTCTCTAGGTCTAGACGGACCAGGAAAATATTTTCTTGAGAGTATGGCACCGGTTGAGAATCCAAAGATACAGTAATGCTCTGGTAAACTTCCATCAGGACGACATGGCCTAAGCCCTTCGCGAAAAATCTATTTTTGGGTGAGGTAGCCATGTTGTCCTGATAGACCCACCCTTTCTTTAATTGTAAAAGGGCTTATCGACCCCTCCGTATAATACAGTATCTTTAGCACCTCGTATATCGCTACAAGGAATAAAGAGGGCGCTACCACCTTCATCAGATAAACACTGGAAACGGAATGGGAGAGATGCCCTATGAGCGGCTCTCTTTTCATTCTCTCTTTTCAGATTCTTGTCACTGTAACCCCTCGAAGCGTTAGTACTGTTTGGGGTGAAGATAGCTATGTGACGTGTCAAGTATACGTCCTCTGATATCATGCGATATCCCTGTGAGATTTATTTAGGGATAATTCGCTCCAGGAGTTAGAATTCTGGATACCTTAAGGTAAAATTCTCTGAAATATCAAAGTAGTCAAATATAGCCTAGGAAGCTACCTTTTAGGAACTTCCATCAGGACGACATGACTACCTCATCCA
>NC_090747.1:23775906-23783406 GCF_036898095.1 Palaemon carinicauda
TAAAGGAGGTGAGGAAAAGCTTGATAAATATGAATAATTTTTGAAATATATAACGAATATGCAAAACATTTTAGTAAAATAATGAAAAATACTGATGGAAAAAGCGGATACAAGGAAAATATAATTATTTTTATGATTTTGAGACCTTGGCAAAGTGGAAATATATGCGGGGTTATATCTCCTTTAGAAAGTGACTGAAATAATAAGCTGAAATAATAATTATATAATAATAAATATTAAAAACAGAATATCCCCTTACCTTCTATGACCTAAAGATAATATAGAAATTATAACAAAAAGAAACTGGTATTGTAATGTGGAGTAATATTTACTGTTGAAGTTCAAATCATAATAACTTCTGATGGAGAAAAATAGGTGACGAGATTAGTACTGTTTAGAAGAATGCTTAATATTTCCTGTATCAATATACATACATATATATATATATATATATATATATATATATGCAGGAGAAGCAATAACCAAGTGGAGAGTTGTAAATAGTGCATTGTTGCCTGCGAAGCTCTAATCAAAGTAGTGAAATATTAGTATTATAGTTTGCTATGACCCAACAAATGTTGCTCATGAAGAAAGGAAAGGTGAATACTATGAAGAACTGCAGAGTGTAATAGATGAGATCCTAGAGATATATATGAAAATTGTGATCCGTGACTTCAATGTTAAAGCTAGAAAAAATAATCAAGGGATAGAGAATGTAAGGAGTGCCGAGATTCTTGGCGAAGTCACAAATGAAAAATGAGCCCATTTTATAAGTTTTTGTTCACACAAAAATATCAAAAAATACAATTGGACTTCACCATGTTATAATTACAAAAATCAAATAGATCATATTGCCATTAATAAAGAGAGTAGGAGGACTCTGAGAAATGTAAGAAGCTATACAGGTGCAGAGATTGGTAGTGATCACCAGCTCCTCCTTGCCTAACTGAAATCAAAACTGAAATCACCCAACAGAAAGGTAGGAAGAATATCTAGGCTTGATACAACAAAGGTCTTTTGAAGAAGACCACAGAGAAACATTTGCAATTGAATATAGGACTCGAGTTTCTGTTTAGAGACCCTAAGAGACGAAGAGCACACAATTAATGAAGAAGGGTTTGATATTAAGAACATATATTAGTCATCTGGAAATGAGGTCTTGAGACCTGTAGTTGCAAGAAGAAAGCCATGGATATCAAATGATACTTGGGATACTATAAAAGAAGACAATGACAAAAATTGATTGTTGAAAGGTTTCGACCCATTGATGAAATTACAAGGTAGAGCATACCAGGTATTCCAGTATTGATAGTGAGCTCGAAAGAAAAGCCAGGAATGACTAGAGAGAATATTTAGTCAGTAAAGCATATGAGGCTAACAAAGCTATGAATTCAGGAAGTGGCTATGGTGTAGGAGGGAGCTTGATAATCTTCTCTTTTCCGATATCAAACAAGTTAAAGAGCTTTTTGTTATGACCCTTTATAATGTGAGAATGGATAGTTTGCAGACCTAATTATAGTTGTTACTGAATTGTTGACATACGTTAATACTTCCCTATTTTACTACCTTTTCAATAATGGCAATTATTATTATTATTATTATTATTATTATTATTATTATTATTATTATTATTATTATTATTATTATTATTATTATTATTATTATTATTATTATTATTATTATTATTATTATTCCAAACACATATATACTATTGAAAGCTGAAATCCACCCCTTTTTATGTTTATCACCATATATCTTGATTGGTATTGATAATATCATATTGAATTCTCTGTAGTTAGTGTACAATTCCAACTACAATGATATACGATACTGATATAAGAAACAACTTCACCAATAAAAATAATGAAACAACTGAGCCTGTAAAATAGGTAACAATTTGAGAAGTGAAGAAAGTATCAAAAGACATGAAAATAGGCAGCTTAGAAAAACTTTATCAGTATCCTAATTCATAAAAAAGAGACAAATGACCTGAAAAATGTACAGACCAATAAGTTTCCTGTCAGTAATTTAAAAAAAAAATTACAAAGATTATATTTGGCCTAATAGAAAGACATCTAGACTTTAATCATCGAAGACAGCAGGCAGACTTTAGAAGTATATAGTCAACAACTCACCACATCCATGTAATTATCCATCACATGGTAAAATCCACACGAAACAAAAAAAACTACTATTTATGGCATTATTTGACTATGAAAAGGTTTTGATTCTGTCAAAACCTCAGCAGTAATAATAGAGCTAGATATGTCCAGAAACAGTTTCAAAAAGTTTTTAATATGGAAAATATAGGATTTAATATCAATTTTGAATACCTTAACAACTTGAGAATTGCAGATAACACAGTTGTGTTTTTTAATCTACCGTGGTTAATCACAAAAGATGATAGATTTTAATAGAGAAAACATAAATGTAGGACTGCTAATGAAAATGAATATAATTAGGACACTGTTCAATAAAAATACATGGAAACAACACGCAGAAGTTTTGGACGATCTTCTAAAGACTGGTAATGAATATACATACATATGACAGACGGTGTTTCACTAGGAAAAGATGTAGAAATCAAAAGGATAAGCACGGGAGGGAGAGCATTTGATATGCAAAATTAAACTTTGAAAAGTATAATGCCACTTTCTCTTAAAGAAAAGTATTTTATGAGATGGTCACACCAGTATTACCTTATGCATCAGAAACTTGGAGCCTTACTAAAGCCTTTGAACATGAGCTAGTTACAACTCAGAGAGCTATGGAAAGAATAACGATGGAAATAACATTTGGAGAGAGTTAAAGAACACCATAGATGCCAGAGAAAAGTGAAGTAGATGATATTCTAGCAACATAAAAATAAAAGAAATGGACATGGGCAGGACATATAATGAATATAAGAGAAAATAGATGAACATGATGAATAACAGAATTAGTCCTCAGAGATTGTAAAAAAACGGGAAGTGATAGAAGATGATAACTGAATGAACTAAAGAAGGTTAACGGTTGTGGACTGGTGGAGAAACACCAAAATCAGGCGTGAGTGGAAGGTTATGTTTGTAAAATTCTAGGATGCAATAATTTGTGATAAACTAAGAGAAAAGGAAAAATTTGTTTTATCAAGTTAGTTTGAGTTAGATATAGCCAACACACCAAAAATGAAAATGCCAAGGATAATTTTACATTGGATCCTTATGTAATGATGTAATATAAATATTTTTTTCTTTCTTTATGGTATCGAAGTTTTATATTGATTTCCGTACATTCTAATGATGTCTAGTCTACACGTTATTATTAGAAATATATATTCTTCACATGCCTCAGGTTATTTCTTCCTTTGAGGCGGTAAATCATTTAATTTTTCATATTCTCTTATATCATACATTTTATTTCTCTCTTATATTTTCCTTAGATTCTATACAGACATTATCATTCTTATAATATTCGGTTATATTTTGTTATTGGCCATGATGATGGCGATGGGGATGTTTATCCTTCGCATTATGATTCCTAAAAAAATTCTTTCTTCTATTTTATTGCAATGGTATTGGTCAAATTTATATTTAATAGATTTATATTTTGAGATCCAGAATTTTACACAGACTGAATAACTCCAATTCAAAAAGAAAAAAAAAAATACTTTAGTTAAAATCAGAAAACAAAATAGTCTGTCATATAATTCTAAATTTTGCACAGATGAAAAATTTCATTAAGACATAATTTGCTTCATCAACAACACAGAGAATCCAGAAATGTTGGAACAGAGCCAACGGAAAGAAAAGGAAAATGGTCCGAGGACAAAATATTACTTTTTCCTGACATGAGTTTCAAGAGACTTTTGGATGGCTACCTCTTTAAATGAAGCTAAAATACAAGAATTCAAATATTTTCCGGGTTTCTTTAACTTCCAGGAAGAGAAAAAAAAATTGTATGGTGAATATACTAATAGTAATCACTTTGAGTACAGTAAGACAACATTCACATTCTCATTAAAATAATAAAGGGGAAGAAATAATTTTGACTTGACAATAAATCATTATATTTTAAACGTATAATGTGAAACATCATAGACAAGAAACGAGATGGCTGTCATTATACTGTATATGAATCATTGTCACGCACATTTCCAAGGGGAAATTAGCATTCCTGTATGAATACTAATGTCTACATTAACTTATGGTCTGTGCAAAAACATATAAAATGATGTCTCATCTTGAAATGTATTTCATCTTGAATAAATACTCTTCTTAGTTGTCATTTTACATTATAGTATTCATAAACTGGCCAAAGTAGGCGCATTTCTAAAGATCAAAGGTGCTTATTATCTTGGATTATCAATGTTACCTTAAGGTTTCCGTAATGGTCAAAAATCAAAAGTTGTCAATTTCACTCAGCTATTTTATTTAGAATGCAATACTTCTGTAAGTACGCGGGTCCTTGGTGGAATATGATCGTTTGAAATTCATTCATAAAGTCAATTGGCATTTATAATCACGGATTATTCTTTGGAAGAGAAAAGATAATTGCAATAAAAGCTGATTTTCGTCAAGGATTTATAATTGTTACTGACGTTAAATCGATAAAACACACACACAAGCACACACACACACACACACGCACACACACACACACACACACACATATATATATATATATATATAATTAAATATATAAGTATATATATATTTATATATATATATATATATATATATGTGTATATATATATATATATATATAGAGAGAGAGAGAGAGAGAGAGAGAGAGAGAGATACATCTCTCTCTCTCTCTCTCTCTCTCTCTCTCTCTCTCTATATATATATATATATATATATGTATATATATACATATATACGTATGTGTGTGTATATATATATATATATATACTGTATATATATGGATATATATATATATATATATATGTGTATATATATATATATATATATCTATCTATATATATATATATATATATATATATATCTTTTCTAAATTCTAAAGAGTCTTGAAAATTCTATAATTAATTATCAAAATGATTTTTTGTAAAGAAAATATCAAGTCGAGTACTCAACAATAACATTTACTACAATAAAATATATACTCCTTGGTGTATGGCGATGAATACATATATTACCAATAATACATCCCAATTATTGATGGATTTCAGTGTAGTGTACTTGGGCTCACAGCTTCCTGTTTTTCCAAGTAGGAGTAGATCAGCAAGTAATAATAATAATAATAATAATAATAATAATAATAATAATAATAATAATAATAATAATAATAATAATAATAATAATAATAATAATCCCTCTCCTCACTGAGCTGAGATTATAAGCGGTGCTAACACAGGAACTAGCCTCTCAGTAAGATTGAATTTACATCAATACAAGTTCAAATAGTTTTAAAACTATGAACACTGTATGTGATTTGGTGTTATGAAAACACCCTGGAGTGAATAAGATAATTGTTAATAATGACAGCAGATGAAAAAAAAAAAAAAAAAAAAAAAAAAAAACAGAGTAAATAAACCATGTTTTATAGATTTCACTGACATAATCACCCAGGTACTGGCTTGTCCTGACAACACATGATATTTTACTTCCAGGGATCAATAATAATAATAATAATAATAATAATAATAATAATAATAATAATAATAATAATAATAATAATAATAATAATAATAATAATCCCTTTCCTCACTGAGCTGAGATTGTAAGCGGTGCTAACACAGGAACTAGCCTCTCAGTAAGATTGAATTTACATCAATACAAGTTCAAATAGTTTTAAACTATGAACACTGTATGTGATTTGGTGTTATGAAACACCCTGGAGTGAATAAGATAATTGTTAATAATGACAACAGATGAAAAAAAAAAAAAAAAAAAAAAAAAAAAGAAAAAAAAAAAAAAAAAAAAAACAGAGTAAATAAACCATGCATTATAGATTTCACTGACATAATCACCAGGTACTGGCTTGTCCTGACAACACATGATATTTTACTTCCAGGGATCAATAGGTTTTTATCAAAATAGAGATTAGATTTTTTTTTTTTTTTTTTTTTTTTTGTATTTAGACAGCCTCCTCTTTTGAATAAGAAAATATTTCTTGTGTTTCAGTCGTTTGTAAATAAATGAATTTTAGATTGATGTATCTTTATCAGATTTTCCAGTAATATTATTTTTCTTTCTGTAATAGATTAAGCAGATAATGTCCACAGTAACCACAATTCATAGATTTTTTCCGACTTGGAACATAAGTAATCTGTGTTCCTTTGGATCAGAAAAGGGCGACTTTCCAAATGGTGTTTTCATTCAAGATTTCGAAATGTTTTCTTGGAGATTTCGAGAGAATGAAATTTCACTTGGAAAGTTTAGAAGAGCGTTGCCAAGTTACTTTTTCTAAGATCAAAGTAAACTATTTCTTAATTTCATCAAGGCTTATACTTACCAACAAATTAGGATTTTCGAGAAAGTAATTCTTGTATGATAATTATAAAATTATCAAATAATATTTCTGCATTTTGTATCTATTTTTTTTTCCTGAAATCCATGTAATGTACTAAATATGCTTTGCTGTCATAAATGATAATCAGTGAATATATTTTTGCTATACATATGAACTAACGACGATGCTAATCATTATCTTTTTGTTCATATTTGGTGTACTAATAAATATCGTTATTCATGATTTTTCGTTTATAAACCAAAGTCCAGATTCCAAGTTTAGGCTACATTGAAAAATTTGGAAATAGGAAAAAAATATAATAGTAAAACAAATTAGTAGAGAGAGAGAGAGAGAGAGAGAGAGAGAGAGAGAGAGAGAGAGAAGATCATGCAACAAAATTAATACCGAAGTTATAAGTGAGATCTTTTTTTTTCTTACAATGAGATGGCGATATTTCGCGTGTTGGCGATACTCGTAATTCTATATTTTAAATACTATAAATAGAGTTGTATTAACATATCAATATTATGCATATTATTTTCACAAAGTAAGAATCTAACCTTATAAGTAATAAAATTAATCTTAAGTAACTGAAAGTTTGGTAGTTTGATTAAAACTCACTTTACACTGGCTTCCCTGTACAGTATAATTTCATCAATGGCCACGTTCTCTGAGAGAGAGAGAGAGAGAGAGAGAGAGAGAGAGAGAGAGAGAGGGAGAGAGAGAGAGAGAAGACTATGTTTGAAAATATTACTGTAACAAATAAGGATGTGTGAAGTAATATGGAGATCTTTCATGACAAGTTATTAATTTCCATAGTCACGAATATTATACACAATTTCGAGCTCCTGAGAAGCTCGCAGTTTCCTAAAGGTAAAATGGGTAGAAGGTTAGAGTTGAGAAAGAAGAAATAATGAAATATGATAAAGCTATAATTTTTTGGTCTTCCGGCTTATGTATACAGTGAGCCAAGTTTTGCTGGAAATTACAAAGCCCTACTCAGATATTTAAAAGACGACATGGTTTTTACAGAAAAAAGAAGGAAATAAC
>NC_090747.1:23788406-23800811 GCF_036898095.1 Palaemon carinicauda
AGAGGAGTTTCCCATCAAAAGGACATCCATCTCCAGAGTGCCCAGCTAAAAACGCTGTGAGCGGGTGGGTCGTGGAACATGCAAACCAGATTCCCCCCCACCAACATACACAAACACACACACACACACACACACACACACACACACGCAATATCCCAGGAAAAGGAGACTGATAACACAAAAGCATACTGTGTTTATTGCAAATGTGAAATTAATGCAAAGCTCAGTGATATACAGAAGCCTGCTGCTGCTAAAAAACATATCAAAGCAGCCGAGCCATTTTCTAGTGTGAGTCAGAAAAAAAATTGATTTCATCAGAAGTAGTGATTTACGTGACAGCTCGACAAGTGAGGCTTCTGAGGGCAGACTGTCAATGTTTATTGCATATCATACTGCTTTTCTCGCCGTGGATCATTTAACTGAAAATCTTAAAAGAAAATTTTTTGAAAGCAAACCGACCAAGAACAGGAAATTACATAGAACAGAATGTAAGAATATTGTTGTGAATGTTCTAGGCCCATATTTCCTAGACAATTTGGAAGAAGACATTAATGATTGAAAGTATAACATACTAATAGATGAGTCAACTGATAAATCAATAGTAAAATTGCTTGGTGTAACAATAAGATATTTTACCGAGAACTTTGATAAAATTATGTCCACATAGCTAGGGTTAGTAAAAATATAGTCCGGGACTGCAGAGAGTATTGTTACTGCCATCATAAAGTTGTTGAAGAAAGTTAAACTCAAGCCACAAAAATTACTTGGAATAGGTGCGGATAATGCTAGTGTAAATACAGGAATACTCAAATCAATTCACCCTCTCTCTCTCTCTCGCTCTCTCTCTCTCTCTCTCTCTCTCTCTCTCTCTCTCTCTCTCTCTATATATATATATATATATATATATATATTTATAGATATATATATATATATATATATATATACAAACATACGTACATACATACATTCATCCATACATACATACATACATACATGAATATATACTACATAAACACACATAAACAAATATAACTACTTTTTATGGTGTCTGGCGAATTTTGAGTCCTCCTCTTGCGACTTTCTGGCAAACACATTTGGCAACACTGAATGTAGTGGGGCATTAAGAGCATGCAGGAACTGGTAGCTCCCACAACTCCCACAACCTTACACCTGCAGCACTAGAAACAGCAGCAGGGTGTTACGGTGCTGAAAGTGAGGTCGTTAATCAGTTTCGGGGTCCTAATTGGCGGCTTGAGATTTCAGCAGTCTGCATTGACCTACCAATTAAATCCCTTCAAGTGTTGATCGACCCAGGAGCCAGCGTTTCGCTTCTTGAACAAGGAAGCTACTCAAACCCATCACTAATCATCCTCAGCACACTATAACCACAGGCAAGGCATACAATGAGGGTCAGCTTTTAAGTGGAATCTCTGAAGTTTACACATGATGGTTTTTATCTCTCCCACTTTGGGAATTCCACTTTATTATGTATAATGCATATGTATCATGTATATGTATATGTAAAAGGGAAAAGATATAGTAATGGTAATGGTAAGAGGATATATTCTGCCAACGATAAGGTTGGTTCTCCAGTCAGGACATCTGATCATGCCTTGATTTCATTAGTAGTGAAGACTGAGTAGCCTGTCCCTGATGTATCATACTCTTGTAAAATTTATATGAAATCCTAAGCAGACTGGAATGGGATTTTGCATGATCTTTTGTGTATCAGTTTTCCACAATTATATAGTAGTGTAAATCCTGTTGTCCCTTTGAATGTGAATTTAGGCAACATAACTGATAGGCATATCCCTTCTCGTGTGCTGTGGTACCGAGTGAAGGACGAACAGTGGTTCAATGATGATTGTAGGCGTGCTTATTTGGAGAAGCAGGAGGTCGATCATCTTCGGAAGGGTAACAAATCAGATTTGACCTGGAATATCTATACTCAGCTTCAAGTTTTTGCTCAGAGAATTTATGCCTCAACTGCAAAGGAATACAAATTAACCATAAAGGAAACCCTTTCTGGTACAACTCAGGAACATAAATGGTGGTTTACCTTTAAATCTGCAATCTTTGGTGTTGATACAACAGTTCCTCCATTACCTAATGATGCTATACTAACTAGTTTAGCTTTTCGATCTCTGAAATTAAAGCTCTGTTGATGGACCTTGATGCTTATGGAGGTGTAGATCCAAATAGTATTTTTCCTTTGTTTTTTTATAAAGACAGCAGATTTCTTAGCTCAAAAGTTATCTCTTATTTGGTGTAAGTTAGCAAGAAGAGGAGCTGTAAATGTAAATGTGCTTGTGGTAGCTCAAGTCCCACTGATTACCGCCCAATTTCCATAACTCCCATATTTTTTAATGTCTTCTGGCGAAACGTCTAAATAGGTTTGCTGAAGTAATCCTCTATTTCATTGTTTGCAATTTGGTTTTCGTAAAGGCCTTGGAGCATGTAATGCCCTTCTTACAATCTCCAATGCTGTACATAAATCCTCGATTGTGGTCAGGAAGTTTGTATGATTGGCCTTGATTTTAGTGCTGCCTTTGACTGTTTTAATCATGAGGCCCTTGTTTTCAAACTGAAACAGTTGGAAGTGGGTGGGTCATTTCTTAGCATTTGTATTGATTCTTTAAGGAATAGATCTCAAAGAGTTGTTGTTGATGGACACCATAGTGAGTATTGGAATGTGATATCCGGTGTTCCACAGGGTAATGTTCTTGGCCCAATACTTTTCATACTATATACACATGACATGTGGTTTGGCCTAGAAACCAAGCTTGTTGCATATGCAGATGATGCTACTCTCTTTGCATCGATTTTATCCCCTGAATGTAGATCTGGGGGATGCAGAATCCCTTAAAATAGATTTAGCTAAAATTAGTGCATGGTGCAAATTACGGGGTATGAAGTTGAATCCTAACAAAACTCAAAGTATGATTGTAAGTAGGTCAAGGACAGTGGCTCCTCAACATCCGGATCTCAGTATTGATAATGTTTCTTTAAATTTGTATGACTCTTTTAAAATTTTAGGTGTGACTCGCGACAGTAAATTTACTTTTGAGAAACACATTAGGTGTGTGTCTTCTTCAACTGCTCAAAATATTGGCTTATTGAGGAAGTCATTCAAGATTTTTGGTGATCAATGTATTCTGAAGAAGTGGTTCAATTCTTTCATTCTACCATGCTTTGAGTATTGTTCTCCTGTGTGGTCTTCAGCTGCTGATTCTCATCTTAATTTGTTGGACAGAAACTTACGGTAGATTAAATTTCTTATTCCTTTTCTAGATATTAATCTCTGGCACCGTCGTTCAATTAGTTCATCATGCATGTTGCATAAGATTTTTCGTAACTCTGACCATCCTTTACATTCAGACCTCCCAGGAAAATTGCATCCTGTTCGAAATACTGCCTTCATTTTTTCTTTTGGTATGTTCTAAATAAAGATGATGATAACAATTCAATGTACCAATACGTATGACATACTGCCCAGGGAATATATATTTATAAAAAAAAAAAAAAAAAAAAAAAAAAAAAAAAAAACAGAGAT
This sequence comes from Palaemon carinicauda, assembly GCF_036898095.1. Lineage (NCBI taxonomy): Eukaryota > Metazoa > Arthropoda > Malacostraca > Decapoda > Palaemonidae > Palaemon > Palaemon carinicauda. Next base: position 23,791,960 of record NC_090747.1, read on the forward strand.
AGAGAGGTTAGATGGGAGAGGTGTGATCATTCAAGCAGATACTGTATTTGTGGAATTCCTTGTTGCAGAGATAGGAGCAGTTCCTGAAGGGTAATCAGCTATGGGATTAAAGTTCAGCCTCAAGGAGAAGCAGTGATAGAGAATGTGTATATGGTAGAGATATAAAAAGGGTAGTGAAGATGAATGATTTTCTGCTAAAAACGGCTAGTGACTAACGATCGATAGTTGCAGGTGCTGTAGTGATTTTTAAATTGGCAAGGCGGTGGTGGTTTCTATTGGGAAATTTTGCCATAAAACCGACTAAGTAAAATGGAAGGATGAAGGAATGCCTACTCTTACCACTATCCTGGCTGAAGGTCCGTATTGCCTGCAACCAGAGTGAGGTTATTGATGAGGTTAAGTAATAATGGTATTGATATTTTTCTTTTTTTCAATTTGGGTATCCTGTATTCTGATTTTAAAAGTAATAGGAAGATATGAGTCAATATATTTTATGTATATATATATATATATATATATATATATATGTGTGTGTGTGTGTGTGTGTTTGTGTGTGTGTGTGTGTATGCGTGTGTGTATTTTATACAGTAAGATAAATGATCTTTTTAAGAGTACTATGACTGTCATAAATTGTTGTTTAAGATCAGTGAACTCTGTTACAGGTGACGTGTCTTATGTCGGAATGGTGACGTGTCTTAAGCTGTATAGATAGCAACGGTATACTTCCATCGCATTAGAGATTTTCTTAAATTCTAGTAGTTTGGGCATATTGCCAGTAGCAATCGTGTGCTCGAAAGAATATTATGGTACTCGTCTGAAGAATATGTGGATGTGCTGATTGTATTCGCGAACATTTTGTATCCGTTGCTATTGGATATATATATATATATATATATATATGTATATATATATATATATATATACATATATATATATATATATACAGTATATATATATATATATATATATATATTTATATATACAGTATATATATATATATATTTATATATACATATATATATGATTATATATATATATATATATATACACACACACATATATATATATATATATGTGTGTGTGTGTGTGTGTATATATATATATATATGTATATATATATATATATATATACCAGACCGTTATAATGCAAATCACAAAATATTGGATGATATTGGTAACATTTTTACAGACAGACGAGTGATTATTAAGTAATAGAGTTTTCACTATTGGAAAAAGCTTAATGTGTGTAAAATTTTCACTATTCTTAGAAGGTGAAACTAATTGAATACTGTTATCTGCACTATATTGTCGATATCATCTGGTTAAATATAGTTTTATTTTCATCAATTTCAAATATACACCTCCTGTTTGGATTATGGTTATAGGAAATACCTTCGAAGCAAATGTCTGGGCCTTTAGGTAGAGTCATGTGAATATATAAGAATTTTGCCACTGTCGCTTTGCAATAATATCATGTCAAGCACTGAAATACTCTTATGGCAAATTGAATCTTAGCAAAATGAAGGCAACGCACATTCTGATTCACCTTAGGATGGGGGAGGAGCAAAGCCTTTTCACACCTCGCAGTCGCTTCTCTCTGAGCCTGCTTATTTACATGGTGCAAGGAGAGGAATATTTGGAGAGATTTCTAATTTTCCTCTTTCCAGCCAGGGGTTATTTATTTGTTTCTGTATGAAAAGAAGTATGTCTAATCCGATTGTCTTTCAGTGAAGTAGTATTTGTTGTACATGTTATTTAGGCTAATTGAAGACCTGAAGCCTTTTTTCCAATTATCTACCTAATTACTCACAATTGCGCACGACTCTTTTTCAACCATTTTATAATTGGTGATATTAACATAAAGTCAATAATATAAGGGTACCTAAAATTACAAACTGCATTATTTCTTTCAATAATATACTTGCGATAAAAAAACAGGTTTTTTTTTATGTAAAATTCCCTATTTAAGTATATTCACGATATCAGCCTCATTAAAACATAACGATTACGTGTGTTATTAGTTACTTTAAAGAATAATTAATTTCCCACATATATTTTCATATCTCTCTTTCTCGTTTTGTTTCCTCTATGGTAGATTTGTCAGTAGAAGAGGTTGATTACACTTCTGTGGACTTCACCATTAGCGTCAATACCGAAGCTTTAAAAGTCACTCATGATGGGTGGCTGGACATTGTTTTGCACACCTACTATTTATGCATAGGATCAGCAACCAGATTCCTCTTTCCACCCAATCTATGACCAGGGAGGACCAGACAATGGCTGGTGAAGGAATAAGCAGGAAAAAGCTTTAGTTTCCCCAAAAGAACTGCTTTACCCCCCAAATAACTACATACCAAGCTCCCAAGGACAGGGAGGTTGCAGACAATTTTAGAAACTCTCAAGCTTGAATGTGAAACGACCTCCCTTCAATCAGATTACTAGGCAGTGAAGTTTTCAATAGGCTGCTATTTATATTAATGTCCTCTTAGCATATACAAGGATATTTGGTAGTAGAAACATATCTGAAAAGTTTACCTGCATATTATCGTTTTGACCCCATTAGCTTAGTAGACAACGAATCATGTTACAAGGAAGAAGAATATTGTCAAATTTATTTACAAGAGATATTAAGCTAATTTGCTTTGACCACTGTGTTTTCTATCTCCTGATAATATCAAATAAGTAACCTCTCTTAATTATTTTTATTATTATTATTATTATTATTATTATTATTATTATTATTATTATTATTATTATTATTATTATTATTATTATAAACAGTAATAATTAGTATCTTTAATATAAACATTCTCATTAAAATTGCCAACAGGATATACATATGTAAAGGACTTCATTCTAATTGATTTTGGCACTGTTCAAAGTAATATGGAAGGAATTATTCAGGCAATTCTGTTTGTCCTAGGAAATAAAATCAAACTTTAAGATCCATGGCATTATTAATTACCATTATGTGATAAATTGCTAAAATATTGACATTGATACACCCAAGAGACTCCACAATTTACAAAAAAAAAAAAATAGCTATAAAGTAATGATATAGAAAACATTCTGATAAAAGTTAATATTTGAACAAGGATCACTCTTGGAGTGCATTCCTGTCAAGTGGAATTCATAATCTGCCATTCTTTACCTACATTTTTTTTTCCTTTCAACATGCTTCATCCGAGAATATAATAGTTTCTAAAATTTTCCCTATAAGCATTTCCAGAGCAAAGGATGTATTGTGTAGAATAACAGAGGTTTGTAAATTCTACAAAAAGCAAAGGTTACGTTTTATTTACGTAAGATACAAACAAGGTTGCAAATAACATGAACAAGGCTTTTAGAAAACGGAATCTTTGCTGAGAAAATATACCGAAGGGAGCAATTTGGGATGATAATTTTACACATATTATTTCCTTCTAAACGTAATTGAAGATGCTATTTATTTTCGTTATAGAACTATAAAAATTACCTTATTTAATAACACACTTTTCTAAATAAGAAGTTTTTTTTTTTTCTTATTTATGAGTATCAAAGTCTTGATAGTTTAAATTAACCATAAATATATTTTTCTTATCTCTCATCACTCTAATCATTTAAGAAATACCATTCTACACATTGGAGCATACGGTATGCATTAGTTGAAAATATATCTCTTATTTCAATTCTCCATTATATATTTCACTATTCAATTTACGGTTATGGAAAACTTGGTCATAATTATTTGCAATTTTTCATTTTTTTTCCACATAATATCTACAACCATAAACACAAATATATACAAAAATAAAAAAAAATAAACATGAAGAAATAAAAAAAATGAATAAGACATGATAGATGTATAGTTGAAATGACAGTTGTGATAAATAAGAAGGTTGTTGATAGGCGATGGAAGGTTCCCCATTTCAAGTGTATCCTTTATAGGGGAGGGCATTGCAAGGGAAACCTTCAATGAACACTTTTACTGTATTGACCTACAGACCCTTTGAATAGGCAAAGGAAATGGTGCTTTACTTTTTTTTTTTTTTTAAGTTTTCCCCTCCCTCGCTCTTATATTAAATAATAATTCCATCACTCAACCAATGTAATTCTGAAGATGGGTCACGATGTTATTCGAAACACGTATTGACACCAAATAATAAATTCATGTATAACCGTCAATGCATTTTCCTGTTATTCGGAAAATTATGTGGCGGATTATATATATATATATATATACACACACACCACACACACATATTATATATATATACACACACATTATATATATATATATACACACACATATATATATATATATAAACACACACGCACACACACCACATATATATATATATATATATATGTATATGTATATATATATATATATATGTGTGTATATATCTATATATATATATATATGTATATTATATATTTATATATATATATATATATATACATATATATAATATATATATATATTCATTTATTTATATAAATATATAATATATATATATATGTATATGCATATATATCATATATATGTATATCATAAAATATATATATACATATATATATATATATATATGTATGTTTCTATATATATATATATATATATTTCTATATATGTATACATATATATATATATATATGTTATATATATATATATATATATTTATTATATAATTCTACAATATATATAAATATATATATATATATATATATATACTGTATATATATACATATATATAGATATAGATATATGTATTTTTTTATATATTTACATACATATATATATATATATATATACATATATATATATATATTATATATATACATATATACTATATATATAAATATATATATAATATATATATACATATATATATATATATATATATATTTATATATATATATATATATATATACAGGTATATATATATATATATATAAATATATATATATATATATATATATATAACGGATTTTGAGCGAAGCGAAAAATCTATTTTTGGGTGAGATGGCCATGTCGTCCTGATGGAAGTTCCTATAGGGTAGCTTCCTAGGGTATATTACAACTACGGCGATATTCCCAGAGAATTTACCTTAAGGTACCAGAATTCTAACTCTGGAGCGAGTATCCCTCGTGAAAGGGATATCGCGACATATCAGAGGACGTATTCTAGACACGCCACATGGCAATCTACATCAGGGACAGAGATTTCGTCTGGTAGGAGGTGATTGGCGAGATACGAATCGGGAAAGAAAAAGGGGAGCCGCTCCCAAGGCTTCCCTATCCCCCGATTCTTATGCGTGCCTGGCGTCAATCCTGGCGCCATCTGTATTCCTTGTAGCGTACACGAGGTTGCTACAGATACTGTATGTAGGGAGGGGTCCTACAGCCCTTTCTTAGAAAGGCAAGGGCGGGTCCATCAGGACGACATGGCCATCTCACCCAAAAATAGATTTTTCGCTTCGCTCAAAATCCGTTTTTTGGGCTCAAGCCATGTCGTCCTGATGAAGTGTACCAGAGCATTACTGTATCTGTGGATTCTCAGAACGTGCCGTACTCCCCGGAGGTAATTTTTTTCCCGGTCGACTAGACCTAGAGACCTAAGATGTTACCGTTATACATTTTTTCAACTAACTATAAACTATGTTAGAGCTTCCTGCCCCCTACAGGGAAGAGTCCTACTAGACTCTGGAAAAGTCTCGAAGAGTACATATACCTATGTATGAATACCAGGCAAGCTAATATAGTGGTCTCGCCCTATAATAAGTAAAGCATAGTTTGTATAGAACCACTGCTTCAATATATATTGACCAGTAATCCGCACAATACTTGTATTGGACAAAGGTTTATATCCGCATAGGAAGAAACTAATAAAACCGCCCTCGTCCCTTTATGGGACGGAGTCCTCCCATTAGGGGACTACATAAACCAATGCAACATAGCTTGCATAACAGAACAATTCTATCAGAATTATCCCAGATAAGATACATAGAATTAAATGCCTCAATTATACCAATAAATTGACACAGGTGAAAGAGACGCAAGGTTCTCAAGAACAAGTTTATTAACAGACAATAAACAGACAGGTTAACAACAAAATATATATATATATATATATATATAATATATAAAAGAGGATAACCCAAAACTTTAAGCATAAGTATGATAGTAAACAGAACTTGTTTATCTGAAAGAAAAACCATTAAACGCCACTTTAATAAGATACCGAGGTATCAAGTCATAAAAGTCTGTATTACAAATCAATCACATTAGCGTTAGAAACGCTCGGCACACATGTCTGTACTTATGCAAGGTTCACCTTTGAAAGAAGGAACAGTCTATGTAGGCACTTGGTGCCCTCATTTAGTTTGTAGTACAGTATGTACCTACACACTCACCCTGGACTTAATCGTCCCAATTAAGACCACTGTTCCTCGCAGAGTTAAACAGTAGGGTTAACTACACGACCCACTGCTACCACAGATCTCTTAAGTTCCTCTACTTGCTTCGCATAGTGGCGAAAGAACCACCCTGGAAGACTTCCAGCCCGTGTATGAACGGAGATGTTCAAAATCCATACAATTAAAGAAATTTAGGGATGAGGCACCTTTCCTCGGATCGTGACCTGCGGGTGTACTGTCAGGATCCGCTCTGCGAATAAAATATGTGATTTTCGCTCTGAGTTGATTCAGAGATAAATTTGAGCCTGATGTTTCTCCCCTGAATAGTTGACCACCCTTGAAGTCTGAAGTTCTACGAAGATAGACCTTTAGGCATTCTACTGGACATAGAGATGCATCTTCTTTCAGAGGGCAGATTCTCCAGGGACCCCACCTGTTGGTGGGTAACTCATTCTTGGCGAGAAACGTAGGATCCGGAAACAGGTTCAGATCCCCCCCATCCAGGAACTGAACACGACCTGCCTCTCTCGAGAGGGCTACGATCTCACTAACCCTGGCCCCGGACGCGAGTGCAAATAGGAAAATAACTTTTTGCGTCAAATCCTTTAACGCACATTCTTCATTGCTCAACAGGGAGGCGAAATGAAGAACTTTGGTCTAAAGACCATGAGATGGGCTTTGGAGGTGCTGAAGGTCTGAGCCTAGCGCAGGCTTTCGGAACTTTATTAAAGATCTCGTTACCTAGGTCGATCTGGAAGGCAAATAAAATGGGTCTCATCAAAGCAGATTTACACACTGAAATCGTGTTAGCTGCCAACCCTTGGCCATGGAGGTGGATGAAGAAAGATAAGCAGAAGTCTGTTGTAGATCTCCTGCGGATTCTTTGCCTTTACAAAGGCCACCCATTTTCTCCAAGATGACTCATATTGCCTTCTAGTCGATTTGCACTTATATTCCTCTAGGAAGTCTATGCTGGCTTTCGAAATCCCAAAACGCTTTCTCACCGCAAGGGCGAGAAAATCAGGAGCTGCAGGGTCCGGGGTTTTCTGTAATGAAGCGCAGACAGTCGACTTCTGGACTCGCTGGGTCAGAACTGGATGTGGTAGCGGCACAAACTTCAACTGTAGTTCCAACGCCAAGGGGAACCACATACTGTTCGGCCCACTTGTGGGCCACTATCGCCGCTACCCCCCTTGAAGGATCTCAGTTTTTTGAGGACCCTCAACAGAAGGTTGTGAGGAGGGAACAGATAAATCCTGGACCATCTGTTCCAGTCGAGGGACATCGCGTCCACTGCTTCCGCTAAGGGGTCCTCGTACGGGGACACGTACAGGGGCAACTTCTTGTTGTCTTTCGTCGCAAAGAGGTCTATCTGCAGTTCTGGGACTTGATTCAGAATGAAGGAGAATGATCCTGCGTCTAAAGGGACCATTCCGACTCTATCGGGTGAACCTGGATAGAGCGTCCGCTGTCACATTGCGGACCTCCTTGAAGGTGAACTGCCGACAGGTACCACTTCTTCTTTTCCGCCAATCGGAAAATGGCTAACATCACCTGGTTGGGAGGTGGTGACCTCGACCCTTGTCGATTCAAGCATCTCACAACCACCTCGCTGTAAATCACCAATCTTATGTGGATCGAGTGACGCGGGGAGACTTTCTTTAAGGTAAGGAGCACTGCCATAGCTTCTAGAAAGTTTATATGAAAGGTCCTGAATAGCTTGGACCAGTCCCTGGACTTTTTTCCGATGAGAGTGACCTCCCCATCCCTCCTTTGAGGCGTCTGAGTGAATCGTCATCGAAGGGGGAGGTGGCAGAAGAAGAACCGACTTCTTTAGATGTCTGGCTTGGGACCAAGGCCTGAGAAGAGTACGTAGCCGAGGCGGCACTGGTCATCTCAGATCTCTTCGCGCGTTTGATGCATACCTTCTCCAAACTCCGGTTGCATCCTTTAGCTGTGCTCTTAGCACTGGGTCCTGTCACTGAAGCAAACTGGAGAGAGCCTAGTACCCTCTCCTGTTCGCGTCTTGATATCCTTTCGGAATCTAGAAGTCCTCTTGACAGAGCCCGCTATCTCCTTCCTTTTCTTCGTCGGGATGGAGAATCTGTGTGACAAAAGGTCCCAGTGGATTCCCAGCCTCTGGAACTTTTGGGATGGAGAAAGTCGAGACTTTTTCTTGTTGATCTTGAAGCCTAGTACTTTAGGAACTGGATCACCTGACTGGAAGCTTGCAAGCATTCGGTCTCGGATGCTGCCCACACCAGCCAGTCGTCCAGGTAGGCTACTACCTGAATTCCCTTTAGGCGTAATTGTTTGAGAGCTGCGCTCGCAAGCTTCGTGAAAATCCTTGGGGCTATGTTTACCCCGAATGGCATGGCTCTGAAGGTGTATAGTCTCCGTTGTAGCCTGAACCCTAGGTAGGGGGAGAGTCGACGGCTGATTGGAATGTGCCATAG
>NC_090747.1:23801311-23803811 GCF_036898095.1 Palaemon carinicauda
GTCTGGCAAAGTTATTAGGTACCTAGTTCAGTTGTATGTAATGTTGTATTGGCATATTTGTACTTGATATTGATGTATTGTATACTATTCATTATTGTTTATAAAGGGAATTTAGATAAATTTTACATTAGGTTTTTGATGGAAATTTTTTCGTGGTTTGCAGAATCCATAGTTTTCAAAAACAGGCAAGAGTTGAGTGGGTTCTACCACAGGCAGTCACTAGTGATTGAGGATTCCACTTCAGCCATCAGAGTTCCCATTGCTTTGCCATATTTAATATTTATTCAATATAAATAAAGATTCTAATATTTTTAATTTCAAAGTTTCTTTATCCAATATTGACATAAAGTTATTGTTACTCTGCTCTCGCTGCTCTTGTTATAAATTTACATTCTGTTTTTTATGTTTTTGAAATAACGCCCAACGCGGGGCTCTGACGGCTGTCTCAATACTGGTGGCACTTGGGTAGCATTTTAGGAGTGGTGGTTTTTATTTGGATTATTGTTGTTATTATTCATCACTTTGTTAGGCTGCATTGACGTTTAGAATTAAATTTTTGTATAATCATGACAGACATTAAGCTTCTTGTTATGAGTCGGAAGTACATCCGCTCTCAAGTCACTACACAATTTAATGAAAGGCACAAATTTTTGCAGTATAATAGCTCACAGAAGTTAAATGTTGTTGAAAAAACTTAAGAATTTTAAGGAAGAACTTAAAGGGCTTCATAGTAAAGTCATATCTTTGAAGTGGTCAGAGAGCGAAGATGAAAATGAAATGGAAATTGAATTTAGCTCTTGTCAGGAATATAAAGATACAATTTCTGAAATGTTGCTGCTCTTAGAGGTTAATGTTAATGGAAGCACAAGTGAAAATCTGAATTAAACTCCTCTTAGTCGTCTCTTAAAAGTCCGGTAGCACCTTTGCCTAAATTTAAGAGTTCTGATGATGAAAGTTTGGAATTATTCTTACAGCAGTTTGATGAAACTACTGGAAAGTTTTCTTACACAGATTATGATAGGTTGTTGTTACTTAAACAGTAGGTTTTTGGCAAGGCTTTACTTTTGATAGACTCTTTAAAAGTAGACAAACAAGGTTATTCCCACGCAAATGAACTCTTAAAAACTGCGTTTGCCTCAGTTCCAACTCAAAAGTTTAATGAGATGAAACAACTTCAAGAGCTGAAGTTAGGATATGATTCAGAACCTTTCAGTATATTAGTAATATTAGAAAATTAAAAGAAGCTGTTAAGACTTTGAAAATGGATATAGATGATGTTTTGCAGTACTTTTTCCTAAGAGGAATGAATGAAACTTTCAGAAATCAATTGATACAAATTACTAACAATTCAAAGCCCACTACAATTGAAATTGTTGATAACTTTTTTGAAGCCAATGAACGGTATCAGAATGCAAAATAAACTTGGTAAATTAAGTAAAAGTAAACAGCCTTCTGCTGAAAGGCATCAAGATAAACTAGGAATGAGTAAAACTTCAAACTTAGCAGCAGAGGTTAATGTTAAAAGCTCCAATCCTTTTAATTCTTGCACACTTTGTAGTGATAAGGTTAATGGTGATCATCCAATCCACAAGTGCCCTAATTTTTCTACTGCTAAGGAAAAGATAGCTAGGTTGAGTATTTTGAATGGTGGCACTAAATGTGCAAGAATCGAGCATTTGGATAGTTCGTGCCATTTTAGATTTTCCAGAAAGTGTAAACATTGTCAAGGATGGCATTTCTCCTTTCTTTGCTTGTCAGATAATCATGAAAGTTCTGAGGTCAGAGATTTGGTGCGCAATCCTAAAAAGGCAGTTCCTAACCCTAAGCAAAACGAGAAAAGTAAATCAAAAGATGTTCAAAATAGTACACAGAATGGGGTAGTTTTTCCATGTAGTTCCTTTCAGAGTAATGGGGGCATAGATTCAATTTTACTACATTTTCTTGTACTTTGGGCCCTAGTAAAATAAGAGGATTGAAGCATTCAGATAGCCAAGCTAATTTAATTTCTGAGTGTGCTATAGAAGGTCAGTGTTTCAAAGTTGTTAAGGATAATTTTGACCTTGTTGTCAATGGGTTTAATGGAGCATAATGCTATCGTACAAGATAGTTCAAATTTCTGTTAAGTTTGGGGAGACAGCGCATAATATAGAAGCTATTTGTGTCCCAGGTATTGATATAAATTTGAATTTACCCGGCCTTGGTCAAGTTGTTAAAAGTTTTAGAAATTATGGTTATAAGCTTTTAGATGAGTTTCTTGATGAGGCTTAGAGAAGACATATCAAACATTCAGTTTGTCCTGGGTGCAAATTCAGCTCATTGTCTCATGGAAAAGATGATTGGTTTTGGTCATAGTGGTCAGTGTGTGTACTATGAAACAAGATTTGGCATTATGTTAATAGGAAACCTTTTAGAAATTAATTGCAAATTTGAAATATCTCCCTAGCCCTGCATGATGATACTCATTTATTTTTTGGCTTGGAAGAGAATTTAGATGAGCAGG
>NC_090747.1:23808811-23823811 GCF_036898095.1 Palaemon carinicauda
CCAAGACCAAATGAAATATTTCTTAATTTGACCAATGGATGTACTTACCAACAAATTAAGATTTTCTGGAAAGTAATTCTTGTAAGATAATTATAACATGATAAATATATCAATAAATATCACTGCCTTTTGTATCTATTTTTCTCTGAAATCGACGTAATGTACTGTATATGCTTTACTGTCATAAATGATAATTATCGAAAATATTTGTGCTATATATATATATGGAAAAACGACGATGCTACTCATTATTATCTTCTTTTTCACATTTGTTCTACCAATAAATTCTGTTATAAGTAATTTTTCGTTTATAAACAGGGTCAGGATTCCAAGTTTAGGCTACATTAAAAAATGTTGGTATAGGAAAAAATATAATAGTAGAACAAATTAGAAGAGAGAGAGAGAGAGAGAGAGAGAGAGAGAGAGAGAGAGAGAGAGAGAGAGAGAGAGGAGAGAGAGAGGAGAGAGAGAGAGAGAGAGAGAGAGAGAGAGAGATGGAAGATCATGCAACAATATTAATACCGAAATTATAAGTGAGATAATTTTTTTCTTACAATGATATGACGTTATTTCACGTACAGGCAATGATCGTAATTCTATATTTTGAAAAAAACTATCAATAAAGTTATATCCTAATATGCATAGTATGCATATTATTTTCACAAAATAAGTATCTTACTATATAACTAATGAAATTAATATTAGGTAACTGAAAGTTTGGTAGCTTGATTAAAATCACATTACAGAGGCTTCCGTGTACATTTTAGATTCATCAATGGCCAAGATTTGGGTTCAAGTAAAAAAAAAATCTGAGAGAGAGAGAGAGAGAGAGAGAGAGAGAGAGAGAGAGAGAGAGAGAGAGAGAGAGAGAGAGAGAGGAGAGAGAGAGAGGAGAGAGAGAGAAAATGCTTAAAAAAATTACTGTAATAAAAAAGGAATGTCTGGCGTATTATGGTAATCTTTCATAACAAGTTATCAATTTCCATAGTCACGAATATTATGTACAATTTCGAGTACCAGAAGAGCTCACAGTTTCCTAAAGGTACAATGGGTAGAAGGTTAGAATTGAGAAAGGGGGAATTAATGAAATATGATGAACCTATAATTTTGGGGGAGTTTTGGTTACGGATATAGGAAGCTAAGTTTTGCTGGCAATTTCAAAGCTCTGCTTAGTGATTTAAAAGACGACATCGTTTTTACAGAAAAAAATGGAGATAACAGAATATGCTTTTACCTCTCCAATTAAGTAAATCTTCATTGCACTCGTTGATTAGGGTTGTAAGGATTTTATGTATTTATCAGTGACACTCCTTATTCAAGTCAAAAGATAAAGCCCGGCTCAAGTCATATAGTTTGCAACAAACTCACCATCCTTGTAATCTGCTAAAAATTACTGTTAGTACGACCAAATGAAACAAAACATTTGACGCTCGATTAATAAATGAGTTGAAACATTCACTCATAAAAATGTTCAGCTTATTCTTCCTGTACAATTGATATAATTGTACTTGAAATTTCTTATTAAAATTATCATTTACTATAGACTTCACAAGTTTCATACACGTTTATACACTGTTACAATATTGATTTTTTGTTCTATCACTCGCTCATTATTGCACTATTTATCTTGTTTGAGCTTTTTGGCTGTTTTTGCTTGTAAATCCGTGTATATAAGCTCGATGTCTTTTTAATAGAGTTTAGTTTGATTCCGCTTACCACTCTGTTACAATTAGAGATCACTGGAGGACCAGGTCCCTCCCACCTTCCCCCTCACTGCTATGCCCTACCTGTCACAATGGCACCCACTGTACCTGACTCTAGGAAACACCCTACCTCAATGAAACTACTGCCCTTCACCACCGGAGGAAGTATTTGCCTGGCTCCAGCGAGCCAAAAATCAGTTTTACATCTTGGGTGTGACTCCCTCATGCAGCAAGGCAGATTGTGTCCTAAAGGCGATCACAAAATACTCATTCCAAGAAATTTCAAAAGGGTTTTGTACTCACTATCACCAGCAGCCCATATAACCAAGCCTTTTCAACTCTCTCACTAGCCCCTGGGAGACCAAAAGACTCCGCACGCCTAAGGGAAATGACTAGTAACACTCCCCTGTAACTTGACGCAGATGGACCTTCTCTTGAGTTGAACCTACTTCATGCCATTTCGATATAACCCCTACTAGAACCATATGCGCTGCCATCCTCTGTTTATGTTTTAACATTATGACCATAATATGCAAAGAAATTACAAGAAAAGAACAGCATCACCAATTATTATTAAACATAAGGAAATAGCATCTAATATAGTTATACATAATGAAACATCATTTACTATCTTTAAATAGCTGTATCCTAAATCAATGTGCATCATTATCAAACAGTTAACCAACTGTATCCTACTACTAAATAGTATCATAATCAAGGAAAGTTGTTCCTCCACTTGCAGCAATTCTGCAGGTTTCTGCAGGTATCCATACAAAACAGCATAATGGTAATAATTCAGGCGACAATTATAATCTTCCTGAGATTAAGCGTGACTGCACCACGACCCCTCACCCCAGGAATCACTCCCACTGCTGGAGTGTTCCCCAAACCCTCACATCCGTTGCGTAGATTCAGGTGGCTGTCATCTTCAAAGCATCTTGCTTCAAAGACAACGATGCATCATCTACCGTGAAAGGTTTCGCAGCATAGTGAATCTGGCCTCCTATGTCCCCCTTAACTGGTGTCAGATAGGGCATCCAAAAGCGTTACAACCGAACACAAGTTCAACCAGCCGGTGAACAAACTAGACTAACCCTCAACATCTAAAATAGCAATGTTCAAAATTCCTGAGTTTTAATCTGTGTCTGTTAACCTAGAAGAAGGGACTTCAAAATCTAAGGGCATCTTAATGCCCTAGTGCAGAAAGTTTTTTTTCTCTCTCTCTCTCTCTCTCTCTCTCTCTCTCTCTCTCTCTCTCTCTCTCTCTCTCTCTCTCTCTCTCTCTCTCTCTCTCTATCTCTTTCTTGCAAACTTTCCCCAAGCGAGCCCTCCTTTCAAGATGGAAGTAATGATGAAAACGTCTTCTACGCTATGTTTTCAAACTCGTCAGATGCCCAATCGTTTGAATTCCAAACTTGGCAAAGTATGGACACGATTTTTGGCACATGTTTCACAACAGAGATATGCACTTCACACACATTACCTTTTGCAATACTCTGATACTCTTATTTTCTGCCACCTTATCTCATTTGCACATAACCAAACTAGGCCAAGCTCAAAATCGGGCAAATAAACAACACTCATTTTAGAACATTTATTAATCAAAATTTGTCCTACATTATGCAAACAAGGGTTCTTGCGTTAGCAACCCATCAGAAAAAACTAATTAGTAACCCAAAGTTCCTAGTGCAATTAAGAATAGCAAAAATTATTCCGATCAGATCTAGTTAAAACTCAAACAATATAATATACGATAAGGTCGAAAACATAAATTTTCATTAATACTGAGCATCATACAATTTGCTACAGATAAACTGCTTGCAGACCATAACACATTCCTCATACCCTGTCACAGAGGTTCAATAACTAAACTCTTTATGCGCAATTCCATGAAGGAAAAACTTTTACTGAAGTGACAAAGAACTAAAACACATTTGACTAGTTACTTTCTTCAATCGAAATCTGCGTTCTTCATTTTAATTTAACATTACAGAAAACCTTGCAATATATTCGTTAATCATAAAACTACAGATTTTGTATCGACTTACTTAACTTATGTGTGGGCGGATTGCTGTACGTTGCCTTGGATCCCTCGTCTTACAGTTTGCTGCCTGGGACCACTTCCAATTTTCGGGATTGTCATTGGCCTTCATCGGCGCGCCATATCTGTCAAGGCGCCCACTGCTGTTGCTTTGACAATGAAGTCCTTTATTGTTAGGGCATTTAGGCGCTCCCTAATTGCTCCAGATGATAGTGTGATGGGCCGAAAGAGGAGTTGTGAACTCAAAGGCAGGATGCAATCAACTGAGTTTATTAAGGAACACTTCTTTATATACAAAACCTCAAGGCAACAGGACATGACCTGTTCGAGAGACAGACAATGTTACAGAGCAAAACGGAGACAAGATCATTCAGGTTCTTTTTAGTGCGAGGGAAGAGCGCAGATACAAGCATAATATATACAAAATAATTATGTACAATTGTGTGCCACACGGTTGGTACATGGCTCCCCCCCTAAAAATGACATACTGTACATGTTAAATAGGGCGCCCTGATCTAGAGAGGCTAACTGTAGGCGGGTCATCTGGCAAAAGATAAGCAGGTTTTACACGATCAATGGAGACCCAGTCTTCTTTGCCCCGAATGTTTAGTAGGAATGCTTTCGGACTGCGTCGGATCACAAGGAAAGGGCCCGTGTAAGGGGGCGTTAGTGGTGGCTTGCTAGTGTCGTTGCGCAGGAAGACGTGCGTTGCAGAGTGCAAGTCCGTTGGTATGTGATGCTTCGCTGGGGGCTTGTAAGTCTGGCGGCACGGAGTAAATTTTCCCACGACGTGACGTATGCGCTGGATAACGTCGGAGGAGGTTGTAGAAGGAAAAAAATTTGGCAGGGACGACCAACGGGTCGCCATACACCATTTCAGCTGCCGAGACGTCGAGGGCGTCTTTAGGAGTGGTCCTTAGTCCCAGGAGGACCCAGGGAAGTTGAGTAAACCAGTTGCAATCCTTGCAGCGGGACATCAAAGCTGCTTTGAGGGTGCGATGAAAACGTTCAACCATTCCATTGGCAGCGGGGTTGTAGGCCGTTGTCTGATGTAGGGTGATGCCCAGGAGATTCGCTAATGACGTCCACAATTAAGAGGTGAAAGTGGTTCCCCTGTCAGAAGTAATATGCTCAGGGATACCGAATCTTGAAATCCATCCAGAGAGTAAGGCAGATGTACATGAGGCGGACGTTGCAGTTTCCATGGGAATGGCTTCAGGCCAACGAGTGGAGCGGTCGATGAAGGTAAACAGGTAACGATGTCTTTGTGATGTGGGTAGGGGGCCTACAACATCGACGTGAATGTGTGCGAAACGACGCTGAGGTTGAGGAAAGGTGCCCACTCCTGAATCCGTGTGTCGATGTACTTTGGAAGTTTGGCAAGAAGTACAGGCGCAGACCCAATCCTTAGCATCCTTAGAAATGCCGTGCATAATGAACTTTGCCTTCAGCAGCTGTGCAGTAGAACGGCACGAGGGATGTGAAAGGCCGTGAATGAAATCAAACACCTGTCGGCGCATGGGAGCAGGAATCCAAGTTCGCGGTCTACCAGTAGTGACGTCACAGAGGAGGGTGGTGCTGGAGTGTTCGAGGGGAAAGTCTTCCTAACGGAGGGACGTGCAGGATGTCCTACAAGCTTGATACTCTGGATCCTTTTGTTGGGCTTCAGCCAGGGCGTTGTAATCCAATCCCAGTTGAACGGTAGCCAACGTGTTTCTTGACAGGGCATCGGCAACGGGATTCATTTTCCCAGGGACGTATTGAAGGGTGCAATTGTATTCAGCCACGGCGGAGAGATGTCGGCGTTGACGGGCGGACCAGGCGTCAGACTGTCAAGTGAAGGCGTGCACCAGAGGTATGTGGTCTGTGCGAATGACGAAGGGCGTACCTTCTAAGAAATGGCGAAAGTGACGGACAGCCAAGTGCACAGCCAGCAATTCTCGATCGAAGGTAGAATAACCCGATTCGGCCTTGGACAGTTTTCTGCTGAAGAAGGCCAATGGGCGGGGCGAGCCTTTGACCACCTGCTCGAGTACTGCACCAAGAGCGACGTCGCTGGCATCGGTGGAGAAAAGGAGAGGGGCGTGTGGGATAGGAAAAGTGAGAGCCGCAGCAGTTGATAGGGCCTTCTTTGCATTGCAGAAGGCTGCTTTTTGAAGGGGACCCCTCTTCAGGTCCTTTGGCTTACCCTTGAGGGAGGCGTAGAGGGGAGCAAGAGTGGCGGCAATGGCTGGCAGAAAACGGTGATAATAGTTGATCATGCCCAAGAATTCCTGCAGAGCTTTGACGGTCGAGGGCGCGGGGAAGTTCTGAACGGCTGCTACCTTCTCACGGAGGGGATGGACTCCTTCAGGAGTGATACGGTGCCCTAAGAACGACACTTCGTTGGCGCCAAAGGTACACTTGTCGTACAGGACTACAAGGCCGTTTTGTTGCAGGCGGTCGAGCACGATGCGCAGGTGATGGAGGTGTTCCTCTTTTGAGGAGGAGAACACAAGTATGTCGTCCACATAACATACACAGAAAGGGAGGTCCCCTAAGATGCCATCCATGAGACCTTGAAATGTTGCCCCAGCATTACGAAGGCCAAAACAGGAGTAATTGAAGGTGTATGTACCAAACGGAGTGGTGATGGCGGTCTTGGGAATGTCTTCTGGGTTCATAGGCACCTGATAATACCCCTTCAGGAGGTCGAGCGTAGAGAAAACCTTCGCTTTGTGCAAGTAGGAGGTCACATCGGCAATGTTTGGGAGGGGGTAGTGATCCGGTTCTGTTTGCATGTTCAGGCGCCTGTAATCCCCGCACGGACGGAGGGAGCCGTCTTTCTTCAGAACGATGTGTAAGGGTGATGACCATGGGCTGGAGGCCTTTTGGCAAAGGCCCATTTTCTCCATTTCGGCGAACGTCTGTTTGGCGGCTGCCAATGGTTCCGGTGCCAGACGTCTGAATTTTGCGAAGACTGGGGGTCCCGTCGTCTTGATATGGTGATAAATACCGTGCTTGGCAGGAACCGTGGAAGTTTGGCGAAGTTCTGGACGGAAAACTTCCGGGTACGACGTGAGGAGGTGGGCGTAGGCATCCGTGGGTGCGCTGATGTGGAGAGCGAGGTTAGAGGGGGCGGGTTGAAGAGGTGTCGACTAGTACGAGTCTGCGTTGACCAATCGTCGGTGGGCGACATCGACCAGAAGGTGGAAATGAGAGAGGAAATCCGCACCGAGGATTGGCAATGTGACGTCAGCAACGAGAAACTTCCAATTGAATTTACCATTTCCGAACGATAATGTGAGATTCTCGTAACCGTAGGTGGGTATCGCAAATCCGTTGGCAGCTACCAAGTGGACGTCGGCAGATGTAGACAGACTACGTCGTGCCTTGAAGAGTTTCCTTGGCAAAAGAGAACGCCAAGCACCTGTGTCTACCAAAAATCGCACGCCCGTTCCTGCATCCTGTAAAAAGAAAAGATTAGAAACATGGGAGGCCACCGCCACAAGCGATGGCCTACTTACACGTTTTTTGGCCACTGACAATCCTTGGCACATTTCTTCGCGGTTCCCCCGAATCTGAAGTGGTAGTAGCAAATCTACGGCGGATGGGAGGTAGTAAGTGGCTGTAGAAGTCGTTCGTTGGGTTGCGAGCGATTGGTGGGTGGTGGGCGGCTTTGTCGCCGCTTCGGCACGTCACGGGGTAGGCGTGTATGTCCTACGGCATCCATGTCAGCTTCGGTTGACGTTGAATAGGTATCCTCGTCTTCAGGGGTGGAGGCGTTGATGGAGGTCTTGAAGTGGCTGTCCATAAGGGCGTCGGCTTTGGTCATCAAGTCCTTTATGGATAAACTATCGACATCGGGTATGGCAGCGCGTACAGGTTCGGGTAAACGACGTATCCAAAGTGCACGAAGTAGGTTCACCTCACGAGGAGAGCCTTCTGCGGCAGGTTGAAGGCGAGCGATACTGGTCATTTCCCTGAGGGCAAGCAAAGCCCTTTGGTCCCCCAACGGTTGTTGCAAGAGCTGAAAAAGCTTTGCAATACGGGCGGCTGGTGACGGCGAGTACTGCTGCAGAAGGTATGTTTTGAGGGCTTCATACGCTATTGGGGTGTCTCCTTGTTCACAAAGCCAGTTGGATATTTCTGGGAAGGTGTCCTCGGGTATCGCCGCGAGAACATAATGCGCTTTGGTGGTTGAGCGAGTCACGCCCCTGATACGAAACTGGACTTCTGAGCGCTGAAACCAAGCAAACGCTTCTCCGGTGGCGAACGGTGAAAGTTTCAATGGGGCGCCGCCAACTGCTGTAGTAGAGTCTGTCTCCGTCATAGTACCAACGATGGAGGGGCGAGGGAGGTGGGGGTGGAAGGCAGTGGGAGCGAGTCGACTTCCAGGGTCACCAATGTGACGGGCCGAGAGAGGAGTTGTGAACTCAAAGGCAGGATGCAATCAACTGAGTTTATTAAGGAACACTCTTCTTTATATACAAAACCTCAAGGCAACAGGACATGACCTGTTCGAGAGACATACAATGTTACAGAGCAAAACGGAGACATGATCATTCAGGTTCTTTTTAGTGCGAGGGAAGAGCGCAGATACATGCATAATATATACAAAATAATTATGTACAATTGTGTGCCACACGGTTGGTACAATAGGCTGATAGGACTCCATAGAAGGGTCCTGGCCTGCCATTTCAGATGGTGAGTTTCGATGCTATTGCTCCCGCAATAGGAAACTGAACAAACAAGGAATCTTAGGCGTACATGTGGCTTACCGATTTCTTTTACCACAGGAAAATTTCCCTGTCGTCCTCTCAGTAACGAGTGTGTTTTCTCACAAATGTTGTCTCCCTTGGGCATCGTCTATTTCGTCCTGCCCGTTTCGGCGGAAGGTCACTAAGGTGTCTTCAATACTGGTCCTCCTAGGGTGACTGGTTCCTGCCTCCCCTCCTGTCTGCTACTATTCTTGACAACATCGTCAGAATTTTTGTGTTATTATGTTCTAAGGGCATCCATTCGTCCCTTATCTTCTTTTTTTATGCTTTTTAACGAACTTTTCTTTTCTCTTCTCCCGAAATGTCTCTTTCTTGCTTCTCGTATGTCGTTCGTTTTAATCATTTCATCATTATTTCATCCCACCTTAAGGACACCGATTTGTCACTAAGTGTGATAATGAAATAATAAATGATGAGAGGAGGTGAATTAGATAAATTTTACATCGTTAGACCATTTATTTTGTACGTTAATTTTCACAGAAACCTGAGCAATTTTTTTTTTCATCATCAAATAACTAAAGTAATAAAAGTCTCTCTCCCTCTTTTAAGTTACTGGAACAGTTTATCATAATAGAAGTCAACAATGAATCACTTGTAATTTACAGACACACTCGGGGAGAGCGGACAACGTAGGGAAACGATTGTATGAATAAAATGGTTACAACAAAAAAATACACAGGTATTGGACATCTTGCCATGTATCGACTCCAGCCATGGCAGAGCTAAGTCTCCCATGGCAGGTGGGCCTACTGACGGTTGCCCTCCAAGACTTGAACTTGATCTGAACTCGGATTCAAATAACTCTTCTTGGCTTCCCAGCAGTGCTTATTCCTCATATCTCACACCTGTCGACATGGAAAGTCTCAGTATATGTGTGCTTGGGTCAGTGGATATCAAAAAATGACAAGTTAGTTTAAACCACCTTACATGAAGATTAGGTCATAGGTTGGCAACCGTTACCCAATTTCCTGCGCATTTACTTTAACCCAGTTTATACTTTTATTTTGATTCTTTTACATGTGAGAGCACTGACCAAATTTTTATTTTGAGACATGTACAGCAATGCATAGAATATAGAAATCCCATTTTTATGGCATCTGTGGACTATGAAAAAGCCTTTGATAGTGTGACCCGGCCAATATTTTGGAAAGTCCTACGTTATTGTGGAATTCCTCTTAAATATGTAGATTTGATTAAGTCTGTTCATGAGTATAGAAAGTGCAAAGTTAATGTTAATGCAATCTTATCAAATGTCTTATCCAGTGAACCGTGGAGTACTCCAATGGAATATGTTGTCACCTATATTGTGTATCCTCTTGGATTTTGTAATGCATAGAACACTCAGAGATGGTGGAGAATGATTGAGACTGGAATGTTGATATGAATCTAGCAGACCTACAATATGCTGATGATGCTGTCCTTGTTAGGAAAACACCACAGGATTTGCAGTGCTTGCCTACTAGAATACATGAAATATCACACGAGGCTGGATAAATAGAAAAAAGACAAGGATGATAAAAACAGCATATGCAATGGAAGATGAAATATAATTGGAAGGATAAAGGATTTAAGAGGTAGAATCATTTAAGGGGATCGTCCACCATAAAGGCTAAAATCGGCATATATCATTGGATTCCCATAATATTACCCTTTGTTGTTTATATTACTAGTTTACTGATTCCGTCTAAATTTTATTGGAATCGGACCATAAATATATTTTTTTATGAATAAAAATTTAAAAAATATAAACTCTATCTATTCGATTTCTCTCAAAAGAATACGGAATTGAATTGAATATTATTTTTCATGCTTAGTACTATTTGGAGTGTCAAAATATTGGTATGAGGAGTTTTTTTTTTCTATATTCGTTTTATTCCATTTAATTAGTATTTGCATTTTTTCCCCTTTTTTTTTTTTTGAACTTTGAAATCATCTTGAAATTTCCAATAACCTTACAAATATAATTCATCGGAATAGATTTTTACATTTTTATTCTTCTTTTCGATTATATCTTTCTCTCTAAATTCAAACAATAAATAAGTGACAAAAATTTACTTAAGTGAGAATAAGCGCGTATTTTAGTTATGAGCTCCCAAAGATTTGCTTTATATATTTGTTTAAAGAATTACGATAAAATTATAATGATAACTTTACTTTGTACTTTTATTGTGTATTCGTACATGAACTCTGCCTAAACGAGGCATTCAAACCCTAACATTACTAATACTTGTGTTGTAAGGATGTCGTGAGTTTCCAGCGGCCTCTCATTGTTGGCAGAGTTTTTTTTTAGAATGTTCGAGCTTTGTAATCTATTTCATGTTTTCCTCTCTTTGGTTCTTTTTTGTTGCTGTCTTTTTAATTTTTTATCTTTCTTTGACCTTAGGTAACATTGCCCTTGCTATAAAGTTCACGAGGACGTTGTGAAACACAATGTACATACGAAAGCCAAGTAAACAAACACACATGCAAAGTAACTTCTATACGACTTTGAGAACTCTGGCTCAGGGTTGCTGTTCTTCTTATAGCTCGTAGTTTGCTTTCACCTAACCTCTACTAATGCCTTCCATGTCTGCCAGACGTATGAAATTTCAAAATATAAGTAAAAAAACTGCTATATATATATGTAAAAATAACTACGCAAAGACGATTCTGTTAAACTTAGTTATGCAGATGACGCAATAAAAAATCATCATCATTTAAACACTGCTTTATCTTAATTATTTGTAGAAATAATTGACTGAAACTTCTGGAGAACATGTATATGTTTCTGCATACATAGAATCAATAATACGATTTTCGATTCCTGAAAGTTATGTCAAAACACCATAGCGGACGATCCCCTTAAGAAGGCTTAAGTATTGAGGAATTATGATCTCCAATACAGGGTCTTTAGAATTAGTTTAGTGAAAGATTGAAAAAAGCAAATCAGACAATGGCTAAATTATGTAAAATATGGAAATCCACTCACCTGAAATTACCTATAGAAATCAGACTATATAACAGTTTAGTGAGATGTGTGTTACTCTATGGACACGACCCATGGTATGAGAATGAAACTATCTCTATTGGATTTAGTAGATTGGAGAACAAAGCCCTCTGAAGTATATTGGGAGTTAAATGGCAGGACATGATTAGAAATGAAACTATAAGAGATTACTTGAGTGCCACATGTGGATGAGATCATGATGAAGAGTAGATGGAGATGGTTGGGCATGCTCTTCGCACTCCCAAAGAGATATAAGTTCACCTAACGTTCGGGTGGCTCCAAAAGGCACTAGAAGAGTTGGAAGACCCAGGCCTACATGGCTGAGGACTATGAAGTGCGAAGTAGAAGGTGATGAATGGAGAATAATTGAATTAAAACCTTAAGACAGAAACGACTAGCTAAATCTAACCGAGGCCCTTCGAGTCAATAGGCGTAAGAGGATATGATGATGTTATTATCTGAAAATCTGGTTTTCTGATTAATTAAAATAATAACGACATATCGAATGTTCAACAGAATATAAACTTATTATTTGGATTGTGATAATGTATTAGATAATATTTCATAATATTATATATTCGGACAAACTAACCTAGAAGGGGATCACAGTATTCAATACTTACGGTCTTATTCAAAGTTCCTTTTCCACCGATTCATATTGTTAGATTGATTGATAATGACGCGTATGAAAATTTGACATAAATTGATGGTCAATTTTTGAAAATGGTGTGACGTCACTCGCTAAAATACGACTAATATAAACAATTTTGTGAATATCTCTTGTGAATTTCATATTGATCTCGTAAGATTTTCTAATGCAAAATTATAGCAACATCGAAATTAGCTAAAATATCTAAACAATTTGGTTTAGATAAAAAAAAAGTGAACATTTCATGGTATTTAATATTTTCATGAACTCATCAAATGAAAGGCATCTTGCTAATTGACAAACAATAGAGCTAAGAAAAACATTATAGATATCAAAAAGGAGAAATATTATCAATGCTCTCATGACTTGGTCATTTAAGGATCCAAACAGCTGAGGCAGAAATTGAAACCTTCCTTTTAATAAGGTCCTTGATATAAGAGAAGGACGAGGCCAAAAGGTCCCATTGTTGATTCTGGCTGACTGATTTTCTCTGGATCTGAGCCTCAGGAAGCAATTATATTTCAAAGTCAACTCTTTGATCACAACACCGTGAACACCATTGCTATTTTTTTTAATATATATATATATATATATATATATATATATATATATATATATATATATATATATATATATATGTATGTATATATATATATATATATATATATATATATATATATATATATATATATATATATATATATATACATATATATATATATATATATATATATATATATATATATATATATATATATATATATATATATATATATATATATATATATATTTGACATATATTACGGGACGAAATTCTGGAATAAACGTTGCCGTATTAAAAACGGATATATTGATGGTAATGAGTGTTATTACGGTCACCAATCCGCAAAAAGTAATAACAAAGTAGAGTAAAAATAAGGTCGCAGGTATTTTACAGAAATACGGCTAAGAACAGTATATTTTCACTGAGAATTCCCCATTAAATTAATCTTTTCAACTATATGTATATATATATATATATATATATATATATATATATATATATATATATATATATATATATATATATATGTGTGTGTGTGTGTGTGTGTGTGTATGTATATATGTATATATGTGTGTATGTATGTATGTATATTTGTGTGTGTTTGTGTGTGTGGGGTATTTATAGACTACGAGAAAGCTTTAGAATTTCTCAAAGCCTCAGCTTTAATAGAAGCCATTAAAGACTGATCGTTGTAGTTTATGAGCATCTATTCAGATTTTATGATAAAAGTTAAAAAGTTTCATAGAAATAGGAAGTCAAAACGAACAGGATTCAGGGTTTAGAAGATAACATGTCATTAACTATTCTTGATGAAATATATGAGCTTATACAGCATTACATAAAAGCTCTGAACAACAGCTTACGAATCACGTGTGAGATACCCAGACGGAACAGATAGGATAACCTGGCCAAGTAAAGTCAGCATCGGAAGCAGATCCTGCGAACAAAATAAGTTTGGTAGGATCCAGACTCGCACCTGTCAGATGTGACGAGTAATCTGGAGACCAAAGCAATATTAGAATTGACCATTACAGACTACTGTAGATAGTTCAAGTAATGTATTGCCATTCAATTCCTGTTTAATTTTAATCTGGAAATAACACTTCACCCTGACCTGGCATCTGATGGAATAATATAAATAAAAATGACGACTAAAAATCCTAGAAGAAATATGAATAAGCTGGACAATCAAAGATAAAAACGATAAAACTTCCTTTTATATATACATATAGAAACACACAAACACACACACACACACACACACACATATATATATATATATATATATATATATATATATATATATATATATATATATATATATATATATATATATATATATATATAATAAATTTTGCACATTTTTACGTGTTTTTCATATTCAAATAAGCCATATATATTTTTGATACATTAATGTCTGGATTCTCTTAACGACCTCGGGATCAGAGCCCCAGGCGAAATCACACAAAGACAAGAGCTTGGCTCCGGCCGGGAATCGAACCCTGGTCGGCAAGCTATTTTAATTGATTGAGTACACGCCGGGTAACTTAATATTTACCTCTTAATATCTAGCAAAGTAAAAGTAAAATTTAATTCTAAAGCGGTTATACTGATACAAGTTATACTAATCCTTCTTTTTTAATATCTTATTAAGTATAGTACTAACAGTTTTCAAGGATAATGAAAAGACACGATTTGCTTAAATAATGAAATCATGCAAAAATGGATTTTACTTAGAATTATGTAATCAATACTATCTTCCAATATTTCCTAGGAACATATTAGATCATCTATAAGTCAAAAACAGGTGGAAGGTGTTTAACATCCTCTGCATGGAAATGAGTAATAATTCCATTAACCAGTTATTATCTATTTTAGCCTCCTGGACCCGTCGTTTATTGCTAATATTTTCGAAACAAACAATCACTCAAGCTTGGTATATTTGCACCGGCTTTTTCACACAACTCTTTAGTTGTTGATGTTATTATGCATTGACTGTTGTATTTAAACAGCCAAAAGGCACACGGACTCTTTTTCACACTTTATTGGGCGATCCAGGTAACAGCTTGGCCCTGCGTTTCTCTATTCCATGATCTTTCAAGCTCATTGTAAACAAAACAGCCCACGCAGCCCATGTTACCGAGATGATGTCACAGCTCCGGCTTCCAGCCTCCCAAGATGCGGAGAAATTTAAACCGGGCACATACTGTATAAGTGGAAAAATTCAAATCGCTATAATGTAGTGAATCAGCGCATGGCGTTCGTATTTTTTGATGATCAAATGATTCTACACGTTTCAGAATTTAAGTAAAAATAT
>NC_090747.1:23831311-23833811 GCF_036898095.1 Palaemon carinicauda
ATTACTACATGCGTAATCAGTCACAAAGTGCTTCCAATTACTCCTGGAATAAACATGAAGGCGTAAATAATAATAACACAGAATAATGTTTAATGTAATGCATGTACTTAACTGTGTTGAATAAGTTAGGCCTAGTGCTAGTGTCACTGTGTTGAATAAATTAGGCCTAGTGCTAGTGTCACTGTGTTGAATAAATTAGGCCTAGTGCTAGTGTCACTGTGTTGAATAAATTAGGCCTAGTGCTAGTGTCACTGTGTTGAATAAATTAGGCCTAGTGCTAGTGTTTGCAGATCGTGTTTGGTTATTTGTCACTAGTGAAGTGAATGACCATGTTACACTTTGTTTCTTCTTTTTTTTCTTCTTTTTTTTCCCTTTTCTCAAATTTAATTTATCCCTTTAAGCTTAACTGTTATAGATACTTATGTAATGTGTAATTTGGTAGAAAACATACAGTCTTGGGAAAAAATTGGAACCCCTGAGTACATAATAGGCTGGCTAAAATATGGAGTGACTATACCATTTTTGTCAGAACCAGAACAGTGTGAATTCGCGAACTATACATCTAGTGTGGAAGAAGAATGTTTTATTGACTCTAAAATAGTGAACTACCTAAATGACGGTTTCATTAGTAAGGTTTCAGAAAAACCCCTGTGTGTGTCACCTATAGGATGTACTAGAAAGAAAGGAAAAGAAAAATACAGATTGATTAGTGATATGAGATTTGTCAATCAGTTTATTGAAGTACCAAGGACACGATATGAAGACTTATCATGTTTACCGAACGTTGTAAAGAATGGTGATTCTTATGTTAGTGTTGATTTGAAAGACGGTTTTCATCATATACTTATTAGACGTGACTTCAGGAAATATTTTGGGTTTAAATGGAGAGGCCAATATTATGTTTGGAATGTTTTGAATTTTGGATGTTCTATTGCACCACATATATTTACAAAAGTTTTGAGGCCAGTTGTGAAGTATCTAAGAGAATGCAGCATCAGGTTAATACTTTATGTTGATGACTTCCTGTTATGTGGTCCTAAATCCACACTACTATTAGATACTGAAGTGGTAGCAGACACACTTACTGACCTTGGTTGGAAAATCAACTTTGAAAAATCCATATTAATTCCTAAGTCTACAATAGAATATTTAGGCCTACTCTTAGAAACTCAAGATAATGGAATACCAATGCTAAAGGTACCTAGTACTAAGATTTCTAAAGTTAGGAAAGACATTAAAAGGGTGTTAACTCAAAAGTCAGTGTCTGCTAGAGTTTTGTCAAAAATCGCTGGCCAATGCAATTTTATTTGTAAAGCAGTATTGCCAGGCAGATTAATGCTAAGAAATGTGTACAAGTTGATCAAACAAAAAAATACATGGGAATCTCAACTAGAACTGGACTCATGTGCCAAAAAAGATCTCTTGTGGTGGTATGAATCATTAGCAAAATGGAATGGGAAAGTAATATTACCCTCAGAAGTCGACGGCCAGCTGGTGACAGACGCATCCCAACTTGGTTGGGGAGGGCATTACAAAGAACAGACAACTCAGGGTTTCTGGGACCCAGAGATGTCTTACCAACACTCCAATGTAAGAGAGTTGATGGCGGTTGTTCTAAGTGTAAGAGCCTTTCTTCCCAGTCTAAAAGGAAAAACGATGCAAGTTTTATCAGACAACATCACTACAGTAGCGTACATCAATCACATGGGTGGACCAGTAGTGGAGTTGACAGAAATTGCGAAGTTAATATGGGCCGAGGCTATACAAAACAATATAACAATTATTGCTCGTCATTTGAGCGGCAAACTAAACACCCAAGCGGATATGTTATCAAGAATGTTGGACAAACACGAGTGGATGTTGTCAAGACCGATGTTCCGGTTTTTGGACTCGATGTGGGGACCTCACACAATAGACAGGTTCGCATCTGCGACATCTACACAGCTACCAATCTACAACACAAGATTTCTCGACCCAAATGGTATGAAGTTGGATGCTCTGGCACAAAGGGATTGGAAAAGGGAGAACAACTTTGTAAATCCACCTATGAGACTTTTAGACAAAGTTCTTTCAGTAATAGAAGGTCAGAGAGCACATGCTACAGTAATAGCCCCATGGTGGCCAGCTCAGACATGGTTCAAAACTCTAACCCAGTTGTCAATATGTCCACCCGTCAGGGTGTCCAAGAAAGCAATCATTCAACTGAATCCTGCTATACCAGAGCCACTGCGAAACAGAAGATGGAATATGTTTGCTTGGAGAGTTTGTGGAAAC
This sequence comes from Palaemon carinicauda, assembly GCF_036898095.1. Lineage (NCBI taxonomy): Eukaryota > Metazoa > Arthropoda > Malacostraca > Decapoda > Palaemonidae > Palaemon > Palaemon carinicauda. The sequence goes on from NC_090747.1 coordinate 23,833,586, forward strand.
AACAGGCACTTCAACAGGGGTGGTCACTTCAAGCAGCATCAAGACTGAAATTTGGGTGGGCACAGTCAACAATAAATAATTATAATATGTATCTTGGAAAAATTAAATTATTACGTGATAATTTTGGGGAGGATTTTCCACCTTCCACTTCTGGTATATTGGCAGAATGTTTATTAGCTATTTCATCAGAGAGTGACAGACCTTCATCAATGCTTAACTGTATATT
>NC_090747.1:23838811-23866715 GCF_036898095.1 Palaemon carinicauda
ACTCCTCTATGTAAATGTGTTTGTGGTAGCTCAAGTCCCACTGATTACCGCCCAATTTCCATAACTCCCATATTATCTAAAGTTTTTTAATGTCTTCTGGCAAAACGTCTTGATAGGTTTGTGGAAGGTAATCAACTATTCCCTAGTTTGCAATTTTGTTTTCGTAAAGGCCTTGGAACATGTGATGCCCTTCTTACAATCTCCAATGCTGTACAGAAATCCCTTGATTGTGGTCAGGAAGTTGGCCTTGATTTTAGTGATGCCTTTGACCGTGTTAATCATGAGGCCCTTGTTTTCAAACTCAAACAATTAGGTGTGGGTGGGTCGTTCCTTAGAATTAATAATGATTTTTTTAGTAATATATTTCAAAGAATTGTTTTTGATGGGCACCATAGTGAGTATAGGTATGAGATATCCGGTGTTCCACAGGGTAGTGTTCTTGGCCCATTACTTTATACACATGACATGTGGTTTGGCCTAGAAAACAAGCTTCTTGCAAATGGAGATAATGCTACTCTCTTTGCATCAATTCCATCCCCTGAATGTAGATCTGGGGTTGGTGAATCCCTTAATAGAGATTAAGGTAAAATTAGTGCATGGTGCAAATTATGGGGCATGAAGTTGAATCCTAAAAAACTCAAAGTATGATTGTAAGTAGGTCAAGGATGGTGGCTACTCAACATCCAGATCTTAGTATTGATAATATTCCTTTAAACTCGTATGACCCTTTTAAAAGAGGGGTTTTAATTCCTCCATTCTATCATGTTTTGAGTATTGTTCTCCTGTCTGGTGTTCAGCTGCTGGTTCTCATCTTGATTTGTTGTGAAGAAACTTACGGTCTATTAATTTTCTTATTCCTGATCTAGATATTAATCTTTGGCACCATCGTTCAATTAGTTCATTGTGCATGTTGCGTAAGATTTATCATAACTCTGACCACCTTTTACATTCAGATCACCCTGGACAATTCTATCCTTTTCTTAATACTAGGCAGTCAGTTAATTCTAATAGCCCGACCTTCACCATCATGAGGCTCAATACCACACACTATTCTAGAAGTTTTATTCCAGCTGTTACCAAGTTTTGGAATGATCTTTCTAATCGGGTAGTTGAATCAGTAGAACTTCATAAGCTCAAAGTTGGAGCAAATGTGTTTTTGTTGACCAAGCTGACATGAGTCTTTTTATAGTTTATATATCACAGAGCTGGTTTCACGTTATTAATAGTTTAAATAGGTCATATCTGTTTTGATGCTGTTACTATTTTTAGAATGATTTATTGTTAATTTATTCTAATCATTCAATTATTTCCTTATTTCATTTTCCCAATGGGCTATTTATCCCAATTGGAGTCCTTGGGCTTATAGCATCTTGCTTTTCCAACTAGGGTTGTTGCTTGTATAGTAATGATAATTATGATAATGTATATATATATATATATATATATATATATATATATATATATATATATATATATATATATATATATATATATATATATATATATATATATATATATATATCGTGTATGGAGGATGTCGGGAGTTTCGAACTGATCATTCCAAATCCCCGCCATTTAACTTCATGAACGTTGCATTAAATTTGGGTAAGATTGGAAGATCTCGCGGGCGTTTCTATGAATGAGTGGTGTCCAATACTTGACGGTATTGTGGCATAAATTTCTACCATCTTGTGGGGAAGGAGCGGGTGTCAGAGAGTTTTTATTATTTACAAATCACGAAAATGATATTGTATTGTGTTACCACGACAAAAATATCGTTGTATATGTTTAGAGCCAAGGACTCTCTAGTTTGTTGGATTATGGCAAATTATGGCCTTCAGCCGAAGTATTAAGTATACCCTTTAATCTGAAGTAAGACTTTGACTGTTTCTCTGTCTTGTGATCGATAAAAAAACCTTATCAAACCCCTTATTGAATAAATAACGTAAGAGTTCCCGCGCATCTCACAAGGACACTTTAGTTAGAGCGGGAGACAGTAGTTTTCCTCGGAGCTGTCCAGCACAACGCTCGTTCATTCCTGCCTAAACCTCCAACCCAGTAAGTTTAACTATATTGTTAAGTCTTTCCGTCTCCGGTTCCTTGCTAATGCGATACCAGGTCGGTTCCTTTGTGAGTATTTGTATGTAAATTTGTATCGATCTGTAAAATTGTCATCCCTGGGACTGGAGATTAGTTTTATGCATCAGATAACGCCTGTAGACCTTGGTATGTGATTTACCAAGGAATAGTTATTATAATTTCGAAAACTTAGTCTTATTTAGTCCAGCGTGGACTCTCTGTTTCATGAGCACATGTTGCAGACCCCCTAAGGGTGACAGTTCTAACTTTCAATTAGCCTGAAGTGTTATTGTGTTTGTTTTTTCTTTATCAAATGATTATTTTTTTTGTAATAAACTTAGAATTGTGATCATATTTTATTGAATCCAGAATAGTTTTGGAAAGCAAACCTCTTCAAGGTCTTGTTATCGGTCCATTCCATCGGGCCTAGAATCATTAATTTCAATAAGTCGGAGAAAAATTCACGACATGCAATTAGAATATACGCTCAGAATTTCAACACCATGAATATTCACATTACATCATGAACATGGCTAAACGTAACGTTTATAAAGGGTTTCTGTGGCAGCCGTCATACGATTACTAGCGTTGTTATTATTATTGCCAGCCATAAACTTCACGACCTATCCTTTAAGAATTTATATGTTTTAATAAACATCCGACAATATCACTTTTTTTTTTTTCTGGACAACGATGCATATAACGCAACCAGATACGTACAGGTAATCAACGAAACATCGGTTGCCTTCCGGTGTACCTGCGATATTCAGGTTTCACACACGTAAGCGCTACTTGAATTTTTTCCTTTTTCAACCCAAAGTCCGTTTTGACAATGTCTTCTATAACGAGAGAGTATATATATATATATATATATATATATATATATATATATATATATATATATATATATATATATATATATATATATATATATATATATATATATATATATATATTGACAGAGAGAGAGAGAGAGAGAGAGAGAGAGAGAGAGAGAGAGAGAGAGAGAACTGAATATTCTTTTTAGAAAAATGGTTTTACTAGTTACAGAATATGAAAACAATTATAAAAAATCACAAACATAATGTTTAACAATGTAATAGAAATTACAATTTTAAGTACTTTATTTTTTAAATCAGTTATCGTATGTAAAGTAATAGATATGTATCAAAAGTTGAATAGTTGCAATTCAGATAATTGCAGCTTATTGAAAATGCACCCAATGTAACACAGATGTTGTTAAATGTCCACATAAGCGATGGGTTAAGATTATCTTAAAATGCACAGGGACAAATCAACTTTATTCATTATGCTATAATAGATTCTCATCTCTTCCAATGGATGATGAAACATAAGAGCCTATGAAAATTCGCTTAAAGGATATAATATATTCGTAAGAAAATAATCATATATGAATTCCTGGAAAAAGATCCCTTGGACATTGAGTTCTGTTGAAGAAATGCGTAACAGAAAAAGAAAAAAAAGAACTATTGCAATTTGAATCATGTGTAACAAGAAAACGAAGTATAAAACTGGGTATATGAACATGTCATTGAGGGTACAGACACTAATTATGAACAAAGGCAAATGCTAAAGCAAGCAACGATAATATTGTCATGTGCTGAGAATCACTGTTCCAGGTTCAGGCATTATCAAATCCCAATAAACTTGACGCAACAGTGCATCGTAGGTTCTCTCTCTCTCTCTCTCTCTCTCTCTCTCTCTCTCTCTCTCTCTCTCTCTCTCTCTCTCTCTCTCTCTCTCTCTCATCATCGAGATGAATAGTGTAAGAGGCAGAAATAGATCGTAACTTTATAGTGTATTTTACGATTTTATAATATGTTCCTTTGAATGTTTAATGCATTTTCATTATCAAATCATAGCCGCCAACATGTGATGATTATAATCAGAATTCCTACATACATATATTTATACATTTTTACAATTCGTGTATAATTTTAGTAATAATTTTAAGACCGATGTTTGGAAACGGAAGTCTATACATCAAAATAATACTTTTAGATATATTAAAGCATTAAAGATAAGAACCAGAGTGATCTTCAGATGAATTACATTAAAAAAAAACATATGATATGAAATTAGCCTTTGCTAGATTTCTTTGTTTTATTCAATCTTTTTCTTGGAAATATCCATTTGGAATTATAACTATCATTTATCGCAAAATTTAGCATAACCGGTAACTGTTGAGCCATGAATTTGATCATTATATATATGATGTTAGGTAGTTCACTCGATGTTTGCTTCTGGATCTCGCTGAACCTACCTAGATGTAATTTCTTTCACTGATTTTATTATACTAATTAAGCATAATAATCAATTGACTATAATCATTCGGTGCACCCAAATTGACATTACTCACCATTTCTTAATATATAGGGATGAAGGGCATGAATTTCATAGTTTGTTTTCAACATAGCTGCTATAGACCAAAGGACAATTATCGCTGCTTTAAACTCGGATGTTCAAAACTACGAGCAAGTTGTAGACACATCGGGAGTATATATACAGTTGGTACAGGTCCTTCAATCATTTTCCTTTACATCACAAGAGAAAGAGAATATTGAATAAAAAATAAAAGATGACCAATGGCAAGAATCAGAACTCAGCTCCTTTGCTTTAATTCCACTTTCTTCATTTCCAATATCATTGATTACTTGGCCACATACACCAAGTGATCGTGCAGAGAACATCTGCTTTCACACAGGAGCATCTAATGTTCTGACGCTAGTAAGTTTTTGCATTTGTGGCAAGAGTTTTGTGATAGGTAGACGATGGTTGTCCAGTATATTACTGCCAAAATGGGTGACAGTGGGGATTGCTTTCATGTGCATACTTCTACCATCTCAGTTGGAGAAGTGCTCTGAGATCTGACTTGGTTTGGGTGAAAAAAATGGTGTCTCAGAGTGTCTAGTGAGGAAACAGGTTCTTTGTTGTAAAGCCTAACCCTGATGTTTATTGCTTAATCAAGAACCACTCCTTCAATATTTAGTGACATTTCTTCAAATCCTAAGACCTATTAAAGGCAGGAAGGTGGTGTAAAACAATGCTTGCATCTTTATTTTCTTCCTCTACTGAATGGGTAACTCACTGTGTTGCAACCAGGAAGAGCAAAGGCTGAAAGAAGGGTGGCAATTATTTCTTTCATCAAGACTCCACACTTCTCTGCTATTCTGTACCACCGTGTGAATGTGCACTTATTTTCACGTCTATTCACAAATTCCTTAAAAGAACTGTTTAATCTTACAAACATGCACATGAGCAGGACATCAGTGTCTACAGAAGAGATAGGCCATCATTCCTGTGTCTGTTTCTTCATTTCTATCGCAAGATAAACTATCCAACATCGTCTAGTCATTATCATTGTTCTCCCATGTATCACCTGCCTATCTTCTTATTCCACCCAGATAAAGCTCAATCTTTTCTAGTTAAGTATTCCTGATTCCTCCCAAGACGTGCAAAAAAGTCAAGGGGAAATCCTTTGTGCCTAGAATTGCTGATGAAAGACTTCCATTCAGGCATCTTGGTCTTGATTCCAATGACATATTCCTTTTCTTTTTCCACTTCCCTCTCGTTTCAGTCTTTCATCCTGCTTTAAGCTTTCACTCGAGGTCGCATATTAATGTATATATTTTTTTTTATACTTCAGCTAACACTTATCTCAGTTTCACATTACCCATAAATTTTCATAAAGATATTTCAGAGCCATCTAAATTACAATACATTCTCATTACCGTAAATTTTACCGAATATTGGGCATTGTGTAGATGCTTTGAAAGGATAATATACCCAAGGAAAAAAAATAAAATTCAGTAAGCAAAACAGTGACATATCAGTAGCGAAAATAAATGTCAAGTCAGAGGAGTTGCTAAGGAATAAACAGAGAGGAACGTTCCATTTGCATAATAAATGGTGTAAAGGTCGGAGAGAAGCTTTGTGGAAACTTTTCCTTCCATTGTCTCCGTCTGTATATGATATGAGACTTCAAAGGAAATATCCTTTGCTTAAAAAGAAAATTGTCTCCCACATTATATAACTTTTTTTATATGATGAATCTCTGTATGTTCATGGAAATATACTTTGATTACGTATGATTTCAGGTTTTCGTTTATTTGCTTTCATTAACCAAGAATAGGATCAAACGGTAATTATAAGAACAAGTTTGTAAGTAAAAAAAAAATATTTATAATAACGAAGGCTCCAAGTACATCATCAGTTTTGAGGTTGACACAAAAACTAAAGGAAATCCATCAACAGGTAATCACACATCTACCACCTTTTAATAATAAAAAATGATCTCTCTCTCTCTCTCTCTCTCTCTCTCTCTCTCTCTCTCTCTCTCTCTCTCTCTCTCTCTCTCTCTCTAAAATAATAATAATAGTAATGGTATTCCTCCTTTGTTTTCCTACAAAGACTGCAGATTTCTCAGCTCCAAAGGTATCTTGTTTTTTCCGCAAGTTAACAAAAAGGAGCATTTAGTTCTTGGTGGACAATCGGTAATGTTACACAATTATGAGATGTGTTTGTGGTAGCTTAAGTCCAACTGATTACCACCCAGTTCCCATAACTCCCATATAATCTAAAGTTTTTGAACGTCTTTTGGCAAAATATCTTTAAAGGTTTGGTGAAGGTACTCATCTGTTCCCTAGGTTGCAATTTGTTTTTTTTAAAGGCCTTTCAGCATATGATGTCCTTGAAATCTCCAATGCTGTACAGAAATCCCTAGATTATGGTCAGGAAGTTCGTATGATCGGCCTTGATTTTAGTGCTGCCTTTCACAGTGTTAATCATGAGTCCCTTGTTTTAAAACTCAAACACTTGGGAGTGGGTGGGGTGTTTCTTAGCATCATTATTGAATTTTTAAGTAATAGGTCTCAAAGAGTTGTTGTTGATCGGTACCATAGTGAGTACAAATGACACGTGGTTTGCCTTTGAAAAAAAGCTTGTTGCATATGCAGATTATGCTTCTCTCTTTGCATCAATTCTATCTCGGGAATGTAAATCTGTGGTTGTTGAATCTTGAAGAATACCTATCAAAAAAAAAAAAAAAAAAAAGAAGCCATAGAATTATTGATTTTACGATGATTTGTCTTGAGAAAAAAAAAAAAAAAAAAAAAAAAAAAAAAAAACAGCCATAGAATTATTGATTTTACGATGATTTGTCTTGAGAAAAAAAATCACAGCCATTGAATGGAAACTCTAAGTAGTAACTGCAAAATTACAAACTCACTTAGTTATTGAAAGACTTTGATAATCACATAATGCAGGCAGATACTACGAATATGATACATTCTCCCTCCTGGTTTTAAAGATAATTTTTCTAAGCTACAAAGGAAATGATTTATTTTGATTTTGGCGTTTCTCAACAATATCATCAAAACCTGAACGTCATTTTTGGGGAATAATCCGATTTCGATCTGGTGGTTAAATTACCTTTTGGAGAAAAAAAAAAAAAAAAAAAAAAAAAAAAACTCTTAAAGGCGGTTAATAAGGTCAATTAGACAGAATTATATTGGATTGAAGCAAATACTGATGAGGTACAATTTCATACAAGGATTACTCTTAAAAAAAAAAAAATAAAATTGCCTCTTTGAAATTTTATACTTAGATTTAAACTCAAAAGTACAGAATCTATTATAAAATTGGGTAGATGTCATAGATTTCACGACATGATAATCTGGCGTTTCAAAAAGGAAGGTTACGGAATTAGATAGGACAGTACGTGGACTGTTAGACTGCTAATGATTGTGGAACAGACAGGAGACAATTTGTATATACTTCATTGATTCGAATGTTCTGAATTAGGCTTCTTTTCTCGAATTGCTTCACTCAACAACACCGACTCGAATGTTATGACTTGAGCACATTGACTTCCATGTTTTGAATCGACCACACAGATTCCGTAGCTTAAATGTTTTGAATCCTAAACACTGACTCGAACGTATTGACTTGAGCTATAGCTCGAATGTTTTGAAATCAAGCACGTTGACTTTCATATCTTGACTCGAGCACAGTGAGTTTAACTTATTGACTCGAGCTCCGTAGCTTAAATGTTTTGACCTATGCAAACTCACTCGAATGTCCTGTCTCGAACTTACTGGGTCGAATGTCTCGACTTGAGCTCCTTACTTCGAAAGTTCCAACTCAAACACACAGACTAGAAGGTCCAAACTCGAGCTCTTCAGCCTAGAATATCCTTGTTCGAGCGTCTTGACTCGAACTCACTGACTTAATAGCTCTGAATATAGCACCCTAACTTGTAGCAAACGAGACATAATAACTATAACTGTTTGTCAAAAAACAAACACACAGTTCTGAAGACTTATTTCATGTAGACCTTCAATCTAGAAATAAATTTCATAAACAATGAAATAAGAAAGTTGATGACAATTCAATGGAGAGATGTCTTTACCATACAGTGTAAATACAGTGCAGACAGTGCAGACAGAGAAAACTTTTGCTACACCCAAGACAAGAAGGAAACTTGAATGTATCTGAGAGACCCGAAATTTAGGTAAATATGAGACAAGCTGGAAATCTGAATATATCCAAGAGAGATAGGAAACTTAAGTTAATCTGAAATGAGCAGGGGAATTGTATATACCTCAGACAAGTTAAAAAAACTTCGCCAGATCTGAGACAGACGGGACACTTATAACAGAACAGGAAAAGTAATAAAATCTCAACCTCTGACTGAACAAGATGGTATTCTATTTAATTGAAAACTGCAATGACAACATAATATCTTATAAAGGATATATCATACCAACATATAAATGCAGAGCACCAAATCCTAGCCCAACCCTCATCGAGACTAAAGGACTAAAATATTCATAATAGTTCTTTAAAATGTAAAAATTCTTACATGACTAAAATTGCAATGTTTACTTAACCTGGCAAGACCCTCTCAAACAATATAAACGTCATTTACTTTTTAGTAGTCTTAGAATTGTATTAGATGTTTATGTCCTCAAGCGCAAATTCAGCACAAGAACAGCTTCAATGAGTCTTGATGTTTCTTAAATTCAGATTTACATTCAATAAGCTTCAGATGTTTCTGTCATATAATGCAAGTGTAAAAGCCTGACTTAATATGGACATTTTCCAGCATTACAGATGTTTCTATGCAGATGCTCCAAGGAGATGGAATCGATGGAATAGGGAGGGGGAGATGTCATTTCTTGCGGCCGAATACTGCAGGAAACCAATCCCTAATTGAATACATACTCTCCCACAATTCTTCATCAGGTCCCTGAGAAGGAATACAGATTTATGTTAATGCTCATTTAAACGGAAACTTAAATAAAAAAAAAAATTATGAAAAATCATGGAGATAGTTTTCTTACAATTCTTTAACGAAAAAAATTGTGAAAAATCTTGGAGATAGTTTTCTTACAATTCTTTAAGTCTTCCTTTGCAAATGAAAGCACCACATTATCAAAATATTATGATATATTCCACAAAAAAACTGTTTAGGCCAAGGTGAAAAAATATTTGCTTTGCCATAGTAGATCTAATTTTCATCGTTTTCATCTTGTGTTGTATAATATGTTTAATAGTTCAATTTGTCTTTTAGAATATTTCAAATAAAAAATTCTGATGTATTGAATTATTGCAATGCAACAATGAATTATACAGACTGCACAAACTTCCAATTGAAATCTCGCGTAATGAGAACATCAGAACCAACTAAGATTTATTGTAAGAGCTTTTTATTTTGTTGTGAACTGTAAAAAAATTTTGCCGTAGTCTATCCAGGCGAAATAGGCCACACCCATCTGATGATGTCATGACATACTTCCACCACTCACGAGAGTTCCTGCTCAGCACAAAGAGTACTTATGTTGTTCAGCAAAAATTCCACTACATTTTGGATTTTAACTTCTTTCTTGGTTCTTTTATTTATAATTCCTACAATTATCTGTCACAAAAACATGACACTGGTTTAACCCTGGATAGGTACGGTGGGTCGTACGCGACCCCGAGCGTCAAAAAAAAGAGGTTTTTCTCGCGTGACTCACCCCCGTGACTGAATTTGTGGGTGATCGACCTGCAGGAGGTGTCTCCCCTACACGCTCTAGTAGTGTCCAGATGTGCATTGCTGTAGCTGTACTCCTTCCCCGATTTCTGAGGCGCGTCGGGGTCGAGCGCGACCGAGTTTACCCTTCTAAGGTAATTTGCATAATTATCAAAGTTATTACGTATTATGAAATTGTCGTAGAATGGTGCAACTTGTATAGGTTATCAGTTGTGGAAAGTCTTGGTTGATTGTTTGGCTACCATGTGCATGATTTTTTTTTTAGTTAAAATGTCGTTCATCACCACGAGGACCATTTTACCGCGAGTGCCCCTTTTTCATTTTTTTTCATTTTTTTGCCAAGTCATTTTTCCGTAAGATATTGCCAAATAGTGTCGTAAAACTTTTGCTTGTTTAGTGTTGGAAAGTGTGTCTAGATGATCTGGCTACCCATGCGTGACTTTGTTTTTGTCATATACGACGTAGTTATTGGTATATTGGGTATTTAACTGCGGTTGCCAATTTCTGTTTTTTTTTCAATATTTGTAAAAAATTTTACGTAGTAAGGAATTGCCGTATATTATTCATTTTTTTTTCATGTTTATGTGTTAGAAAGTGTGCCTTGATGGTTGGGCTAACACGTGCATGTCTTTTTTTTTATCTGAGATGCCGTATATTAGAATGTTGGGCATTTTACCGCGAGTGCCCCTTTTTCATTTTTTTTCATTTTTTTGCCAAGTCATTTTTCCGTAAGATATTGCCAAATAGTGTCGTAAAACTTTTGCTTTTTTAGTGTTGGAAAGTGTGTCTAGATGATCTGGCTACCCATGCGTGACTTTGTTTTTGTCAGATACGATGTAGTTATTGGTATATTGGGTATATAACTGCGGTTGCCAATTTCTGTTTTTTTTCAATATTTGTAAAAATTTACTACGTAGTAAGGAATTGCCGTATATTATTGATTTTTTTTTCATGTTTATGTGTTAGAAAGTGTGCTTTGATGGTTGGGCTAACACGTGCATGTCTTTTTTTTTTATCTGAGATGCCGTATATTAGAATGTTGGGCATTTTTCCGCGAGTGCCCCTTTTTATTTGTTTTGCATTTTTTTGCTTAGTCATGTTACCGTAAGGAATTGGCAAGTAGTGTCGCAAAACTTATATTTTTATAGTGTTGGAAAGTGTTTCTAGATGATCTGGCTACCCATGCCCATTTTTTTTTTAGCCAGATATGGCGTATATATAAGTATGTGTTCGATTTTCCTGTGATTGCCATTTTTTCGTTTTTTCCCATTTCTTTCAGAGTTACTACGTACTAAGGAACTATCACAGAGTAATGATTCATTTATATGTTTATTTGTCGGAAAATGTGCCTTGATGGTTTGCCTAGCACGTGGCTGAAATTTTTTTTTTTCTGAAATGCCGTATATTAGAATGGCCATTTTTCCGCTAGTGCCCCTTTTTATTTGTTTTGCATTTTTTTGCTTAGTCATGTTACCGTAAGGAATTGGCAAGTAGTGTCGCAAAACTTATAATTTTATAGTGTTGGAAAGTGTTTCTAGATGATCTGGCTACCCATGCCTATCTTTTTTTCTAGCCAGTTATGGCGTATATATAGGTATGTGTTCGATTTTCCTGCGATTGCCACTTTTTCGTTTTTTCCCATTTCTTTCAAAATTACTACGTACTAAGGAACTATCACAGAGTAATGATTCATTTATATGTTTATTTGTCGGAAAATGTGCCTTGATGGTTTGCCTAGCACGTGGCTGAAATTTTTTTTTTCTGAAATGCCGTATATTAGAATGGCCATTTTTCCGCTAGTGCCCCTTTTTATTTGTTTTGCATTTTTCTGCTTAGTCATGTTACCGTAAGGAATTGGCAAGTAGTGTCGCAAAACTTATAATTTTATAGTGTTGGAAAGTGTTTCTAGATGATCTGGCTACCCATGCCTATCTTTTTTTTTAGCCAGATATGGCGTATATATACTGTAGGTATGTGTTCGATTTTCCTGTGATTGGCATTTTTTAATTTTTTCCCATTTCTTTCAAAATTACTATGTACTAAGGAACTATCACAGAGTAATGATTCATTTAGATGTTTATTTGTCGGAAAATGTGCCTTGATGGTTTGCCTAGCACGTGGCTGAATTTTTTTTTTTTCTGAAGTGCCGTATATTAGAATGTTAGCCATTTTTCCGCGAGTGCCCCTTTTTATTTGTTTTGCATTTTTTTGCTTAGTCATGTTACCGTAAGGAATTGGCAAGTAGTGTCGCAAAACTTATATTTTTATAGTGTTGGAAAGTGTTTCCAGATGATCTGGCTACCCATGCCTATCTTTTTTTTAGCCAGATATGGCGTATATATAGGTATGTGTTCGATTTTCCGGTGATTGCCATTTTTTCGTTTTTTCCCATTTCTTTCAAAATTACTACGTACTAAGGAACTAGATGTTTATTTGTCGGAAAATTTTGTTTACTTCTTTTTTGATTGAATATCATCAAATTTTTTTAGCTAAAATATTATATTGTTTCACATTTTTGTTTTTTTTTCGATTTTATTTCCCTTCAAAAAAATTTTTTTGGGTCAGAATTTTAATTTTATAGTCGTAAAATAATCGACAATTATCCAGCAACCCACCATACAATTTTTATGCATATCCAATAATAATTAGATTAGTAAATAACACCTTGAAATTGACATACCCTTCCTACATTTCAAGTGGCAGATTAGGGAGTCTGAGTCAGTGTGGTTGGCGGCCATTTTGTGGACATATCCGAAGCGTAAGTTGCCCTATCTATATATATTCTTGTTCCCTATAGAATTTGTGATATTTTGGTATATTTTTACCTGCATAAATATCATATTATATATTAAATATATGTATTTTTTTACGAAATTTCTAAGTACTCAAAAAATTACCTTTAGATATGGCCCCTGATATAAATGTAATTTACAAAATAATGAAGATTTTTTTACATATTTCTATTTTAGGATAACATATGTTTATTCCCTAAAAAAATTAGCCACTTCCTATTTCATTTGGGTACCCAAAAAAATTCATGAAATTTGGACAAATTTTTTTGGCCAAAAAAAGTTACCCTTTTTTTCTCATTTCAGATCTTCACCTCCATGGGTCTGACTTCATCCAAAATACATCAAGATGTGTCCTAAACATTCAAGAATCAATTCCTAAAAGGATTTGTGTATATATGTATAAACTTTTTTTTATGAATTTTTATGTCAGGTCTTTTTTTTTCTACTTAATTTTTTAAAATATTTATAATAAATAGTTTTTCTGCAGATGAGTAGTATTTATCTTTACAGTTGTTTTAAGCATTCATTGAAGTTTTTTTGGCAAAAGAAAAAAAGAGGTTACTGCAAAAACTGATTTTTCAAGAATTTTTTTTGGCGTCGGGGTCGTTCGCGTCCGAGTATACCCTTAAAGGGGTGTCCGAGGAGCGTACCTATCCAGGGTTAAAAGAGTGAAGAAAGAAGTTGCAAGCCAAAATCTACTGGAGATTTTGTTGAACAACTAAAGTCGTGCTTACGCTGAGGAGGAACTTTCGTGAGTGGAGGAAGCATGCCATGATGTCATCAGGTGGGCGTGGCCTATTTCACCTGTATAGACTTCGGCGACAACAAGTCACACTTGATAAAGAATCTATTTGACAGGTCACTTACCTCTGCGCAAGTGTCGCAACAATCACAACTATCCTTCTCAACTCCGAAAGGACAATTGGATTCCGTCAAATTCCCGCTAGAACAGTCTACACCATGGTCGCAATCGGATCACGACAGGCCCTCGGTGCTAAAAGGGCAAAATCAGGTATATGAGGCAAGGAATGAAAGAAAAGTATAAAAGGTGAGAATATAGAAAAAAAAAAAAAAAAACGCTCGCGTGTAGGAAAGAAAATATAACCAGAAGAATAAAAACTAGTGCATAAGGTGAGGAACCTACCCTAGTTAGTTCCTTGTGGAACTGTGAATTCGTAATAAAGCAAGAGAGTTTATTGGTAACTCGTTCAGTCCTAAGTATTATTATTATTATTATTATTATTATTATTATTATTATTATTATTATTATTATTAATTGCTAAGCTATAACCCTAGTTGGAAAAGCAGGATGCTGTAAGCCCAGGAGCCCCAACAGAGAAAATAGTCCAGTAAGGAAATGAAACAAGGAAAAATTAAATATCTTAAGAACAGTAATAACATTAAAATAAATATTACCTATATAAACTATCAATACTTTAACAAAACAAGTGGAAGAGAAATTAGATACAATAGTGTGCCTGAGTGTACCCTCAAGCAAGAGAACTCTAACCCAAGATAGTGGAAGACCACGGTACAGAGGTTATGGCACTACCCAAGACTAGAGAACAATGGTTTGATTTTGGAGCGTCCCTGTACATTATGTTGGACAAAAGATTCTATTAACGTAATCTTTAAAAGGTTTCGACATAAACGTGAGTGGGGGGGGGGGGGAGGGGCTAAGCATACGTTGTTTACGTCATAGGGTCTTAGTTGTGGGACAAGATCTGAAACCATTTTTAGGAGAAGAAAAAGAAGAAGAAGAAGAAGAAGAAGATCGTAGAGTCAGATTGTTTCCTTCTATATCTCAGATCGTGTTTACTCCCCATTTCTTCTAATGACATCTATCTTACCCGTTGCTTCTTTTTCAGGGCTGATGAGAATCAGTGGTGACAATACCATAGAATATTTTCATGTTCAAGCAAAATTTAAATGGAAAATCAATATAATGAAAAAATCTTTCATGGCTTCCATCTGAAACTAGAGACAGAGTATCTCCAATATGTGACTGGCGATATCTTTCGATAAAGACAGGAGTTTTTACTTCCTGAGTCAAGTGTTTCCATTTTATATTTTTTTTCTTTGTTTTTTTTTTTGAGATACTGATGGGTAATCATCAAGAAAACAAAATGTAGAATTATTAAACTTTTCAAAGGTTTAAGTGGGGATTACCAAGACCTTTACTTAACATTGAAATGTGAAAGCCAGTGATGATATTACTGCCTGCACTTTCTTTCCTATTTGATACACGATATGCCCCCCGAATCTCCCCCCCCCCCCCCCCTTCCCGCCAGCCACCTAGAGAGTAATCTCTCTTCGTACAGGTGCTAAGTTCTTGCAGGTCACCATAGTTAGGTAATTAGTTCACTGACCTAGAAAGAGAAAGAGGACATCTAAAAAATCTTTTGAAAACTACCCCATCAATATATAAGCATTAATTTTCGAGAATAGATTCCTATCAATATATATTGTGCATCGGTGTAGAGGAAATTGCTAAAAATAGTCCAAGTGTTTGATGTATTTACTTTCCAAAACACGAAGAACGGAGACGATAATGGGGTGGAATATAAGAAAGATTTTCCGCCAGTGAACCATAACAGAAGTTGTTGATATATTTTGGTTATGTTCCTAGAATAAGAACTTGAGATGGCATAAGGCTACTTGAAACGAGATTGATACTTGATCTGTATTAGTTTGATCAATTGATTGATTGATTTGGTGTATTTTGGCATCCTGGCATCTAAGGTCATTGACGCTGAATGTGGTAGTTTGAGCAAATTAATAATAATAATAATAATAATAATAATAATAATAATAATCATTATTATTATTATTATTATTATTATTATTATTATTATTATTACTAGCCAAGCTACAACCCTAGTAGGAAAAGCAAGATGCTATAAGCCCAAAGGATCCAACAGGGAAAAATAGCCCAGTGAGGAAAAAAAGTAAGGAAATAAATAAATGATGAGAACAAATTAACAATAAATCATTCTAAAAACAGTAACAACGTCAAAACAGATATGTCATATATAAACTATAAAAAGACCGTTCATCATGATAACATTTGCTGCAACTTTGAACTTTTGAAGTTCTACTGATTCAACTACCCGATTAGAAAGATCATTCCACAGCTTGGTCACAGCTGGAATAAAACTTCTAGAATACTGTGTAGTATTGAGCCTCATGATGGAGAAGGCCTGGCTATTAGAATTAACTGCATGCTAATTTAAAGGTTGTTGACAAGATTCAATTGACAGATTCATATTGGAATGAAACAAATCCTGACGAGAGAGACTTTCATACAACGATATGATAGCTACAGATGGTTTAAAACTATTAGAACCTAGGTACATGTCCACTGTAGGCTCTAGAGCCTTTAAATATGCGGCCCCAAGACTATACAATAGGCTCCCACGAGACTTTCGAATAATTGAAGATATTAAGGCTTTCAAGAGGAAACTGAAGTCTTTCTTATTCTGCGAGTGTTTTGACAGTGATCCAGATAAGCACGCCTTAAACTTGAAGGAAAGTAATATAATAAGTTCCATAAAGCCTACGGGTCACGCACATAATTTTCCCATGCTTCCAGTAATAACATTTTATACAAGACTAAAGAACATAGAGTCCCTTTTACATTATGTAAACAGTCTATGGCAAAAAGTGTTATGTTGGTCCAAAGCTGTGATCTTGATCCAGATCACATTAAAAATTTTATGCTTTTTTCTGAAGCATAATATCTATCTGGTGTTGAAATTTTGTGAAAATCCAGCAAGAAGTTTTGACGTAATTCTGATAACAAACAAACAGATAGATAAATAAATAAACACAGGTAAAACTATAACCTCCTTGGTGGAGGTAATGAAATGAGGAATGTTTATAAAGGTCATGGAAGCAGCAGGAAACTTTGCTACAACCAAGACAAGAAGGAAACTTAAATGTATCTGAGAGATAATAAATCTATGTAAATATGAGACAAGCAGTAAACCTGAATATTTCTGAGAGACAAAAAACTTAGGTTAATCTGAAGTAAGCACAAATTAGCCACATCTAAGACAGACAGAAAACTCGTAACAGAACAGGAAAAGTAATAAAATCTCAATATCTTTTAAATATAAAAATTGACCGAATCACAAGATATTTTATTTATTTGAAAATTACATTGGAAAGAGATTATCTTAAAAAAACATATATTATAAAAATATATAAGTACAGAGCACCAAATCAAAACCAAAGGACTAAAATATTCATAATATTATATCTTAAAAATGCATGAATTCTAACGAGACCAAAATTAAATTTTTTTCTTAACCTGGCAAAGCCCCCTCAGTCAACATAAACATCATTTACTTTTTAGTAGTCTTAGATTTATATTAGGTGTTCATGTTCTCAGGAGTGAACACAGCACAAGAAGAGCTTCAATATACAATCGGTCTTGATGTTTCCTCAGTTCCTGTTTATGTTCTCAAGAGTAAACACAGCACAAGAAGAGCTTCAATATACAATCGGTCTTGATGTTTCCTCAGTTCCTGTTTATGTTCTCAAGAGTAAACACAGCAAAAGAAGAGCTTCGATATACAATCAGTCTTGATGTTTCCTCAGTTCCTGTTTATGTTCTCAAGAGTAAACACAGCACAAGAAGAGCTTCAATATACAATCGGTCTTGATGTTTCCTCAGTTCATGTTTATGTTCTCAAGAGTAAACACAGCACAAGATCATGTTCAATATACAATCAGTCTTGATGTTTCCTCAGTTTCTGTTTATGTTCTCAAGAGTAAACACAGCACAAGAACAGCTTCAATATACAATCGGTCTTGATGTTTCCTCAGTTCATGTTTATGTTCTCAAGAGTAAACACAGCAGAAGAAGAGCTTCAGTATACAATCAGTCTTGATGTTTCCTCAGTTCCGGTTTATGTTCTCAAGAGTAAACACAGCACAAGAACATGTTAAATGTACAATCAGTCTTGATGTTTCCTCAATTCATGTTTATGTTCTCAAGAGTAAACACAGAACAAGAAGAGCTTCAATATACAATCGGTCTTGATGTTTCCTCAGTTCCTGTTTATGTTCTCAGGAGTAAACACAGCACAAGAACAGCTTCGAAATACAATCAGTCTTGATGTTTCCACAGTTCCTGTTTATGTTCTCAAGAGTAAACACAGCATAAGAACAGCTTCAATATACAATCGGTCTTGATGTTTCCTCAGTTCCTGTTTATGTTCTCAAGAGTAAACACAGCACAAGAACAGCTTCAATATACAATCAGTCTTGATGTTTCCTCAGTTCCGGTTTATGTTCTCAAGAGTAAACACAGCACAAGAACATGTTCAATGTACAATCAGTCTTGATGTTTCCTCAGTTCATGTTTATGTTCTCAAGAGTAAACACAGCACAAGATCATGTTCAATATACAATCAGTCTTGATGTTTCCTCAGTTCCTGTTTATGTTCTCAAGAGTAAACACAACACAAGATCATGTTCAATATACAATCAGTCTTGATGTTTCCTCAGTTCCTGTTTATGTTCTCAAGAGTAAACACAGCACAAGAACATGTTCAATGTACAATCAGTCTTGATGTTTCCTCAGTTCATGTTTATGTTCTCAAGAGTAAACACAGCACAAGAACTGCTGCAATATACAATCAGTCATGATGTTTCCTCAGTTCATGTTTATGTTCTCAAGAGTAAACACAGCACAAGAACAGCTTCAATATACAATCAGTCTTTATGTTTCACCAGTTCCTGTTTATGTTCTCAAGAGTAAACACAGCACAAGAACAGCTTCAAAATACAATAAGTCTTGATGTTTCCTCAGTTCCTGTTTATGTTCTCAAGAGTAAACACAGCACAAGAACAGCTTCAATATACAATCGGTCTTGATGTTTCCTCAGTTCCTGTTTATGTTCTCAAGAGTAAACACAGCACAAGAGGAGCTTCAATATACAATCGGTCTTGATGTTTCCTCAGTTCCTGTTTATGTTCTCAAGAGTAAACACAGCACAAGATCATGTTCAATATACAATCAGTCTTGATGTTCCCTCAGTTCATGTTTATGTTCTCAAGAGTAAACACAGCACAAAAAGAGCTTCAATATACAATCAGTCTTGATGTTTCCTCAGTTCCGGTTTATGTTCTCAAGAGTAAACACAGCACAAGAACATGTTAAATGTACAATCAGTCTTGATGTTTCCTCAATTCATGTTTATGTTCTCAAGAGTAAACACAGCACAAGAAGAGCTTCAATATACAATCGGTCTTGATGTTTCCTCAGTTCATGTTTATGTTCTCAAGAGTAAACACAGAACAAGAACAGCTTCGAAATACAATCAGTCTTGATGTTTCCTCAGTTCCTGTTTATGTTCTCAAGAGTAAACACAGCACAAGAACAGCTTCAATATACAATCGGTCTTGATGTTTCCTCAGTTCCGGTTTATGTTCTCAAGAGTAAACACAGCACAAGAACATGTTAAATGTACAATCAGTCTTGATGTTTCCTCAATTCATGTTTATGTTCTCAAGAGTAAACACAGCACAAGAAGAGCTTCAATATACAATCGGTCTTGATGTTTCCTCAGTTCATGTTTATGTTCTCAAGAGTAAACACAGCACAAGAACAGCTTCGAAATACAATCAGTCTTGATGTTTCCTCAGTTCCTGTTTATGTTCTCAAGAGTAAACACAGCACAAGAACAGCTTCAATATACAATCGGTCTTGATGTTTCCTCAGTTCCTGTTTATGTTCTCAAGAGTAAACACACCACAAGAACAGCTTCAATATACAATCAGTCTTGATGTTTCCTCAGTTCCGGTTTATGTTCTCAAGAGTAAACACAGCACAAGAACATGTTATATGTACAATCAGTCTTGATGTTTCCTCAGTTCATGTTTATGTTCTCAAGAGTAAACACAGCACAAGATCATGTTCAATATACAATCAGTCTTGATGTTTCCTCAGTTCCTGTTTATGTTCTCAGGAGTAAACACAGCACAAGATCATGTTCAATATACAATCAGTCTTGATGTTTCCTCAGTTCCTGTTTATGTTCTCAAGAGTAAACACAGCACAAGATCATGTTCAATGTACAATCAGTCTTGATGTTTCCTCAGTTCCTGTTTATGTTCTCAAGAGTAAACACAGCACAAGAACATGTTCAATGTACAATCAGTCTTGATGTTTCCTCAGTTCATGTTTATGTTCTCAAGAGTAAACACAGCACAAGAACAGCTGCAATATACAATCAGTCATGATGTTTCCTCAGTTCATGTTTATGTTCTCAAGAGTAAACACAGCACAAGAACAGCTTCAATATACAATCAGTCTTTATGTTTCACCAGTTCCTGTTTATGTTCTCAAGAGTAAACACAGCACAAGAACAACTTCAAAATACAATAAGTCTTGATGTTTCCTCAGTTCCTGTTTATGTTCTCAAGAGTAAACACAGCACAAGCACAGCTTCAAAATACAACCAGTCTTAGTGTTTTCTCAGTTCCTGTTTATGTTCTCAAGAGTAAACACAGCACAAGAACAGCTTCAATATACAATCAGTCTTGATGTTTCCTCAGTTCATGTTTATGTTCTCAAGAGTAAACACAGAACAAGAACAGCTTCAATATACAATCAGTCTTGATGTTTCCTCAGTTCATGTTTATGTTCTCAAGAGTAAACACAGAACAAGAACAGCTTCAAAATACAATCAGTCTTGATGTTTCCTCAGTTCATGTTTATGTTCTCAAGAGTAAACACAGCACAAGCAGAGCTTCAATATACAATCAGTCTTGATGTTTCCTCAGTTCATGTTTATGTTCTCAAGAGTAAACACAGAACAAGAACAGCTTCAATATACAATAAGTCTTGATGTTTCCTCAGTTCATGTTTATGTTCTCAAGAGTAAACACAGCACAAGCACAGCTTCAATTTACAATCAGTCTTGATGTTTCCTCAGTTCATGTTTATGTTCTCAAGAGTAAACACAGAACAAGAACAGCTTCAAAATACACTCAGTCATGATGTTTCCTCAGTTCATGTTTATGTTCTCAAGAGTAAATACAGCACAAGAACAGCTTCAATATACAATCGGTCTTGATGTTTCCTCAGTTCCTGTTTATGTTCTCAAGAGTAAACACAGCACAAGCACAGCTTAAAAATACAACCAGTCTTGGTGTTTTCTCAGTTCCTGTTTATGTTCTCAAGAGTAAACACAGCACAAGAACAGCTTCAAAATACAACCAGTCTTGGTGTTTTCTCAGTTCCTGTTTATGTTCTCAAGAGTAAACACAGCACAAGAACAGCTTCAATATACAATCAGTCTTGATGTTTCCTCAGTTCATGTTTATGTTCTCAAGAGTAAACACAGAACAAGAACAGCTTCAAAATACAATCAGTCATGATGTTTCCTCAGTTCCTGTTTATGTTTTCAAGAGTAAATACAGCACAAGAACAGCTTCAATATACAATCAGTCTTGATGTTTCCCCAGTTCCTGTTTATGTTCTCAAGAGTAAACACAGCACAAGAACAGCTTCAATATACAATCAGTCTTGATGTTTCCCCAGTTCCTGTTTATGTTCTCAAGAGTAAACACAGCACAAGAACATGTTCAATGTACAATCAGTCTTGATGTTTCCTCAGTTCATGTTTATGTTCTCAAGAGTAAACACAGCACAAGAACAGCTTCAAAATACAATCAGTCTTGATGTTTCCTCAGTTCCTGTTTATGTTCTCAAGAGTAAACACAGCACAAGAACAGCTTCAATATACAATCAGCCTTGATGTTTCCTCAGTTCATGTTTATGTTCTCAAGAGTAAACACAGCACAAGAACAGCTTCAAAATACAACCAGTCTTGGTGTTATCTCAGTTCCTGTTTATGTTCTCAAGAGTAAACACAGCACAAGAACAGCTTCAATATACAATCAGTCTTGATGTTTCCTCAGTTCATGTTTATGTTCTCAAGAGTAAACACAGAACAAGAACAGCTTCAATATACAATCAGTCTTGATGTTTCCTCAGTTCATGTTTATGTTCTCAAGAGTAAACACAGAACAAGAACAGCTTCAAAATACAATCAGTCTTGATGTTTCCTCAGTTCAATTTTTATGTTCTCAAGAGTAAACATAGCACAAGAACAGCTTCAATATACAATCAGTCTTGGTGTTTCCTCAGTTCCTGTAATCCAGTCTTAAAATTCAGGCTTACATTCAATATGCCTTAGATGTTTTTCTCATATCATGCAAGCGTAGAAGCCGGACTTTATGTGAACTTCTTACAGCATTACAGAAGTTTCTACGCACATGTTCCAGTGTAGTCGGAACCTACGTGGATGGGGATGTTATTACGTTTGCAGGTGTAATTCTGACCACAATTCCCTACTTCACCCCAATATCCACCACATTCTTCCCCAGGTCCCTGAGAAAGAACACAGATTTATAGTAATGACTATTTAAGCGGAAACAAATACATAAAAATCATGGCGATAGTTTTCTTACAATTCTTTAACAGTCTTCATTTATAAATGGAAAAACAACATTGTCAAATTTGGCGAATAAAGCCGATTATTTTTTCTTTGCGATAGAAGATCTACTTTTCATTAAGTTTCCAGATTGTGTTAGAAAGTTAAATTCATCATTTTATGTATACAAAATAAAATCTTGCTGTCTTTTGTTAGAGACATGATCTCATCTTATGAAAAATTCCAACTGTGGAAACTTTTAATTGAAGTCCCCAGTAATACGAACATCAGAACCAACTAAGATCTATTGATTGAGTTTTTAATTTTGTTGTGAACTATTAAAAAGTTGCCGTGGTCTATCCAGGTGAAATAGGCCACGCCCACCTGATGACGTCATGGCAAGCTTCCATCACTCACGAGTGTTCCTGCTCAGCGCAAACAATACTCACGTTGTTCACCAAAAAATCTACTACATTTTGGCTTTTAACTTCTTTCTTGGTTCTTTTAATTATAATTCCTACAATTATCTGTCACAATAACATGACACACTCTCTCTCTCTCTTTATAAATATATATATATATATATATATATATATATATATATATATATATATATATATATATATATATATATATATATATATATATATATATATATATATATATATATATATATATATATGGTACTGTTTGCCCGAGCGAGAACTCTTTTGAGTGGTGGTGGGCTGTGGCATGCCATGACGTCATCAGGTGGGCGTGGCCTATTTCACCTGGATAGAATTCGGCGATAACAAGTCCAAGTTGATAAAGAATTTATCTGAAAGGTCACTTACCTTTGAGCAAGTGTCGCAACAATGACAAATATCCTTCACAACTCTGAAAGGACAATTGGATCCGTCAAATTAGGACAGTGTGGTACTTCATAGCAATCAGGACATGACAGGCCCTCGGTGCTAAAATGGCAAAATCAGGTATAAGAGAAAACGAATGAAATAAAAGAAAAGTATAAGAGCAGAGGAATACAAAAGAAAAACGCTCATGTAGAGGAAAAAAACTATATTCCAAATAATAAAAAGTAGTGCATAGGGTGAAGAACCTACCCTAGTTTGTTTCCCAATGAACTGTGAATTCGTAATAAAGCAAGAGAGTTTATTGGTAACTCATTCAATTTTTTTAATGAGGCGCATTTCCACTGACTCGCAGCAGGTGCCCTTTTAGCTCGGAAAAGTTTCCTGCTCTCTGATTGGTCAGAATTATCTTGTCCAACCAATCAGCGATCAAACCCAGCCACAACTTGGTGCCGGTCCCAAGCCCGGGTAAATGTGGAGGGTTGGCGGCAGGAAAGGCATCCGGCTATGAAAGTGGGAAAAGGTGCAGACAAAGAAGAATAAGAAGAAGAAGAAGAAGAACCAATCAGCGATCAGGAAACTTTTCCGAGCTAAAAGGGCACCCTAGCGAGTCGGTGCAAATCTGCCTAACTAAAAAGAATTGACACTAGACATTACATTGGCCAAATGATTTTATAAACGTAATCTTTAAAAGATTTTCAAACACATGGGAAGGGTTGTAGGTAAGCAGACAACCTGCCATGAATAACTGGAGGAACAGCTGTCTTACGTCATAGGTTCTGAAATCTTTATTGGGAGAAGAAAAAGAAGACGAATATTGTAGATTCAAATTATTTTCCTGACATAGACAAAGAGGGAAAATATTAGACTTTACATATTATTATTATTATTATTATTATTATTATTATTATTATTATTATTATTATTATTATAATTATTATTATTATTATTATTATTATTTATATTTTCATTATTATCATTATTATTATTAATGTAAAAGTCTGCTGTGACACATCTGGTTGGAAAGGCAAGAATAGCTTGAGAGAGAGAGAGAGAGAGAGAGAGAGAGAGAGAGAGAGAGAGAGGACCACTTGTTCTATTTACCATTGAATTATGTTACTCTCAGCTTCTTTCCTTCCGACTTGAGTCAGCATAAGCCGACCGCCCCCATTTCCCCCCCCCCCCCCTCAACCACGTCTAGGTCCCTGATCTAGAGAAAGCTCCGTGGTCTTGCAGGTCATCACAGTTAGGTCAACAGTTCAATGACCTAGAAGGAAGAGACTTAAAAAACTACATTTCTTATATACAATCCTTATTTCTAGAAAATCGATGACAACGAAATGAAGAGGAAATTGTAAAAAAAAAAAAAAACACAGTGAAATGGTCCCGTCTCTTTACTTTCCAAAATATTGAAGTGGGTCGAAATATAGGAAAGATTTTACACCAGCAAACCACAAGAGAGGTTGCTGATACAAGCTCTCTCTCTCTCTCTCTCTCTCTCTCTCTCTCTCTCTCTCTCTCTCGCTCTCTCTCTTTCTCTCTCTCTCTATATATATATACAGAAAATCTTCAATAAGGAAAAGATGCCAGAGGAATGGAGAAGAAGCCTAATCATTCCCATATATAAGGGGAAGGGAGACATCCAGGAGGAGTGTGGAAACTACAGAGGCATAAAGTTGATAAGCCATACAATGAAAATATGGGAGAAGATCATTGAGAAGAGACTCAGAAATGAAACAACAATTGGTGAGGAACAGTTTGGATTCATGCCTGGAAGAGGGACTGTAGTAGCATTATTTGATTTGAAGCAGATGATAGAATAACATCAGGAGAAACAGAAAAGATTACATATGGCCTTTATTGACATGGAGGAGAAGGCATACGATCGAGTACCACGTCAGGAGCTGTGGAGATGTATGATAGAAAAGGGAGTCCCTGAGAAATACGTAAGACTCACCCAAGATATGTATGAGAGGTCAGAAGCAAATGTTAAGAGCAGTATAGGCCTAACAAAAAGTTTCCCAGTAAATGAAGGACTACATCAGGGGTCTGCATTAAGCCCTTGCCTATTTGATCTGGTCATGGATGTAGTAACACAAGGTATTAGAGATCCGTCTCCTTGGTGTATGCTTTTTTCTGATGATGTTATATTGTGTAGCACTAGGCAAGAGGTAGTAGAAGAGAAACTGGAGGAGTGGAGCAGGAAAAAGACAGAGTATTTGAGATTGAAAAATGGTGAGAATGGGGAAGTTAGTTTACAAGGAGAGAGATTGGAAAGAGTTGAAAAGTTCAGGTATTTAGGATCAACAGTTGCATAGGATGGTGATCTGGGGGCAGAAATAAACCACAGAATACAAGCAGGATCGAAGAATTGGAAAAAAAGTGTGTGGAGTACTATGTGACAGGAAAGTAGGGGTCAAGTTGAAAGGTAAAGTACACAGGACCGTTGTGAGACCGGCTATGATGTATGGAGCGGAGACGTGGGCAATAAAGAAGACAGAAGAGAAGAAACTGGATGTGGCAGAGATGAGAATGTTGAGATGGACATGTAGGGTAACAAGAAGAGATAAGATACGGAATGAAGTAATTAGGGGTACAACAGGAGTCAGAAAACTATCAGATAAGATCCAAGAAAGTAGACTGAGGTGGTATGGTCATGTCATGAGAAGAGATGAACAGTATAATGGGAGGAGGGTGATGGAAATGGAGGTACAGGGAACGAGAAGGAGAGGAAGACCAAAGCAAAGGTGGATGGACTGTATCTAGGATGACCTTCTATCAAAGTGATTAACCGGTGAAGTGTGGGACAGAGGTAGATGGAGAGAGCTGGTCAGAAACATCGACCCCACATAAAAGTGGGAAAAGATGCAGACAATGAAGATACTGTGTATATATATATATATATATATATATGTATATATATATATATATATATATATATGATTATATACATATATATATATATATATATATATACAAATATATATATATATATATATGTATATATATATATATATATATATACATATATATATATATATATATATATTTTTTATATATATATATATATATATATATATTTGTGTGTGTGTTTGTGTGTATATATGTGTGTGTATAATATTAATAAGAAATGGTCCTCACCTTTTTATAAGTGCTACCAGACACACCAAAATAGAAAGAGCTTTGACGAGGGCGGACGCAATCTTGCGTTAGAAGCCGAGCAACTGAATCTTTCACTGAGATGCTGCAAAACCGTATTCGGGGGAAGTCTTCACCTAAGAGTCTGCTGACCACCTTCCAGGAACTCTCCTGAAGCACTGACCGTGTAGACTCGGGGTTCCCGAATTTAAGGTGTTGCCACCGCGTTTAAGGTCGTGGGTCGTGGGCCCGCTTGAAGGGAAGGAGGTGGGAGGGACATTTGAACATACGGAGATTATTATACAAATACGTTTCCTATCAAGCTTAGATCAGAAAATCATTCATTGACGTGTATTTTGACTCGGGAATAATATATACAAGATGAAGAAATATGCACTTGAACTACGATTAAGTGATAGAAATATCGTAGAGTAGAGGAACGAGTTCCATATTTCTAGCTTTCTAAAATGAGAACAATAAGCAATATACAGTATACACACATACACACACACACACACACACATATATATATATATATATATACGGAAGGGAGACATCCAGGAGGAGTGTGGAAACTACAGAGGCATAAAGTTGATAAGCCATACAATGAAAATATGGGAGAAGATCATTGAGAAGAGACTCAGAAATGAAACAACAATTGGTGAGGAACAGTTTGGATTCATGCCTGGAAGAGGGACTGTAGTAGCATTATTTGATTTGAAGCAGATGATAGAATAACATCAGGAGAAACAGAAAAGATTACATATGGCCTTTATTGACATGGAGGAGAAGGCATACGATCAAGTACCACGTCAGGAGCTGTGGAGATGTATGATAGAAAAGGGAGTCCCTGAGAAATACGTAAGACTCACCCAAGATATGTATGAGAGGTCAGAAGCAAATGTTAAGAGCAGTAAAGGCCTAACAAAAAGTTTCCCAGTAAATGAAGGACTACATCAAGGGTCTGCATTAAGCCCTTGCCTATTTGATCTGGTCATGGATGTAGTAACACAAGGTATTAGAGATCCGTCTCCTTGGTGTATGCTTTTTTCTGATGATGTTATATTGTGTAGCACTAGGCAAGAGGTAGTAGAAGAGAAACTGGAGGAGTGGAGCAGGAAAAAGACAGAGTATTTGAGATTGAAAAATGGTGAGAATGGGGAAGTTAGTTTACAAGGAGAGCGATTGGAAAGAGTTGAAAAGTTCAGGTATTTAGGATCAACAGTTGCATAGGATGGTGATCTGGGGGCAGAAATAAACCACAGAATACAAGCAGGATCGAAGAATTGGAAAAAAAGTGTGTGGAGTACTATGTGACAGGAAAATAGGGGTCAAGTTGAAAGGTAAAGTACACAGGACCGTTGTGAGACCGGCTATGATGTATGGAGCGGAGACGTGGGCAATAAAGAAGACAGAAGAGAAGAAACTGGATGTGGCAGAGATGAGAATGTTGAGATGGACATGTAGGGTAACAAGAAGAGATAAGATACGGAATGAAGTAATTAGGGGTACAACAGGAGTCAGAAAACAGATAAGATCAGA
>NC_090747.1:23877215-23887215 GCF_036898095.1 Palaemon carinicauda
GGCTCAGTCACTCACTGTCCAAAGGAAAAGGCCACCCTTTTGGCTGATGTTTTTGACAGTAAACAGAGTAATGAAAAACTTCAACTTCCTCATTCCTGATTTCCTAAGGCTAAACTAACTAGTTTAGCTTTTCGATCTCGTGAGATTAAAGCTCTGTTGGTGGACCTTGATGCTTATGGAGGTGTAGACCTAAATGGTATTTTTCCTTAGTTTTTTATAAAGACAGCAGATTTCTTAGCTCCAAAGTTATCTGTTATTTTGCGCAAGTTAGCAAGAAGAGGAGCTTTTAGCACTAGTTGGAGAATTGGTAATGTTACTCCTCTTTGTAAATGTGTTTGTGGTAGCTCAAATCCCGCTGATTACCGCCCAATTTCCATAACTCCCATATTATCTAAAGTTTTTGAATGTCTTCTGGCAAAACATTCTTAATAGGTTTGCTGAAGGTAATCATCTACTCCCTAGTTTGCAATTTGGTTTTTGTAAAGGCCTTGGAGCATGTGATGCCCTTCTCACAATCTCCATTGCTGTACAGAAATCCCTTGATTGTGGTCGGGAAGTTCGTATGATTGGCCTTGATTTTAGTGCTGCCTTTGACCGTGTTAATCATGAGGCCCTTGGTTTTTCAAACTGAAACATTTGGGAGTGGGTGGATCGTTTCTTAGCATTATTATTGATTTTTTAAGCTATAGATCTCAAAGAGTTGTTGTTGATGGGCACCATAGTGATTATAGGAATATGATATCCGGTGTTCCACAGGGTAGTGTTCTTGGCCCATTACTTTTCATACTATATACACATGACATGTGGTTTGGCGTAAAAAACAAGCTTGTTGAATATGCAAGATGATGCTACTCTCTTTGCATCAATTCCATCCCTGATTGTAGATCTAGGGTTGGTGAATCCATTTAATAGAGATTTAGCTAGAATTAGTGCATGGTACAAATTATCGGGTATGAAGTTAAATCCTAACAAAATTCAAAGTATGATTGTATGTCAAGGACGGTGGCTCCTCAACATCGGGATCTCAGTATTGATAATGTTTCTTTAAATATGTATGACTCTTTCAAAACTTTAGGTGTGATTCTCGACAGCAAATTTACTTTTGAGAAACATATAAGGTCTGTGTCTTCTTCAATTGCACAAAAAATAAGCTTATTGAGAAAGTCTTTTAAGATTTTCGGTGATCAATCTATTCTGAAGAAGTGTTTTAATTCTTTCATTCTACCTTGTTTTGAGTATTGTTCTCCTGTCTGGTCTTCAGCTGCTGATTCTCATCTTAATTTGTTGGACAGAACTTCCGGTCTATTAAATTTCTTATTCCTGATCTAAATATTAATCTCTGGCACCGTCGTTCAATTAGTTCATTATGCATGTTGTATAAGATTTTTCATAACTCTGACCATCCTTTACATTCAGATCTCCCTGGACAATTCTATCCTGTTCGTAATACTAGGCCGGCCGTTAATTCTAATAGCCAGGCCTTCTCCATCACGAGGCTCAATACTACGCAGTACTCTGGAAGTTTTATTCCAGCTGTTACCAAGTTGTGGAATGATCTTCCTAATCGGGTGGTTGAATCAGTAGAATTTCAAAAGTTCAAAGTTGGAGCAAATGCTTTTTGTTGACCAGGCTGACATGAGTCTTTTTATAGTTTATTTATGACATATTTATTTTGATGTTGTTAATAGTTTAAATATTACATGTCTGTTTTGACGTTGTTACTTATTTTAGAATGATTTATTGTTAATTTGTTCTCTTCATTTATTATTTTCTTATTTCCTTTCCTCACTGTTGGAGCCCCTGGCCTTTATACCATCCTGCTTTTCCAACTAGGGTTGTAGCTTGGATAGTAATAATAATAATGATAATATATATATATATATATATATATATATATATATTATATATATATATATATATATATATATATATATATATATATATATATATATATCATACATACATATACCGAAGGCACTTCCCCCAATTTTTGGGGGGTAGCCGACAACAACAAGAAACAAAACAAAAAAGGGGACCTCTACTCTCTACGTTCCTCCAGCCTAACCAGGGACTCAGCCGAGTTCAAATAGAAATAAATTTCTACCTCATACTTGGGATCGAACGCTAGCCCCTTCTAATGAAAGGCCAGGTCGAAACCAACCATGTCACGAGAGCCCAAAAAAGAAATTGGAACCTGACGCTAACAGCTGTCCGAGGATTTACCTGGCGAGACATCAGTCTCTTACCAGCGAGTTTTACCCAATTTCCCGGGCCACCACGTGACACAATTGGTAGTAATCCATTCAAATTACCCCTAATGAGTCAATATGGATAAATATCAACACAACATCGTGTTCAAATAGAAATAAATTTCTACCTCATACTTGGGATCGAACGCTAGCCCCTTTTAATGAAAGGCCAGGTCGAAACCAACCATGTCACGAGAGCCCATAAAAGCAATTGGAACCTGATGCTAACAGCTGTCCGAGGATTTACCTGGCGAGACATCAGTCTCTTACCAGCGAGTTTTACCCAATTTCCCGGGCCACCACGTGACACAATTGGTAGAAATTCATTCAAATTACCCCTAATGAGTCAATATGGATAAATATCAACACAACATCGTGTTCAAATAGAAATAAATTTCTACTTCATACTTGGTATCGAACGCTAGCCCCTTCTAATGAAAGGCCAGGTCGAAACCAACCATGTCACGAGAGCCCATAAAAGAAATTGTGTCACGTGGTGGCCCGGGAAATTGGGTAAAACTCTCTGGTAAGAGACTGTTGTCTCGCCAGGTAAATCCTCGGACAGCTGTTAGCGTCAGGTTCCAATTTCTTTTATGGGCTCTCGTGACATGGTTGGTTTCGACCTGGCCTTTCATTTGAAGGGGCTAGCGTTCGATCCCAAGTATGAGGTAGAAATATATATATATATATATATATATATATATATATATATATATATATATATATAATTATTTCATTGCTGATCTTTACACGTCAGAAACACAATGCTGATTCGCTTAAAACCGACTCAATAACAAGGAAGTGTCAGTACCACCGAAAGTGAAATATTGATTCCATCTTAGGTACATGAGCAGAGTGATTTTATATGTTCGTCGCTTAACAATACGTTAACTCGTGGAAATATTAGAGGGCTTCACATCATCAGGTGTATATACAGTATAGGGTCGGTGATAATTAACGATGGTGATTCTGTTAAGAAGCGCTAATACTTCTAACGATTTTTTTCCTGTAGTTAAGACTGCTTGTATATAAAATTTCAACCTATTCACTTTTTGCCGTAATTGTGAAACCATATTTTCATGATTTCCATGAGAAGAAGCCTTCTCTATCTATGAATGATATGAAAGTTAAATCCAAGGTATACAACTCACGCAGGTATATATGTTACATGAACATTGAACAAAAATGTTGAAATTTTTCATTAGAAACGAGGGCTAATTAGGAAGAACATGAGGTTGCTATCTATATTTAACCGATGTATATTGCAGACTGAAACTGTTTTTATTTTTTTATCTTAACGCTGGCTCTTCCCTGCACTTTGATTAGCCCTTCCTGTGTTTTCAATTTAGCGAAAGCTTTATCACGTTTGATTTTTTTTTCTAATTTAGACGTTCATCCTCGGAAATCGCTGCATATAAAGTCGATGATTGTATTATATATATATATATATATATATATATATATATATATATATATATATATATATATATATATATATATATATATATATATATATATATATATATATATATATATATATATATACATATATATATATATATATATATATATATATATATATATATATATATATATATATATATATATATATAAGTGATTCCAGACATTAATGTATCAAAAATATATATGGCTTATTTGAATGTATATATATATATATATATATATATATATATATATATATATATATATATATATATATATATATATAT
The DNA here is from genome assembly GCF_036898095.1 of Palaemon carinicauda. Taxonomy (NCBI): domain Eukaryota; kingdom Metazoa; phylum Arthropoda; class Malacostraca; order Decapoda; family Palaemonidae; genus Palaemon; species Palaemon carinicauda. The sequence goes on from NC_090747.1 coordinate 23,881,195, forward strand.
ATATATATATATACATTCAAATAAGCCATATATATTTTTGATATATTAATGTCTGGAATCACTTATATAGACAGTGCCTAAACGACTTGGCTGCGAATATATATATATATATATATATATATATATATATATATATATATATATATATATATATATATATATATATATATATATATATATATATATATATATATATATATATATATATATATATATATATACAGTACACACACACACACACACACATATATATATATATATATATATATATATATATATATATATATATACGTATATATATATATATATATATATATATATATATATATATATAGAGAGAGAGAGAGAGAGAGAGAGAGAGAGAGAGAGAGAGAGAGAGAGAGAGAGTGTGTGTTTGTGTATATAATATTTTTCCATATAATTTGTATTTTCATTTATGTCTCTAGAAAGCATGAAGTAAATATTATTCCCAAAATAAAATAATGAAGTCTTTTCGAATCCAATGGACATAACCAAAGAATGTTGAAAACAGAATTGAATGAAGAGAATACGAATTACATTCTTCGTATCAGAATGAAAAGAATTCTAGATTATTTTTTCTGGAAAAGGAAACAATATTTTTATATATAAAAAAAAAACATTAGTGGAAAATTATCCCACGATAAAAAAAAGATGTGCATAACCGGGAATACTGAAGGTAAAAATAATGGCAGTGTTATGTTTTTGACAAAAAGGAAATCTCTCTCTCTCTCTCTCTCTCTCTCTCTCTCTCTCTCTCTCTCTCTCTCTCTCTCTCTCTCTCCTGGCTGTTGAAAACACCGATGAGATCCATCATTTTTCCTTAAATGAGCCTTTGATTTGTTTTAGACCCTTTATTCGCTCTCCGCAATCTCCAACTCTGTCACTTAGGAGAGTTGCTGCAATCAACATTCGCTGAAAGGAAAACATCTAAGGGGGGGGGGGGGGGGCGGTTTCCATGCACCCACCCCCAACCACTAAATGCAGTATGGGTTAATTGCTTCCCTTTGACATCCTATATTCTATTTCAAATGTTAGCAGGAGAGAGGCTAGAGCTAATTAATAGATATTGATCTCTATATCAAATATTGTCATGAAAGCTAGAAATGAAAAAAAAAAATTGTATCGATGTTGAACATGTGAGATATATTTCATAATGGCATACATCTTATCAGAATGTTTTACATCAAACCTAATTAAATCATTATACAACAATTTTATTGCCTCAGTTCACTACTACATACTCATATTTGCTTACGATTCCAAGAATTTTAGATATGAGATAAGTCATATTTGCTTCAAATACGAAATCAAGTAATTTCCTTTTCCTGTTGATTCGGATTTTTTTTTCTTTATTACAAGTATTTAATATCCAAACTAAAAATTCTATATACTTGACAGTCCGTAAATAATTCATGGACCTTTTAGTGCCTTTCAGATGTTGGTAATGCCAGTGAGGTGTTAGCCCATCAACAAGATATTAGAGTCTGCTTCTGAAATAACAAAAATATGTTAAGGAGTTTCGAATGAAGTTAAGGAAAAACAAGAATACTACCGTCGATGTAACCAGGTGTTCACAATAAATTTGCATCGCTTTTAGTCACTTTCACCCTCAACGAGTCAAACTATATATGCTGGAAAAAGTGGAATTTAGGAGAAGAAAGTTGTTGAGAATATCTGTTTTACTCCTAACTTTTTTATAGACAGCATTCGAAACCTATTAAGTTTTTTATCAATCCCATTCAACTTTATTTTTCTTTCATTTATAATATATATATATATATATATATATATATATATATATATATATATATATATATATATATATATATATATATATATATATATATATATATATATATATATATATATATATATATTTCAGCATATCTTTAAAATGTTGCATAAACAAGATCAGTGGCTTCAAAACAACAGATCCTCCACTCAAAAAAGGATTCGTTCTTGAACCACGGTATTATTGAGTATAAAATAAAAAATGTAAACAAATCAAAAAGCCAAATTTACGAACAATGCCTTTCTCTGGAATCAGTTTCCCGAGAGAGAGAGAGAGAGAGAGAGAGAGAGAGAGAGAGAGAGAGAGAGAGAGAGAGAGAGAGAGAGAGAGAGAGAGAGAGAGGTGGGGGGGGTCTTCATTGATAATCCCTTATTTAGGCCTTCCCATTCAGGAGTTTAAGAAAATCAGACCACTAGAGAGTAATTTATTGATTGAATGGATACTTGGTGTATCAGCATCGTATTGGGTTGTCAGGGTATCAACGTCCCTGTGGTATATTTACCAAAATCTTGAATATCCTTTTGGGAAATCAATTGCAAGTAATAATAATAATAATAATAATAATAATAATAATAATAATAATAATAATAATAATAATAATAATAATAATAATATGTGTTTTTGGCCTTACACGAATAGGGAAAAATATATTTTTCTTTGATTTCGCTGCTTAAATTTTAGGGATTTATTTTTTATTTCATATATTCATTTTTTTTTTTTTGCTCATCAGTAATGAAGTGTTTACGTAATAATATTGGCAATAAGGGCCTTCTTGAGTTTTGTAAACTGTAATGAGATGATAAGAGAGACACGTGGTGCTTAATAATATTCCCAGAGATTATACTACTTGATTTTTGGTGATTTTTTTTTCTGATTATTTATTTGTATTACTATTTTATAGTTTTCGTTGTTCATCAATGATAAACGGTTTGTACATTAATTATATCGACAATTCCAGAGTTTATTAGTGTTGGCGTGAATAGTAGATGATATATTTTTTCTTAATAATTGTTTGATGAAACAATTATTTCTTGCTCAATATATTGGATTTTATAGTTATTTTATCTATTTATCTAGATTCCACCATTTTTTTTCTTCTGATAATGTAGATGCTGTATTACTGAAATCAAAAATACAAATTTTACTTGGGGATTGTTTAATCAAAATAATCAATTTTTTACATTTTAGTATTCATTTAAATTTCGATTTGGAGGCTTAAATGTAAGTTTTATATTAGTGAATTGAAAGTTACGTTTCATACTACATGTTTGTATAAATACAATTATATCAATCCCTAAAATATGCATAAGAACTACTGTTTTACATAAAATATGGCATTTTTACCATAACTTTTGCATTTAATTATTTTTTTTTTTCGTTCAGGTCAAAATTTTCTCCTTAAGATTTTAAAATATTGTTTTGATGTAAAAAAAGAAAACACTTTATAAGTTTTAAGAAAATACAGAGAAATGAGATAAGTAAATAACGTATTGAATTGACACACCCATTCTCCATTTCAGGTGTCAGTTTTGGCCGAGTTGATTTTAGCGTCTGGAACCATTTTGTATACATAGATAAAGGGTAAGATGGCATATTTCTATGCATAAAGAAATGACGTTTATGTGAAACGTCTTGAATAAGGGAGACCATGATCCTTGAACTTGTCGTTGATGGGAGTGGCCCCCCAACCCTCCAGAGATGCGTCTGTGTGGATGTTGACCGATGGAGGTGGAGGTTGGAGAGGGATGGATCTTTTCAAGGTCCTTGCTTTTGACCACGTGCTTAGCAGAGAGTGAAGCCTGTTTGGCAGGGGTCTCTTGAGGTCTCTTCGAGCGTAATGGAAAGGTGGTGTGACTGAAGATCCCAATGGATTCCTAACCATTGGAACTTCTGAGCTGGAGCAAGGCGAGACTTCTTGGTGTTTATTTTGAGACCCAGATGTTCAAGGAACTGGGTTACTTTGCTGCAAGCTTCCACACATCTTTCTGACGAAGTCGACCAGACCAGCCAGTCGTCGAGGTAGGCTATCGCTTGGACGCTCTGGAGGCGTAGCTGGTGGCCGATCGTGTCTGCTAGCTTGGTGAAGATTCTCGGAGCCACGTTGAGCCAGAAGGGCATGGCTCTGAAGGCGTAGCTTTTTCACTGGAGCCAGAATCCTAGGTAAGAGGAAGCGTGGTGGTTCATTGGGATGTGCCAGTAGGCATCTGCCATGTCTATTGAGACCATGTAGGCCTTGTGAGGCAGTAGGGCTCTTATTTGTTGAAGAGTCAGCATCTTGAATTTGTTGTTCGCAATGAACTTGTTGAGGGGTGAGAAGTCGAGAATGACTCTGAGTTTAGCTGAGTCCTTCTTGGAACACAAAACAGTCTTTCCTGGAACCTGGTGGACTTTACCCTCTTGATCACCTTGTTCAAGAGTTCTAGGACATATTCTTCCAAGAGGGGGGTTGATGGGTGGAAGAATTGGTGGAAGGTTGGGAGTGGTCTTGTCCAGCTCCAACAAAGTCCCTTCTTGATGATGCTGTGTGCCCAAGGATTGAAGGTCCAGCGATCCTGAAAGTGGCGGAGTCTTCCTCCCACCGGAAGAGCTTCATTGCTTCTGGTTTCCCGAGGGCTTGCCACCTCGGCCGCTAGCTCCCCTTCCTCCTCTGCCCCTGGAGAGGCAGCGCGAGGAGTCTCTGCTTGAGCCTCTACCTCTGGGACAAAAGGTAGAGGACTGACGTTCATAGGCAGGGGTAAAGACCGGTGATTGTGACACCACCGGTAGGGGGACCAACTGAAAGGTCTGTTGCAGCTGAGCGACTACTTGGGGAGTAGCGGGTGCCGGAAACTGGCGTTTTTGTTGACGCTGCTGAGGTCTTGGTTTGGGGGATTTCCTCTTAGGCTGAGGACCTTCTTCCTGAGAGGATTTCCTCTTGCGAGACATGCCCCACTTGTTGAGAAGGTTCTGATTCTCAGAGGTGGCTTTGTCGACGATCTCTTTCACCAGAACACAGGGGAAGAGATGCTTACCCCAGATGTTGAAGGAGATTAGTTTCCGGGGTTCGTGTTTAACTGCCGTGTTGGCAAACACGAACTCTCTGCAGGTTTTTCTGGCCCTGATGAAGTTGTACAGGTCCTTCCTCACGGTCACTAGGTGGGTCTTGGCAAGAACCATATAGAGGTCTGGGATTCTAACGTCCATGACATGACCTGGAGCTGAATCTGGTGATACAGGGAGGCAGCTAGTCTCTCCTTGGTCTCTTGCTCCCAATAAAAAAGGTGGTCATTCAGCTTCGGGAGGTCCTCGTTGAACTGACGTCCAGCAAATTCAGGTTCCAGCTTCCAAAAAGTGAAGGTAAACTGGATATCTTTCCAGAACTTTTCGTCGGGGGGAAAGGCGAGGGAGAGAGGCCTACACTCCTCCAGGGTAGGACAGGGTTTTCCTTCCTCCACCGCCTTCATGACCGCATGGAAGGCCTTTTCCATGAAGGGGAAGGATGCAGAAGGGGAGCAAGAAAGGACGGGTGCTTCTTGCTCAGAGCCGGCACTTTAGAGTTAGTAAAACCACGGCTCTTCGGGCATTCTGCCTGTAAGGCTTGGGCTTTTGAGTGATCAAAAATGATCACCTCTTTGGGCTCAGTCTCCTCCTTGGAGGCCGGTTCAGACCTAAGTTGGACGTAACAGTCCGGGTAAGCCTCGAAGTTAGGGAAGAATTCCACTTCTTCCAAAAGGATAGACCCTAACTTGTCGTTGATAAATATTTTGCCAGTTGTAATTGGCATATGCTTGGCGTACCTCCAGGGGTTAGACTCCGAGCAGGAAGGAAGGTCCTTAACCAAGATCTTCTTCGGTTGCTTCCATCCCATCAAACGACTTGTAATCTCTGCAGAATGCTTGTCAAAGTTCTCGTCCATTAAAGCCACTAATACCCGGATGGCATCTTCGGTGGCGGGCAGCAGGGGCTGCGATGCGGCCAAGGTAGAGGGGACTGGCTCCTCGACCACTACGGGAGCTGCCGGAGGTGGAGGGGTGACCTTGCTCTCCGAATCAGGGTATTCCACCTGATCCTCTTCTTCCTCCAGATCCTCGCCCATGAGGATCCTCCCGGTGTTGTCGGACACGTCCGACATCTCCACCTCGTCTAGACGACACTTGCTAAGTGTAGTCTCGATGTCTGGTTCGACGATCAGTTAAACCAAGGGGATCTGATCCTGGGGAATCACAGAA
>NC_090747.1:23897215-23909715 GCF_036898095.1 Palaemon carinicauda
CAATGCTGCACGCACTCCTTTAATGGCCGGAATAGACGAGCTCACATCGTGCCTAAGGTACACCAGAAAGTCTGCTATGTCATAAATGGACGCCCTTAAACATCTGATATCTCTGGAAGCACACCATTTCGCGAAGACCGCCCATTTCGCTTGGGAGACTGCCGTCGAGGAACGCCTTAGGTATCCTGATATCCTTGTCGTGGTCCTTGATGAGTACCCATCCTTTTTCAGGAGATTCTCGATAACCTCCACGCGTGAAGGCGGAGGGATCGAGGGTTTTCGTGCCACCTGTGAAAGTGAGGTTGACGGAGGAGATATGGCCTGTCTGGGAGCGGCCAAGGAGGAAGGAGAGCTAATTCTTTTAGGTCTGCGAACCACTCTGTCTCCGGCCGCCAAGGCACTACCAAAGTCATCGTCATGTTGGCCGCCGACCTCACTCTGTTTAGTACTTGTCTGATCAACCCGAAGGGAGGGAAGGCGTAAACATCGAGGTTGTCTCAAGGATGTTGGAAGCTGTCCTCGAACGCTGCTGACGGCTCTGGGACTGGAGAACAGAACACGGTAAGCTGGGCGTTCAGACGTGTGGCGAACATGTCTATCACTGGGGAGCCCCACTTCAGGATGACTGCCCGAGCTACCTCCGGGTGTAGGGTCCATTGTGAGCCTATCACTCTACCCACCCTGCTGAGGCCGTCTGCCAGCACGTTTCTCTTTCCTGGGATGAATCTTGCTGTTATTTCGATCCCTTCCTTTGCCGCCCATTCCAACAGTTCCGTCGCTAGGGCGCATAGCTCTTTTGATTTTAGGCCCCCTTGTTTCTTTACGTAGGCCACTACCGTGGCGTTGTCGCACATCAACGCCACGGTGTTTCCTCGGAGGAGCTAAACGAATTCCCAAAACACTCTCGACACGGTCACCATCTCCAGAATGTTTATGTGTCATGCCGCCTCCTCGCTGGACCATTTTCCTCTTGTCGATTTTCCCAGCAGGTGCGCTCCCCAACCTTCCTTCGATGCGTCCGTGAACAACAGCATCTCCGGAGGGTCGGGTGCGAAGGGCATTCCTTTCCCTGTATTCGACCTGTCGTTCCACCATTGCAGGACGTCCTTTGTTTCCGGGAAGACTGGCACTACTTTGTGGGGTTCCCTTCCCTGGGTCCACCTCTCCTTCAGGTTCCATTGAACGGCCCAAAGTTTGAGCCTCCCCTGTGGTACTAATTTTTGCAACGATACCAGGTGCCCTACCAGTTTCTGCCAATCCTTGGCCCTCCTAGGCTGGTCCGTCAGGAAGGGTTGCAGAATTCGTTCCAGATTCTCTAACCTTTCCACTGAGGGGAAGGCTCTCACTAACCGGGTGTCCAGGACCATCCCTAAGTAGGTCATCCTGGTGTTGGGATTCAACTGGGATTTCTCCAAATTGATCGTGATCCCCAATTCCTTGCAGAGACCGAGCAACTTCACGCCTTGCTCCCTCAGTTCTTCCTTTGAGGCTGAAAGTAGCAACCAATCGTCCAGGTATCTGATCTGTCGGATGCCCTGCTCGTGCGCCCATACCGAGACCGTCCTGAATACTCTCGTGAACACCTGAGGAGCCGTCGATAGACCGAAGCAAAGAGTTTTGAACTGTAGGTCTTGGGACTCCCACTTTATCCTGAGGAACTTCCTGCTGGAGGGGTGCACGGGGATTTGAAACTAGGTGTCCTTGAGGTCGAGGGACATTAGGAAATCCCCCTCCCTCAAGGCCGCCAGCACTGTTTTCGGTGTGTCCATCTTGAAGTCCGTCTTTGAGACAAACTTGTTGAGGGCTGACAGGTCTATGACCGGCCTCCACCCTCCTGTTGCTTTCTCCACAAGGAAGAGCCTGCTGTAGAACCCCGGGCCGGGGTTCTCCACTGATTCCAATGCTCCCTTGGCGATCATGGACGACACCTGTTCCTGCAGCGCCGCCAGGATCAAAGGGTCCTTGGAAATTAACCACTCGGCCCATTTTAGGTGGGATGAGTGGGGGAGGCTCCGTCAGGAAGGGAAGCCTGTAGCCATCCTTCAGGACCATCACTGTCCAGGGATCCGCACCGAAATCCCGCCATGCTTGCCAAGAGTGTCTGAAACATCCCCCTAATTGAGGCTCCTGCATGAGTCGGGGGCCTCATCTCCTACCTCCTTCTGGAGGAGCGGCCGGACCGACCTCTCCTTGAGTTACTCTAGGAAGGTCTAAAGGATGACTGAGGTGCCGTGTTACCCCTACGGGGGGGGGGGGGGGGGGGGCTGCGAGGCTTGAAGCCAAGGTGCCGAAGGAGAGTCTCTTCGAGGTTGCGTAGGTGGTGCCTGGGAGGAGTGAGGGATGTCCACCGATGGTCTCCTATGCACTGGCCGCCTCATTAGGGGAGGCCTATGTTCTACATCCTTCATCCTCTTCACCCTTTCCATGGTGTCTTCCACCATCTTGAGGGGAAAAATGGATTCATCCCATACTGAGGAATTCCTTAACTTCCTTACCTCCCGGTCCGGCAACTTCCTTATAATCTTGCTGAGGACTGTGTCTCTCTTTCGCAGAACCCAGTTCGTGGCTATCGACAGAGATTGGGAAGACAAAAACTTGAAGGCCTTGCCCCCTGAACTAATTAGTTCTTTCAACAGGGACTGATTTCCAGGAAGGGATAGATCGTGTGATGCTTGAAACCCCACCAAGGTGCAGGCCCACCAGTCTAACCAGGAGGATACGTATACCAGGTCTTGCGTCATGTCCTCCTTCATGGAGGTCTCTGTCGGGGAAAAGCAAACCCGGGCCGTGGACACCCTGTCCTCTGTGGCTCCTTGGTTCAAAGAGGTCACTGCTCCTTCCACTGCGCGGGGCCCTCCACGACGACCCTTTGCCACATAAAACCTCTTCTGAGTCTTCAGTCCCGGCAGCAACTTCAAGGAACTCTGACTTCTAGGGGCATTAGCTAGACCTGCCAGGTACCTATCTATGTGCTCCATCCCCAGCTTGACGTCAGGAGCTAGAGGAAGAGGTAAGGAAGGTTTCCGCTGTACTGGACTTTCCACCATCCCAGTCTGTCCGGAGAGCCAGGCCTGTTCCGCCGAAAGCTTGGGCTCGTCAAGACGGTGGTGTCGTCTTATCAGAGCCAGTACTTTTTGGTAAGAGGAGATGTCGTCAGACGAGCACTCCCCCCCTTCCACCAGGGCCTCCGTCACCAGTTCCTCCGCACGGGTACCCTCCGTGGCGGTAGAAGGGGCATTGCTGGACGGGTCTGCCCGTGGCATGGGCTGCTCTGCGTGGGTGAGGGTATTCATCATGGGATTACCTTGTCCTGCGGGGGACTCCGTAGCTAAGAGACTCAGGCAGACCGACGGGTGCCCTTGGTGCTTAAAGAAGTCCCCCAAGGTGCCTGTGGTCGACGCCATGCCTTCCATCCGGCGCAGCGCGTCCTTCCGTTGGGAAGAAGAAGCGGAGGCCTTCACTGGATTAGATTCGTCACGGGGGGCTTGGTTGGACCACCCCCTGACGTAAATCTGGTCTGAAGGAGGAGCACGATGCTCACCCACTCCTTCGACCACATTTATATATATATATATATATATACATACATATATATATATATATATATATATATGTATATATATATATATATATATTACTTGTTAAACAGTAACCCTACTTGGAAATGCCGGACGCTATTAGTGGAAGGGCCTTTACAGGCAAAATAACCAATTAAGAATAGAAAAAAAGGAAAAATAATATATTCTAAAAGCAATATATAACCACGTTAAAGTAAATATTTCCTTTGTAAACTATATAAACTTTAACAGAAGTAGAGGAAGAGAAGTTTGATAAAATAGTGTGCCCGAGTGTACCCTTAAGCAAGAGAACACTAACTCAAGACAGAGGTTATGGTTCTAGCGAAGTCTACAGAAATATGGTCTGATTTTGGAGTGTCATTCTCCTAGAAGACCTGTTAATCATAGCTCAAGAGTCTTATCTAAACTTACCAGGAGGGAAGTAACCACTGAACAATTACAGTACTGTAGGTAACCCTACAGATGAAGAAAAATTGTTTGATAATCCCAGTGATGTCAGGTGTATGAGGACAGAGCAGAATCTGTGAAGAATATGTGTAGGCAAAAGCAAAGTGAACCGTACCCAGAGACCATTCCAAGGCCCCACAACTCTCTAAAGGTAGTATCTGAACGGGTGGCTAGTGCTCTGGCCGCAAAATTTTTTTCCCTAATAGTTCTGCAGATTAGGGCCGGGCTTCGTGCGTAGAAAACAGATTATAAGGGTAACTTCTTTATTACGGCTGCGTTAAGATTTGATGGGTAACTAGCTCATTAAAGTTATGATCAGTAACTGCGTTCATAAAGAGCTGAAATGTTTATAGATAGCATAATAATAATAATAATAATAATAATAATAATAATAATAATAATAATAATAATGATGATGATTATTACACTCACACACACACACACACACACACATATATATATATATATATGTGTGTGTGTGTGTATATATATATATATATATATATAAATAAATAAATATATATATATATATATATATATATGAAATATTTATATATATAAATATATATATATATATATATATACATATGCGTGTGTGTGTGTGAAACCTGATTAAGTTGAATATAGAGTTAAAATTATGATAGTCAAACTGATTTAGACATATTTTGTGTAAACATAAAAAATCAAAGGAAGCCCACCAGTTCTTGAATTTAGAGATTTGATCAACCAGATACTAATGAGGAAAAATTGGATTAGGATAAGGAAAAGAGATCATCACCCGGCTTCAATTTCATCAAGGAAGGGAGATCCTAATAGGATTCTATCTCATTAACATACTTCTTTGCCTTTGCTTTTTCTTATATCAATATAAAGTACTATGATTTCAGACATAAATGGACATTATTTTCTCATATTTAACATCGCATTGATAATTGATTTGCGATCTTTTCAATGAAGTAAAAGAATCTAAAAATTTTATATAACTATCATTATTAATAATACTATCAATAGAAAACGTTAGATTACTACCCTAATCAATGACAATGTTAGCAAGAATATCGTATTGCAATAGCAAAGACATCATTCAATTACTTCGTAAGATCTTTAAAAATAGTTTATCTCTGTCGTAAGAAAAACTCGAACTTTAATTTGTAAATAAGAGTCATACCGATATAAAAAAAAAGTTGATAGATTAGAAATCAACTTTTCTTTAATCACATGAAGGAAGGGTTCTATAATACTGTAAATCATACACAAATTGCATCTTATAATATAGTTCATCTATTTCTTGATATATATATATATATATATATATGTGTATATATATAAGTATATATATTATATATATATATATATATTACATGTTAAACAGCAACCCTACTTGGAAATGCCGGACGCTATTAGTCGAAGAGCCTTTACAGGCAAAATAACCAATTGAGAATAGAAAAAAGGAAAAATAATATATTCTAAAATCAATAACATCGTTAAAGTAAATATTTCCTTTGTAAACTATATAAACTTTAACACAAGAAGAGGAAGAAAAGTTTGATAAAATAGTGTGCCCGAGTGTACCCTTAAGCAAGAGAACACTAACTCAAGACAGAGGTTATGGTACTACGCAAGACTACATAAATATGGTCTGATTTTGGAGTGTCATTCTCCTAGAAGACCTGTTAATCATAGCTTAAGAGTCTTAACTAAACTTACCAGGAAGGAAGTAGCCACTGAACAATTACAGAACTGTAGGTAACCCCTTTGGATGAAGAAGAATTGTTTGATAATCCCAGTGATGTCAGGTGTATGAGGGCATAGCAGAATCTGTGAAGAATATGCTAGAATAATCGGTGTATGTGTACTCAAAAGCAAAGTGAACCGTACCCAGAGACCATTCCAAGGCCCCACAACTCTCTAAAGGTAGCATCTCAACGGGTGGCTAGTGCCCTGGCCGCGAAATGTTTTTCCCAAATAGTTCTGCAGATTGGGGCCGGGCTTCGTGCGTAAAAAACAGATTATAAGGGTAACTTCTTTATTACGGCTGAGTTAAGATTTGATGGGTAACTAGCTCATTAAAGTTATGATCAGTGACTGCGTTCATAAAGAGCTGAAATGTTTATAGATAGCTTAATAATAATAATAAAGATAATAATAATAATAATAATAATAATGATGATGATTATTACACTCACATACACACACACACACACACACATATACATATATATATATATATATATGAACTATGAACTATGTACGATCGTGTGACACACGGTTGGTACATGGCTCCCCCCCTTTAAATGACATACTGTAGGCGGGTCATCTGGCAGAAGATAAGCAGGTTTTAGACGATCAATGGAGACCCAGTCTTCTTTGCCACGAATGTTTAGTAGGAATGCTTTCGAACTGCTGCGGATCACAAGGAAAGGGCCTGTGTAAGGGGGCGTTATCGGTGGCTTGCTAGTGTCGTTGTGCAGGAAGACGTGCGTTGCTGAGTGCAAGTCTGTTGGTATGTGGTGCTTCACTGAGGGCTTGTAAGTCTGGCGGCATGTAGTAAATTTTCCTAAGACATGACGTATGCACTGGAGATCATCGGAGGATGTTGTAGAAGGAAAAAATTTGGCAGGGATGACCAATGGGTCGCCATATAGCATTTCAGCTGCCGAGACGTCGAGGGCGTCTTTAGGAGTGGTCCTTAGTCCCAGGACGACCCAGGGAAGCTGAGTAAACTAGTTGGAATCCTTGCAGCGGGACATCAAAGCTGCTTTGAGGGTGCGATGAAAACGTTCAACCATTCCATTGACAGCGGGGTTGTAGGCCGTTGTCTGATGTAGGGTGATGTCCAGGAGATTCGCTAATGATGTCCACAATTGAGAGGTGGAAGTGGTCCCCCTGTCGGAAGTGATATGCTCAGTGATACCAAATATTGCAATCCATCCAGAAAGTAAGGCAGATGTATATTAGGTGGACGTAGCAATTTCCATGGAAATGGCTTCAGGCCAACGAGTGGAGCGGTCTATAACGGTAAACAGGTAACGATGTCCTTGTGATATGCGTAGGGGGCCTACAACGTCGACGTGAATGTGTGCGAAACAACGCTGAGGTTAAGGAAAGGTGCCCACTCTGGAATCCGTGTGTCGATGTACTTTGGAAGTTTGGCAAGAGGTACAGGGGCGGACCCAATCCTTAGCATCCCTAGAAATGACGTGCCAAATGAACTTTGCCTTCAGCAGATGTGCAGTAAAACGGCACGAGGGATGTGAAAGGCCGTGAATGAAATCAAACACCTGCCGTCGGATGGGAGCAAGAATCCAAGGTCGCGGTCTACCAGTACTGACATCACAGAGGAGGCTGGTATAGGAGTCCTTCGAGGGGAAAGTCTTCCCAACGGAGGGACGTGCAGGATGTCCTACATGCTTGATACTCTGGATCCAGTCGTTGGGCTTCAGCCAGGGCGTTGTAATCCAATCCCAGTTGAACGGCAGCCAACGTGTTTCTTGACAGGGCATCGGCAACGGGATTCATTTTCCCAGGGACGTATGGAAGGGTGCAATTGTATTCAGCCATGGCGGAGAGATGTCAGCGTTGCCGGGCGGACCAGGCATCAGACTGTCAAGTAAAGGCGTGCACCAGAGACATGTGGTCTATGCAAATGACGAAGGGCATACCTTCTAAGATATGGCGAAAGTGATGGACAGCCAAGTGCACCCCCAGTAATTCTTGATCGAAGGTAGAATAACCCAATTCTGCCTTTGACAGTTTTCTGCTGAAGAAGGCCAATGGGCGGGGTGAGCCGTTGACCACCTGCTTGAGTACTGCCCCAATAGCGATGTTGCTGGCATCGGTGGAGAGAAGGAGAGGATCATGTGGGATAGGAAAAGTGAGAGCCGGAGCAGTTGATAGGGCCTTATTTGCATGGCAGAAGGCTGCTTCTTGAAGGGGACCCCACTTCAGGTCCTTTGGCTTGCCCTTGAGGGAGCCGTAGAGGGGAGCAGGTGTGGCGGCAATGGCTGATAGAAAACGGTGATAATAGTTGATTATGCCCAAGAATTCCTCCAGAGCTTTGACGGTCGAGGGCACGAGGAAGTTCGGAACGGCTGCTACCTTCTCAGGGATGGGGTGGACTCCTTCAGGATTGATGCGGTGCCCTAAGAACGACACTTCGTTGGCGCCAAAGGTACACATGTCGTACCGGACTACAAGGCCTTTTTGTTGCAGGCGGTCGAGCAACGATGTGCAGGTGACCGAGGTGTTCCTCTTTTAAAGAGGAGAACTCAAGTATGTCGTCCACATAACATACACAGAAAGGGAGGTCCCCTAAGATGCCATCCATGAGACGTTGAAACGTGGCCCCAGCATTACGAAGGCCAAAACAGAAGTAATTGAAAGTTTATACACCAAACGGAGTGATGATGGCAGTCTTGGGGATGTCTTCTGGGTTCATAGGCACCTGATAATACCCCTTCAAGAGGTCTATCGTAGGGAAAACCTTCGCTTTGTGCAGGTAGGAAGTCACGTCGGCAATGTTTAAGATGGGGTAGTGATCCGGTTCTGTTTGCATGGTCAGGCGTCTGTAATCCCCGCACAGACGGAGGGAGCCGTCTTTCTTCAGAACGATGTGTAAGGGTGACGACCATGGGATGGAGGCCTTTTGGCAAAGGCCCATATCCTCCATTTCGGCAAACGTGTGTTTGGCGGCTGCCAATCGTTCCGGTGCCAGACGTCAGAATTTTGCGAAGACTGGGGGTCCCGTCGTCTTTATATGGTGATAAAAAACCGTGCTTGGCAGGAAACCGTGGCCGTTTGGTGAAGTTCTGGACGGAAAACTTCCGGGTACAACGTGAGGAGGTGGGCGTAGGCATCCGTGGGTGCACTAATGTGGAGAGCGAGGTTAGAGGGGTCGGGTTGAAGAGGTGTCGACAAGTATGAGTCTGCATTGACCAATCGTCGGTGAGCGACATCGACCAGAAGGTGAAAATGAGAGAGGAAATCCGCACCGAGGATTGGCAATGTGACGTCAACAACGAGAAACTTCCAATTGAACTTACCGTTTCCGAACGATAATGTGAGGTTCTCGTAACCATAGGTGGGTATCGCAGATCCGTTGGTAGCTACCAAGTGGATGTCAGCAGATGTAGAGAGATTACATCATGTCTGGAAGAGTTTCCTTGGCAAAAGAGAACGACAAGCACCCGTGTCTACCAAAAATCACACGCCCGTTCCTGCATCCTGTAAAAGGAAAAGATTAGAAACACGGAGGCCACCGGCACGATAGATGGCCTACTTCCACGTTTTTTGCCCACTGACAATCCTCGGCACATTTCTTCACAGTTGCCCCGAATCTGAAGTGGTAGTAGCAAAACTGCGGCGGATGGGAGGTAGTAAGTGGCTGTAGAAGTCGTTTGTTTGGGCGCGAGTGATTGGTTGGTGGCGGGCGGCTTTGTTGCTGTTTCGGCACAACACAGTGTAGGCGTGTATGTCCTACGGCATTCATGTCAGCTTCGGTTGACGTTAAATAGGCATCCTCTTCGTCATTGGTGGAGGCGTTGAAAGAGGTCTTGAAGTGGCTGTCCATAAGGGCGTCGGCTTTGGTCATCAAGTCCTTTATGGGTAAACTATCTACATCGGGTATGGCAGCGCGTATAGGTCCGGGTAAACGGGCTATCCAAAGGGCACGGAGTAGGTTCACCTCATGAGGAGAGCCGTCTGCGACAGGTTGAAGGCGAGCGATACTGGTCATTTCCCTGAGGGCAAGCGAAGCCCTTTAGTCCCCCAACGGTTGTTGCGAGAGCTGAAATAACTTTGCTACACGGGCGGCTGGTGACGGCGAGTACTGCTGCAGAAGGTATGTTTTGAGGGCGTCATACGCTATTGGGGTGTCCCCTTGTTCACAAAGCCAGTCAGATATTTCCGGGAAGGTGTCCTCGGGTATCGCCGCGAGAACATAATCTGCTTTGGTGGTTGAGCGAGTCACGCCCTTGATGCAAAACTGGACTTCTGCGCGCTGAAACCAAGCAAACACCTCGCTACTGGTGAATGGTGAAAGTTTCAATGGGGCAGCCGCAGCGCCAACTTCTGTAGAGTCCGTCATAGTACCAACGATGGAGGGGCGAGGGGGGTGGGGGGGAAGGCGGTGGGAACGAGTCGACTTCCGGGATCACCAATGTAACGTGCCGAGAGAAGGTTGTGAACTCAAAGGCAGTGTGAAAGCAACTGAGTTAGTTTATTGTAGAACACTCTCCTTTATATACAAAATCTGTAAGCAACAAGAATTTTTCACGTTGAGAATTCGACATTGTTACAAAGGAAAAAAGCAGACATGATTTTTCAGGATCTTTTTAGTGCGAGGAGAGAGCGAAGATACAAGCACAAAATGAATTATGTATGATCGTGTGACACACGGTTGGTACACAGTTCTCACCAGTTTCATAGTTGATTCGTGCAATTAGCCTACAACCTTTTCACAATTAATCATCATCATTACTTTTATATCTATCCTTCATTGTTGTACCTGTTTAAGCATGTTGAAGAATAAGGGTGTTAAAAGTCTGTCAATTTTACGTGTTGTGTTCTTACCTCTACCGCTAGAGTTATTGGGTTCTTTGACTGGCTAGACGGTAATACATTGGATCTCTATATCTAGTTACGGCTAAATTTTCATTTGCATGTAAATTCAACGAATAATGTGGTCTATTCTTTCCACATTCTCATCTGTCCCTATACACCTTTCAAAACCAAGCAAATCTTCTTCGTTCAAGGGTTTAACTACTGTTCAGTGGCTACTTTCGTCTTCATAAGGATTGATTAAACTCTAGGTATGGTAAGCAGCTCTTCTAGGAAAAGGACACTCCGAAATAAAACCATGTTTTCTAGTCTTGGGATAGTGTCATAACCTCTGTAACATTGTCTTCGACAGTCTTGGGGTAGATTTCTCTTGCTCAAGGCTACATTCGTGCACACTATTCTATAGTTTATATAAGGAAGGTTTATTTCAATGTTGATACTCTTTTGTAATTTTTTTATTCTTAATTGTTCATTACTTGTCTTGTAGTTTATCTATTTAATTTCTTCACTTCGGTATTTTTCTTTGTTGGATCAATTGGTTTTCAGCATCGTGCTTTTCCCACTGGTGTTTTAGCATAGTTAATAATAATAATAATAATAATAATAATAATAATAATAATAATAATATAATAATAATAATAATAATAATAATAATAATAATAATAATAATACTGATATTAATGTAAATGTTAATATTAATATTCATAATGAATAATCAATGATGTCATCTGCTAAGGGTGCGTCTATAAAACAATGTAATTTCAACTGATCAAGAGAAATGAATATCTTTGAGAGGTACACAGGTGCTGCTTCGGCTTTGCCTAATGCAAAGAAAAGAAAACTATGTTGGAAAAAGTGAACAGCAAGCAAGGTCTAGCCTGCTGCTGCAGTTAGTCGTCGCTCATATATACTTTGGGTCAGGAGATTCATTCATACAGGTCGTAAGGTCAAAGATTCTTGCGACAGTAAATTGAAAAAAGCGTACCTCTTGGACTGTGTGATGGTGTTTTCTTTAATAAATTCTCGAATCAACTTGTAAATCCCCATATGGTATGATCCTTCAACGACTGTCTCGAATCTCCTGTGGCAAGTCTCTACATTATTTTTTGGCCTTGGGAGATTACATTCTAGCATGAGATAAATGGCCCACACACTTGGATCTAATCTTGGGGATGGATACACCTTACCTTCAACAGTTATGTTTAAGTAACGGCTACGTTTATCACAGTATTTATGAGTATCATTAACTTAGTTACCACTAAAACTGTTACAATTAAGTTATGTGACTTTTCTTATGTCACTCTCCTTAGTGCACGATCATATATGTGGCTAGATTTTTTGTTCTCTCTCTCTCTCTCTCTCTCTCTCTCTCTGTATATATATATATATATATATCCCCCCCTCTCTCTCTCTCTCTCTCTCTCTCTCTCTCTCTCTCTCTTTACACACACACACACACAACACACACACACACACACACATATATATATATATATATATACACACGCGAACACATATGTATATATATATATATATATACATACATATATATACATACACACACGTGCACACATATGTATATATATATATATATATATATGTGTGTGTGTGTGTGTGTGTATGTTAGTGTGTATGTGTGTACACGTAAATACAGTATATGCACGTATAAACACACATGCACTCATATATATATATATATATGCGTGCACGTATATATGTGTATATATATACAGTATATGTAAGTATAAAAACACACATGCTATGCATATTTGTGTTTAAAAAAGCCAATTTTTGCCCCTTTAGTTCTTAAAACTGAATGTTACTGAAATACTTTAAACATCAAAAGTTCTTAGATTCCCAGGGGAACACTTGTCTTTGACATTCCATAACCAGGGAGATTAAATCTAGATTAAAACA
>NC_090747.1:23914715-23924715 GCF_036898095.1 Palaemon carinicauda
TATATATATATATATGCATATATACATATATATATATTCATATATATATATATATATATATATTCATATATATATATATATATATATATATAAATGTGTGTCTGTGTGTGCTTTGTATTTTGTACTGTAATACTACATGAGCTATGGGTATTAAGAGTAATGTTGCGCAATATTGCATTGATAGAACGTGTTTCAACATAGTTATAAAATGTAGTAGCGTTTGTTAAGAAGGATTTAGTTATCAATTAGTTGTCCTAAAGTTAGGATGTGATTCTTCTTACTTTTGTATTGCTTTACTTACTTTACATCAATTTGATAGCTGCTTTTCCGGTCCCCTACAGCAGAGGAGCCTCACTCTTTACTGGACCCCCACTTTCATTTTACTTTGTTCGATGAGAGTATTTAACGTTTCATATCGCGTATTGTTCATTTACTGCTAAATCATCACTGTTGTAGTACTGTTGAAATAAGAAAGCCTTTAGTTTCCTCTTGAAAGCCCCAATGTCTTCAATCAATCTGATGTTTCGTGGAAGCTTATTATATAGTCTCGGGGCCGCACATTTAAAGGTTTTGGCGCGTAAAGTAGACATATATCTATTAGTCCAAGAGCTAGCAGCCATTTATTTACCGGAGATGACCAAAATTCTAGTTGGTATTTTTGGAAAGGGTCTGTCATGGGACATCCAAAAATGGGTATCTTTAAGTTGGGCAGTGGTGGGTGTGGATTTTATTAACCCCTTTTGTCCAAAAACGGACTTTTCATATTTTGGCAAAATATGGGGGTAGGGGAAAGTAAATTGGCTGCAGCTCCTCTCACACTGGGCCTAGAGTAAAGAACTATATACCAAAATGGTGCTATTTATCTGTAGATTTATTTCATATAAAAAAACATTATTTAAATTATTATTGGGGGTCACCAAAGGTCAAAAGGTCAAGGTCAGCCCTTTGAAATGCCGATTTTGGGTTTTAGCTGTATTTTGGCTAAATAAGACATCAAAATTTGCCCAAGGTTTACTAAATATGAATAGAATTTAAAGAAGAGACATAAATAAAGTTTTTTGAAGAAAATGGGATCTATTCCAGCAATATGACGGATATGACAACAGTCATCATTAAACGGTTACTGTGAAATTCACTCGTCAAACCGTTTCAAATTTAGTTGAAAGATGTTTCACCTATATTACTGAGATCTGTTTTATTGACTGTGTGTGTGCACCTGTTTTGTCTTTTAAACATTATAAAAACAGCCTCTACATTGCGTTCTAACATCCTTGAAATTTTGTAAGGGTGCACCTGAATTGCCCCTGTCCTTGTCACTTGATGATTTTAAGAAAGGCCGAGTAGAAATTCCAGACCTTCTTCATTTGTTTTTTTACCACACTTCTCTGTGGCTTGCAGAATAAAGATAAGCCTAGTGAATCAGTAAAATGAAGGGTAGTCTCACTATCCCAGGATGTTATTTTCTGTACCAGCCAGGGAAAAGTAAAACCATCCAATCATCTTTATCTGGGAGTCGGAATGAAAAGCCTTACAGGTAGTCGCAGAGTTGTGGAAATTCTTAATCACTTGGGTCATGCGGTAAGTTATCCCACAGCTGAATCAATTGAGATGGATATAACGTCAAAAATCACAGCAGAAGGGCAGATTTTACATGATTTGCTCTTACCTCAAGTTGGTCTCTCCATAGGTCTTGATTGGGATAATTATGACGAGCTGACAGAAACCCTATCTGGCAAAGACACTATTCATGACACCATTGGGATATGCTACCAGAATAGGCCTGCTGAAGGGGGGTGCAAGGTGCTCAGGCCAAAGGGACCACGAATACTGATGCAACTACTGACCAAGTACCTGTGAAAAGACGACGAATATTTGATGCGCCTCAGCGACAAATCATGCCATATAAAAGAAAGCCACTGTCGAAGTTCGAATTTGAAAAATATTCACAAGATCCACAATCCAGCCTGGAGATAGCAAAGAAAATGGATATCATCTGGTAAATATGCTGCTGCCTGATGTCCAGCACCCTTATGTGGCGTGGCTGGAATTTCTTGGTCACAGGGGACAGACTCCCTTTGCAGCAGATTCGGTATACTGTGTGGAAAATATTGAACTACCACCAACAAGATTGGATGTAGTTAAAGAAACTTTGGTCAGGTCTCAAAAGGTTGTGTGAGAGTGCGGTGAGGCATATGCTATAATGACTTATGACCTTGCTATCGCAAAACCTGCACTCCAGATCCAAGCACAAGAATCCTCTTTTTGACAATATCTTTGTTTGTTTTGGTGCATTTCATACTTCCAAGGCCTATTTCAGCGCATTAGGTTATAATGTTGAATCGTCTGGTTGTACCGAGGTTCTTTGCTCGGCTGATGTGTTAGTTCATGGTCCAGTACGAGGGTTCATTGGTGGAAAAGATTTTAACAGATGCAAGCGTATCCATCCCCTGTTTGCACCTGCCTTGCAGATTCTGCATTTTAAACAATTCATTTTAGAAGGTGGAATACCTGATGAATGCATGGCGTTGTTGAATTCATTTTCTGCAGACCCATCACCCCAATCACTTTTGACATTATTGGAGTCCACTGCAATTTGTAATTTGGTAGAGAGATATGGTGAATTCTGTGATCAGACTCGTTAGGGTCATCATGGCTCTACTGCTAGGTTCTGGTTTCTCTACATAGATCTTGTTCATATATTCATGCTTTATGACAGGGCTAGCAGGACAAATGACCTACACCTCTACATCTATGCTTTAGGCTCAATGATTCCTATATTCTTTGCAACTCACAAGCCAAACTATGCCCGTTAAATGTCATTGTATCAACTCGATCTGCTCAATATGGAAATGACACATCCCGGAAACAAGCCAAGTTTTGAAGCAGGTGCACTCTCTGTGCGGAGAACTAGGAATACCTTTTCCAGAAGTGCAGTTGCTATTACCTTAGAGCAAGCTGTGAATAGGGATGCTGCATCCAGTCAAAAGGGTATTGCTGCATTTACACAGAATGTTGCAGTCCGTTAGAGGTGGACAGTGACAAGATCTTTTAGGGGAGCAATTGTGAGTTGTCTCCTGGAGATGACTGGAATCACACTGGTTGGTTGATGATGCAATACAGGAACTAAAGCCATCAAGGATGGCCAAAGACAATGCAGACCTTAAGAGCACGATCACAGAGGTGGAGAACACTCTAAATCCATTCCCTATTAATAATGATACTCTGTATTGCCTAAACACTGGCAAAGCTGCCTCGGATGGTGTGGAAGACAGACTTCTGCAGTCAAAAGACACTGGATCTACCTGGTATCAAGTTTTTGTTAATGAATGTAATGTAGATGGTGGGCGTTTTGAACGGGCTGTTAAGCGAAGAAATGTGATGAATGTCACACAGGATGTAGTAAAAGTTAAATTCACCACAAAGGACAAACAGATCAAGGAAGCAAAATGCACCAGAGACATATTTTGAGGGCTGCTGTATTTGTCAGTAACACAAGAACTTGATCTCAGTATTGTCCTGTCCTACCCTCTCACTCCAGTTCCTTTCTTATTGTGTCATATAACCAGTGATATGAACAAGACATCATAGAGCACATTAATGGAAAAATTAGAAGCAATGGGAACCTTGAATGCCATACCAGACAGGACTGATGTCTATATTATTCATGCTATGTTCTTCTTCCGTACACTTGACATGGCATCCATCTATGGGGGGATGGCAATGTCCATTTTGAAATAAGCTTGTAGCACTGATGAAATTGTACACATAGTCTGTGACACATATACTAATGGGTCAAGTATCAAGGACATTGAACATGACTTGTGTGGTAGGACACCCACTACCTACATAAATCACTGGCTCGTCACGGAAAAAAACACCAGATCTCAACACGGCTTGGAGCACATCACAATGCAAAATAGAGTTTTTGGCCTTCTTGAAGGATGAATGGTCATCAGATAGATATGCATCGACTCTTAAGGGACATCAGGTCTACTTAGCAGTGGAACATGAATGCTACCTTTACACTTCAACAAGTGGAGCTGTCAACACGATCCTGGTTCATGAGCTTCAGTGCAGGCATGAAGAAGCCGATACACGGTTACTGTACTATGCAAACTTTGTTGCTGTTAACCATGATGCGTCTCCAGTGATTGTCCTTCGCAGTAACGACACTGACGTCTTCATCCTCATTCTCTACCATGCTAGGTTCCTTAATGCACATATTTGTATGGATGCTGGCTTGAGTTCTAGAAATTCCAGGCATTTCATATATATGTCACAACTTGCAACCAAACTGACCGGACCTATATGCGATGCTCTACCAAGCTTCCGTGCTCTAACAGGCTGTGATTATACAGCCTCTTTTATGAGAAAAGCAAAGTGGAAGCCATTTGAAATAATGAGAAACAACCCTAGGTTCACATCAGCAATTAGTCACCTTGGAGACTCAAATGTCATCGATCCAGATGTTGCTGCTGTAGTTGAAGAGTACTTGTGCATTGTCTATGCAGTTTGGAACCTAACAAGTATTGATGAAGCCAGGCTTCAACTTTACCGCAAGTTGTATGCCCTAAAGAAGGAAACTGATCCATTGGATAAAATCAAAACTACAGACCCCTGTTGTCTTCCTCCTTGCCAAAGAGTGTAGCAACAGAAGTTGCTAAGAACTAAATTTGTTGCACACGTATTGAGGAATGCAAGGAAGCCGATCCAGTCTCATTTGGTCCTGAAGGACATGGCTGGAAAGTCCAGAATGTAGATTGATGATTGTCTAGTTCACTGGCTCAAATACCCCTGACAAGTTAACCGTTGAAGAATCTGATGTACAGGAAGAAGATGATAATGATGATGATGATGATAATGAAAGTGACACTGAGAGCAGCCATTCCTCGAATGAAGAAAAGAGAATAGATTTTTAGAAAGTCCATATTAGTAATATAGCTGGAATAGATTCTACATTCTTCAAAAAACTTTATTTGTATCTCTTTTTTATATTTTACGCACATTTAGTAGACCTTTAGCAAATTTTGATGTCTTAATTAGCCAAAATACAACTAAAACCCAAATCTGGAATTTCAAATGGCTGATCTTGACCTTTTGACCCCTGGTGACCTCTAATGATAAATTAACTATTTTAGTTTGATATTAAATAAATCTACTCATCAATAACATCATTTTGGTATATAGTTCTTTATTCTAGGCCCAGTGTGAGAGGAGCTGCAGCCAATTTACTTTCCCCTACCCACATATTTTGCCGAGAAATGAAAAGTCCGTTTTCGGACAAAAGTGGTTAATAAAATCCACACCCACCACTGCCCAACTTAAAGATACCCATTTTTGGATGTCCCATGGTAGACCCTTTCCAAAAATACCCACTAGAATTTTGGTCATCTCCGGTAAATAAATGGCTGCTAGCTCTCGCTCTATATGTTCCAACAGTTTGAAGCCATCTGTAACTATTCTCTTGTCGACACGATTTGTTGGCTGCGCAATATGTAGCCATTCTCTTGAGTATTTTGGACGTCCGGCTCTGATAACTTTGTGGGTTATTGTACATATTTTAAATCCAATTCTCGCTTTAATAGGCAGCCAGTGTAAATCAATTAGTATAGGGGTGATTCTTTCTCTAGCTGGGACACCTTTTATCAGTCTTACTCCTCTGTATATTACGTTTTGTAATTCCCTAAGTTCCACTTTTGGTAAATTGTAATAGATAGAGTTGTAATAGTCAATCCTGGTAATAATATAGTTTATCACAATTTTCGTTACAGACTTTTCGTCCACGTACTTTTTTATAAACGCAATATTTCTTAGATGATAACGTGCGTTTTTATTACATTATTTATTTTGTGTGTCATCTGCAAATAGTTTAAACTTCACGCCATGCCTTTGTAGTATTTTCGATAGACCAATATTATAGATGCAGAATAAGATTGGGCCAAGTACACTTTCCTGCGGAACCACTGTTTAAGGGTTCATATGATGAATAAGAGTTCCCAATTTGTACACAGTAATTTTACCAACTAAGTAGTCTTTTAGGTATTCGAAGGCTTGATCTTCAATGCCGATGGACCGTATATCATCTAGTAGCAGTTCATGTACCACTGTATCAAAAGCAGCACTGAGATCGAGCAGAATTGGGATACCACATTTTTTTTTCATCTATCATTTCTAGCATATCATTTACAACAGAACAGATGGCTGTCTCCGTAGAGTATAGTTTTCTGTAAGCAGATTGGTTGTCAGGCAAAGCTTCTATTACTTCTAAGTGGCTGACTATTTGTTTAAGAATTAGATATCCAAGCACTTTTGAGATAAATGATAGATTTGAAATAGGTCTATAGGAGCTTCATTCCTGGCATTCCAGTGCATTTTTCAGAACTGGTGTGACTATAGCCATTTTCTCAGATTTAGGAAACTTACATTCATCAATGCTTGCATTTGCTATTCTCATTATTATTTCAGCTAGACTAGAAAAGTTTCGCTCTCCAATTACTTCAGATATTGGCATAGGGTCAATCCCGCAGTTTGTTTTCTTTGCTGTCTTGATTATTCTGGTGATGTCATCTTGTTTATGTTGTTAAATCGTATTAATTTTGTCTGTGTGCCTAGTGTATCATTAATCTGATGTTGAGTATTTACAAATGACCTGGTTATATTTTCAATTTTGTTTCTAAAGAACACTAGAAAATTATTTGTTAGTTCCTGGCCGCTGTATCCATCAGGTAGCTTCATTTCTTTTACATTCCCTATTATACCATTCAGTAGACGATATAACTTATTCATGTGTGTTGCTGCTTCCAGGATCTTTCTCTTATAGTATTCATTTTTTTACCTTCTTAGTAGGTAATTATATTGCCACGCAGCAGTATTGTATTCTACCCAAGTACTTTCAGTTTTTAACCTATTCGACTTTCTTTCTTTACGTCTTTTTTTTACTAAAGTCTCTCAATCAGACTAAGGAGATTAGTCTTTTATAGTTATAGTCTTTTCCACCGGTGGGCAAATGGTATCATGTTCACTTTTACTCACTTTATTATAAGTGGTCGTAAGAGAGTTGGCACGCTTAGCTTGGTCATCATGATCCTGGGGCTAATGATATTGAAATCAAACTGGAAAACTTCACAAAATATTTGAAATCAACCGATCTCCCCAATTGTAGCTTGTTTGTAAGTTTGTACTTGATAGCTCTATCATTAATCAAAGCCAAGTACAAACTTATCAACCAGCTTCACTGGTGGAGTTGGGGTGATTTCAATTCTAAGTAAAAAAAAAAAATGTTAATTCGACAGTAATAAGTATGGGAGAATCGTCATCAACTCACATTTCTCTTTATGGCTAGATGTTATGTCACTGTCACCTCAGTTTCTCTGTCCAGGGTTCACTTCACCGTCTGACCCAAAGCTATTATCTTTGAGTTCATTACACATAAGGACTCTGATTACGAGGTATAGAGAGAATAAAGATATTAACAGGATAAAAATATATGGCTTATATAAATATGAAAAACACGTCTAGTTCTGCAAAATTTATCATAAATTAAAAATCAAGTACTAACTTACCAACAAGCTACAACGGTGGAGATGGGTTGATTTTAATTCTAAGTAAAAGATAACAACTGAATTCGACAAAACTAAGTACGGGAGAATTTTCACCAACCTTATCTCTCTTTGTGGCTAGATAATACTACACTCCCACCTCCGTTTCTCTGGCCAGGTTTCGATTCCCCAGCTTAGACGAAAATATTATTTTTTAGTTAATTCAACATTGGGTCTTTGATCTTCGGGTATAGAGAGATCCATATCTCAGTATAAAATTTGGTCTATATGGATATCAAAAATACGTCTTTATGATTAATCAAAGCCAAGTACAACCTTACCAAGTTACAAAGCTCGATTCTTTGAATGACCCGAACCTATTATCTAAGAGTTGATTCCCCCTTGGGTCTCTGATCACGAGGTATCTAGAAAATTTAGATATTAACAGCAGTATAATATACGGCTTACCTAATTATGAAAAACGCATATAAATGTGTAAAATGTATCAGTAATCAAAACCAAGTAAAATCTAATTGTCAAGCTTCAATGGTGGAAATTGGTTAATTTCAATTACAGGAATAAGTATGGGAGAGTTATCATCATCTTTATTCTCTCTTTGTGGCTGAGCTGTATGTCACTCTCACCCCTTGGGTAGTTAATCCCGAGGTATAGATAGAATTTAGATATTAAGGGGAGTATAATATATGACTTTTATTTAGTAATACAAAATAGTGATTTTTTTCATTTATAATCTGTTATGCCTGTTACAAAATTCATTACAGAAAGACACGAACTGAATAATTAAACGTGATGTGAAAACTCCATAGGAACTATCTCGAAAAGAATCAACCAAGTGAATTTGATCACAACAACAAAATAAACAACAGAATTCCGAACATAAACTTTCAGTATTCTTGCACACTACCAAGCAGGTGTCACTTGATCCCTTGGCCTCCAACAAGAGTTACTAGACTGATATTGCCTATCGATCAGGTGCTTTATCAAAACCTCACAGTTCTAAAGAGTTTGGAATTCTTCATGCGGTTCCTGGGATACGGGTTGGGATGACACAAAAAAATTACACAAAGAAAAGCATCAGGAGGAGATGCCCGGTGATACTAAAAATATATGTCATGACCAAGTGACCTAACAAGACAAGCACTATCACACAACATTTATACATGCACACACACACACATATGTATATATATATATATATATATATATATATATATATATATATATATATATGTGTGTGTGTGTGTGTGTGTGTGTGTGTATATTGAATATGTGAATATTTACGCATATAAAATACCTATATAATACATGTTTCATGTAATTTTCCTTCTGTGACGTATTTTTTTAATACTAATAACAGATATTTCCACTTACTTATACATATCAACTACTGCCACTCCTCCACTAATACTAACATCAAAGGGTTCAGCTTATATATTTCTATTTATATATATCATATACATAATTTTGCTAAATACTATTTAAAGCTAATGAACATCTTGCATCTCTATGCAATTTATACTTCTCATTAGTATAGTTTCAATAATCCTAATTTTAGACGGTGGAATTACTTGGAATGTTAACTGGTTTAGAATCTAAAAGTAAATGAAAGAGAGAGAGAGAGAGAGAGAGAGAGAGAGAGAGAGAGAGAGAGAGAGAGAGAGAGAGAGAGAGAGAGAGATATGGGGTACACTAAAATTATAATTATATATGTTGTTACTGACTTTCGCTTTGGAGGGCTATCAAGAATCGTATGCGCTAACCAGCGGTTGGGAACCTTTTGGTGAATGAAAGCCATCTTCTAATCCCTCATCCCTCATGATGGCCGCATAGTAAATTATTCTTGGTTATTTTATCCAATGAAAATAAATTTATTAATATTCCAATTCAAGAGAGATTGGTTTATGGAAATTGAAAACAATACACTTTCAAATACATATTCTAATTCAGTACTTTTTATACAAGTAATCAGTAAATGAACAATATTGAAAAATAAATGTTCAAATATTTCATTTAGGCTCGTAATTAGTCTTTTAGGTAATAAGTGAATAATGATATCGTAAACATACTATTTGCAAAACATTAAGATTAGGGAAGTAGGCGTGTTGCAATAAATATTTGCCATAAAAAATAGCCGATAAATTTCAGGAATAAAACATTTTCAATTATTCATTACAGGCAAATAGATACTTTTTATACAAATTATTGATTTCTATATATATATATATATATATATATATATATATAATATATATATATATATATATATATATATATATATATATATATAGATATATATATATATATATATATATATATATATATATATATATATATATATATATTTATGAAAGAAATTTGATATCAGGCTCTTAAATACTCGTTCTTAGTTTCAATTGGTCCTGCAAATTCTCCTCTGTCAACTGTGTTCTCAAGGAAATAAC
>NC_090747.1:23929715-23932140 GCF_036898095.1 Palaemon carinicauda
CATTCTTGTAACATAATTATAACATGATGAATATGTCAATAAATATCACTGCATTTTGAATCTATTCTATTCTGAAATCGACGTAATGTACTGTATATGCTTTGCTTTCAAAAATGATAAACAGTGAATATATTTGCTCTATACCTATGAAAAAAGGACAATGCTACTCATTATTATCGTTTTTTACATTTGGTTTACCAATAAATTCCGTTATACGGAATATTTCGCTTATAAACAGTGTCCAGATTCCAAGTTTAGGCTACATAGAAAAATTTGGAAATAGGAAAAAATATAATAGTAAAGTAAATTAGTAGAGAGAGAGAGAGAGAGAGAGGAGAGAGAGAGAGAGAGAGGAGAGAGAGAGAGGAGAGAGGAGGAGAGAGTGAGAGAGAGAGAGAGAGAGAGAGAGAGGTCTTTCAAAGCAGTAAATTTCCTTTATCAACCAGGGTTGAGAGAGAGGAGAGAGAGAGAGAGAGAGAGAGAGAGAGAGAGAGAGAGAGAGGAGAGAGAGAGAGAGAGAGAGGAGAGAGAGGGTCTTTGAAAGCAGTAATTTCCTTTTTATTCAGTGTTCAGAGAAAGAGAGAGAGAGAGAGAGAGAGAGAGAGGAGAGGGAGAGAGAGAGGAGAGTGAGAGAGAGGAAGAAGAGAGGAGAGAGAGAGAGAGAGAGAGAGAGAGAGGAGAGAGAGAGAGTGGGGGTCTTTCAAAGCAATGTGTCCTTTTTATCCACTTTTTCCATGTAATACCTGTAGAAGAACATAAGTATATCAAAGAGACAAAAACATAAAAGTATATAAATCCATAGATGAAATATCATTTACTGATGGAACAGAACCTTCCAAAAATTACAATCGTCTATATAGGGTCGTTCTTTTCTTCATTTATATATTTGAAAATAATTTATTATAATATATGTATTTAGAACAGCCTTATTACTTTCTTATATCTTTTTTTCATCCTGCAGTATTCTATAAGTTTAATACCGTCTGTGACCAGATTGTGGAAATATCTTCCTAATGTGACAGTTGAATCAGAAGTTCAAACGTTTTGTAAATTCTTTTTTGTTGACTCCGGTTGGCATAACTCTTAGTTTTATAGTTTATAGATGAAAGATCTATTTTAACGTTGTTCTTGTAAAATCTTATGAATTTTATTCATTATTTATAGGTATATCTTATCCATTTGCTTTTTTCCATTCTTCACTGGGCTATTTTTCCCAGATGGGGCTCTTAAGATTGTAGTATTCTGCTTTTCCAACCACTGTTGTAACTAGGCTAATAATTATGATAATGATGAAATATAACACATTAAGTGCCTCTTTCCATAAACTCCCTTGAGTATAATTCTTATACTTGTATTAAGAAATTTCTAATATTCAGAATGAATCAACCGTTAAATGGCCTCTCTGTTCCGAGAAATCTTAAAAAACAATATGGTTTTTGAGTTGATTACGTATTCCAGAGCCAATCAGGGTAGAATGCAAGTTTGAGACTTTCTCCTCGCCGGAAAATCTGAGACGAACTATTTTGGAAGTGATGCTTATTCCAGAAAGTAAGCTAAATCCTTTCTTAACTCATTGATTCGAAACAAATCATTATACGAACTAAATTACGTTCCCAGGAAGTTAACGCTTTTGAAAAAAAATTTTGCTTAAACTCTGAGAAACCTCCAATTACGCAACGGATCTTTCTCTAAGCTATATCAATTACAACCTGGAATTAGTCATCTCTCTCTCTCTCTCTCTCTCTCTCTCTCTCTCTCTCTCTCTCTCTCTCAACCGTCTTTTTCTAAACTCTTCTAAGTAAAAATTATTCTCTCTCTCTCTCTCTCTCTCTCTCTCTCTCTCTCTCTCATCTCTCTCTCTACTCTCTCTCTCTCTCTCTATATATATATATATAATAATATATATAGTTCACCAAAACGAGTATTAAAGCAGAAAAGAAAACACAAAAACTAATATGTTACATAAAGAGACAATTAAAATACAGAAACAAAGACACTGTACTACAGCTGTACACATAACCAATATTGACCACATCTAGAATACTAAGTCCAATTCTGGGTGATTTGGGTATAGTGAAGTATGGAACGTTTGAACTTATTTGAGATACAATTTCGACGATTAAGGGGACAGTTTATTGAGACATTTAAATTCTTCAATGAATAACAAATGTTAACTCCAACAATCTATTAACGCTTAGCGAAAATCAGTCCAGAGATGTCTGATACAAACTAGAACTGTAAAGATACAACACTGCCTGATGGTAATTTCTTTACATACAAAATATCAATTACATGAAACAGCTTTCAACGGATGTAGTGATCAGTAACTCGGTAACCGAGTTCAAGAATGAGTTTGACAAGATGAAAAAAACTGTATAATGTTTAAAGTAAATCGCTCTACCAAAAGAGCAAATGGAGTCTCCGA
>NC_090747.1:23932640-23937640 GCF_036898095.1 Palaemon carinicauda
TTTTAACCAGAATTGTTTTTCAATAACATTAACAAAACAATGTAACTATTATTAAGAGGGAGTTGGAAAATTAAAAAGAAATCAATTGGAATGTTGTTGATTTTTGTTGAGATTTTAACGGGTTTTCCATTGCATAAAAACACTTTTGACAAATTTTTGACCATTTATTTTCCCGGAGAGGAAGGGAAATGGTCCCTTTAGAACCTAAAAATAAAACTATTTTCATAAATATTATGTTTATTCTATTTATCATATTCACAATGAAATTTGTATATTTTAATATATATATTATATATATATATATATATATATACATATATATATATATATATATATATATTTATATATATATGTATATATATACATATATATATATATATATATATATGTATATATATATACATATATATATATATATATATATATTTATATATATGTATATATATATATATATATATATACATGTCTGCATATATATTTATGTATATATATATATATATATATATACACATATATATGATGTTTGTCCTCTTCATTATGATTGTTGTAATAAATTCTTTCTTTGATTTTATTGCAATGGTATTGCTCATATTTGTATTTAATGCAATTGTATTTTTAAATCCAGAATTTTACACAAACTGAATAACCCAAATTTAAAATACAAAATACTCTCATAAATATTAAAAAACAAAATAGTTAGTCATATAATTCCAAATTCTGCAAAGATGAAAGATTTATATATGACAGAATTTGCTTCCTCAACAACACAGAGAATCAAAGAAGTTGGAACAGAGCCAACTGAGAGAAAAGGTAAAATGGTCGAGGACAAAATATTCTTTTTTCCTGACATGAGTTTCGAGAGACTTTTGGATGGCTACCTCTTTAAACGAAGCAAAAACAAAATAACCCGAATTTTCCGTGTTTCTTCAACTTCCAGGAAGAGAATAGAAGAAATTGTATGGTGAATATACTAATGATAATCACTTTGACTAAGATAAGACAATATTCATATTCTTATTGGAATAATAACGGGTAAGGAATCGTTTTCACTTGACAATAAAAATTTATATCTTAAATGTATAATGTGCAATAGCATAACAAGTTTAAAGAAGAAACGATTTACCTGTCGTTCTTGAGTATGTGCACCCTTGTCACATACATTTTCAAGGCGTAATAAGCATTCTTATATGAATACTATTGTGTAATTTTGCACTTTTGTATAAAACCTCAAGGGAAAACTTCCATCACAGGTTATGATCTGTGCAAGAATATATGTGTGCGGGGTTTCCCTTTGCAACCTATGAAATGATCTTACATCTGTAAATGTATTTCATCTTTAATGAATACTGTACTAAGTTGTCATTATACATTATAGTATTCATAAACTGTCCAAAGTATGTGTATTTCTAGAAATAAAAGCTGCTTGTTATCTTCGATTAATAATGTTACCTTGAGGTTTCCATACTGGTCAAAAATCCAAAGGCGTCCATTTGACTCATTTATATTAATTGGAATGCAATACTTCTGTAAGTATGGGGGTCCTTGGTATAATATGATTTTAAAGCAGTTATAATTGTTGCTGACGTTAAAACAGTGAAAAGAACAAAAAATCTCTAAACTCTGAAGGGTCTTGAAAATTATATAATTAATTAGGAAAATAATTTATTGTAAAGAAAATATCAAGTCAAGTACTCAATAAGTAGGTTTAATACACAAGCGTTTCTCTCACGCATGTATGATGAATTGCAATTGTGCAGCTCTTCATTCAGCCAGAACGCTGAATCACGTTGCTCGTAACGCCAAGTAATTCATATGTTATTCTACTGACATATATACCGCTAAATAAGGGTGTTAATCTATTAAGTACAGGTCTTTTATGCCTCTTAGTGTCAACACAGATATTTCCAATATGATATGGAATGGACTATAAAAGACCATTCAAATGGAACACTAGGTGATACCAAGAGAAAAAAAATATATTTTAAGTCAATATGTTGTGTTTCTTAAGTAACAATAATTCCCAGTGGGTAGTGTTTTCCAATTGTTATTTTTCTTACTTTTTTCTGACGGAGAAATTAGGATATTTTTTTTTCGATAAATTATGTTTAGTGTGGTGTTACTAAATTCCAATTTTAATGTGATATTCAATCTAAAGAAGATGCTTTCATGGAGTCTTGCAATCATGTTCCAATAATATTTACTACAATCAAAATTATACTCTATAACACCTTCTTGATGTTTGCCGATGAATACAAATATTACCAATGCTTCATCCCAATTATTGATGGGCTTTAAATATTGGAGTACTTGGGCTTACAACATCCTGCTTTTCCAAGTAGGGTTATAGATTAGCTAATAATAATAATAATAATAATAATAATAATAATAATAATAATAATAATAATCCCTTTCCCCACCGAGCTGTTTTCCCTGTTGGAGCCCTTAGGTTCAATGCCACCGTTTATCCGCGGTGAATAACCAAACATATTGTATAAGAAGAGGTATATCTGGACCGTGAAGAAGATAAAGCAGAGATTTTGGGCGGGGCTAAACACGGGAACTAGCCTAGCAGTAAGGATATATCTACATCAATACAAGTTTCAATAGTTTTAAACTATGAATACTGAATGGGATTTTTTGTTATGAAAACACACCTTGGAGTGAATAAGAAAGGTAATTGTTAATAATGAAAGCAGCTAAAAAAAAAGAAAAACAAATCCGAGTAAATTAGACCATGCCATATAGATTTCACTGACATATTACCCAGGTATTGGCTTGTCCTGACAACACATGGTATCTTACTTCCAGGGATCAATAGGTTACTATCAAAATAGAGATTAGATATTCTCTTGTACTTAGGCAGTCACCAGTCTTGCTCTTTTTATTAAGAAAATATATTTTTTTCTGTTTTAGTCATTTGTAAGTAAATGAATTTTAGATGAATGTCTCTTTAGTTAGATTTTCCAGTAATAGTATTTTTCTTTCTGTAACATATTGAGCAGATAATGTCCTTAGTAACCACAATTCATAGATATTTCCTTCTTGAAAACGTAAATTTTCACCAATACTGAACATCATACAATTTGCTACAGATAAACTGCTTTCAGACCATAACACATTCCTCATAACCTGTCACAGAGGCTCAATAACTAAACTCTTTTTGAGCAGTTTCCATAAAGGAAAGACTTTTACTATTCGATCTGTTTTACTCATAACAGCTGAAGTGATGAAGAACTAAAGAGCATATGACTAGTTACTTTCTTCAATTGGAATTTGCGTTCTTCATTTCAATTTAACATTACAGAAAACCTTGCAATAAATTCGTTAATCATAGAACTGCAGATTTTGTACCGTGTTACTTACCTTATGTGTGGGCGGATTACTGTAGGTTGCCTTGGAATCCTCGTCTTACAATTGCTGTCTGGGACAACTTCCTATTTTAGGGATTGTCCGTGGCCCCCTGCTGTTGCTTCAACAATGAG
The DNA here is from genome assembly GCF_036898095.1 of Palaemon carinicauda. NCBI lineage: Eukaryota > Metazoa > Arthropoda > Malacostraca > Decapoda > Palaemonidae > Palaemon > Palaemon carinicauda. The sequence goes on from NC_090747.1 coordinate 23,936,123, forward strand.
GTCCTTTATTGTTAGGGCATTTAGGAGCTCCCTAATTCCTCCGGATGATAGGCTGATAAAACTCCATAGAAGGGTCCTGGCCTGCCATTTCAGATGGTGAGTTTCGATGCTGTTGCTCCCACAATAGGAAACTGAACAAACGAGGAATTTTAGGCGCACATGTGGCTTACCGATTTCTTTTACCACGGGAAAATTTCCCTGTCGTCCTCTCGGGGACGAGTGTTTCCTCACAAATGTTGTCTCCCTTGGGCATCGTCTATTTCGTCCTGCCCGTTTCGGCGGAAGGCCACTAAGGTCTCTTCCATACTGGTTCTCTTAGGGGAACTGGTTCCTGCCACTCCTTCTGGCTGCTACTATTCTTGACATCATCGTCAGAATTTTGTCCTAATTTTTTCTAAGGGCATCCATTCGTCCCTTATCTTATTTTTTATGCTTTTTAACGAACTTTTCTTTCCTCTTCTCCCGAAATGTCTCTTTCTTGCATCTCGTATGTCGTTCATTTTACTTATTTCATCATTATTTCATCCACCGTAAGGACACCTATTTGTCACTAATTGTGTAATGAAATAATCAAATAACTAAAGTAATAAAAGTCTCTCTCCCTCTTTTAAGTTACTGGAACAATTTATCATAATAGAAGTTAACAATGAATCACTTATGATTTACAGACACCCGGGGAGAGCGGACAACGTGGGGAAACGATTGTATGAATAAGATGGTTACAACGAAAAAAGACAGGTATTGGATGTCTCGTCGTATATCGACGCCAGCCATGGCAGAGATAAGTCTTCCATGGCAGGTGGGCCTACTGACAGTTGTCATCCAAGACTTGAACTTGATCTGAAGTCGGATCCAAATAACTCTTCTTGGCTTCCCAGCAGTTCTTATTCCTCACACCTCACACCTGTGGACATGGAAACAGACTCAGTATATGTGTGCTTGCGTCAGTGGATATCAAAAAATGAGACAAGTTAATTCAAACCACCTTACATACTGCCCAGGGATAGTGAAGATTAGGTCATAGGTCAGCAACCGTTTACATTAACGCAGATTATATTTTTATTTTGATTCTTTTACATGTTAGAGCACTGACCAAATTTTCATTTTGAGACATGTTGTACAGCAATGCATAGAATATAGAAATCCCATTTTTTATGGCTTTTGTGAACTATGAAAAAGGCTTTGATAGTGTGCACCGGCCAATATTTTGGAAAGTCCTGCGTTATTATAGAATTCCTCTTAAATATGTAAATTTGATTAAGTCTGCCCATGAGTATAGCAAGTGCAAATTTAATGTTAATGAAGTCTTATCAAATGAATTTCCAGTGAACCATGAATTACTCCAATGAAATATGTTTTCACCTATATTGTTTATCCTCTTCTTGGATTTTGTAATGCATAGAACACTCAGAGATTGTGTAGAATGATTGAGACTGGAATTGGGATATGAATCTAGCAGACCTCGGTATGCTGATGATGCTGTCCTTGTTACGAGAACACCACAGGATTTGCAATGCT
>NC_090747.1:23947640-23948876 GCF_036898095.1 Palaemon carinicauda
GATTAACACCTGTTGCCTTTTTCCCGCTTTTATCCAACCAGCATTTTCCCACACAATAATTTTAATTTACCCAGGTTTCATCTAAATAAACAAAAGGGTGATCTCCACTTTCTTTCACTTTCTTAATTTCTCGAAAAAAAAACCGTTCTTGCACTTGACACTTCACTTCTTTCTAAAAGAAATTTCCTTCCATTGACTTTAGCATGAATGAAACCTATATCCTGTAGCACTTTCCTTAGAGATTCTTTGCATCCATTGAATGGAATATTTACTTTAACTTCCGCCAGTATTTTTTCAAGGGTGGGATTTCATTTCGTGCATAAAAACTTAACACTGTTCTTCTTGTAACACATTTATCAAAGTCATCTAGAGCAGTCACAGGACAAGGATGAAGCCTAATTCTTTCTTGAAATTTCGGTTTTCCAAATTCTTCTTGCGTGACTCGTCCCTCCTTGATGATTCTACGTACTGTTCTTTCAGGAACATTTGTGGCTTCAGAAGTACGGATACATGCTTTGGTGACATCAATAAAAGGGCCGCGGTTCATCTTCTCTTTTGTGAAATACTTGTACACACTGTGTACTATTTCCCTGGCATTGGGACGGAGAACACGGTTAGGAGATGTTTCCATGGTTTATGTTTGCTAGATAATGCTGTCTCTGTCTCAAACACTACATTTTATACCCCAAGATCTACCATTCAAGGAATTAAATATAGCTCCCTGATATTTGCTACATAAATTTACCCTTGAGACCTCCAAGGACAGGTCAATCGGATTTCAAACTTCCCTTCTGTGCGAGTCATATTAAGTCAGTAGGATAAAACTGGCAAATATCCTTGGATTATGATTTTGGGGAACATGTACTTGGTTGTAATTATCCTTATAAAAATGAATACCTTACACTGTTAAAAATATGCCGAAAAAACGGTAAAAAATCCAGTAATAAATGTTGCCAGGCATTTACCGTCTAATAAATGGAAATATTGACGTTAAATGGTGATATTATGATCATCAACCCGTAATAACATAACAGGGTAGGGTAAAAATTACTCTCTCCAGTATTTTACTGAATTAGGGCTATGAACAGTATATTTTTACGGATAATGTCCGATTAAAATTACGCTTATTTAACAGTGTACCTAATGAAATATATACTGTATGCTCGACAAGAATAACAGGAGAGAGAGAGAGAGAGAGAGAGAGAGAGAGAGAGAGAGAGAGAGAGAGAGAGAGAG
>NC_090747.1:23949376-23994376 GCF_036898095.1 Palaemon carinicauda
ACAAATAATTTATTATAACTTATTTAAATGACATTTTTTAGTTATAGTTATTTATGTGAAATACCTCTAAATAAAGTCTAAATATAGGCATAAATGCTGTATGTTTGTGTGTTTTTTGCGCGAATTTTATCTTCAATAACAATGAAAGAAAATTCATAGCTGAAAATACGGCTATAGACCTCAGTCGACTACATTTAAAAAAAACAAATAACCAAATTATCCAAAGCTATTTTAAACATTTTAAGTATGACTGATGCCAAATAATATTTCTGCATTAATGTAAACAATAGAATTGATTAAGGCTATAAATCAATTTAACATCAAATATAATATAGTTTATTAGCTCAAGTATCTATAAAAGCTCAGTTCAGATATATATTGGAATTTCTGTCTTAAAACTTATGCTGAGAAAGTAAGTTGATTGAATAACAAAATCTTTAGTGAAAAGAATTTCGGTAAAATAACTTTGTTGCTGTGGATAAGATGTCTACCTACTCGAGAAGCAGCAGATGTGCAGAAATAAGACCTACAAGATCAATATTTAACGACCTCAGAGCTGTTGATCGGGTAAGTCTTGTGCTTGGTTTGGAGAATAAAGTCTCAGTTTTGGAGGCAATATATCATATCAGATCTAAAATCTTTATTGGTTTATTCAAGGCATTGAATTAAAACGAAGGGCTCAGTATTTATGTTTACCAATTGTACTAATATATAGTCTGCGACACTAACAATAGGGCTTCTGAGCATACCTCTCTCTCTCTCTCTCTCTCTCTCTCTCTCTCTCTCTCTCTCTCTCTCTCTCTCTCTCTCTGTTGTTGTATGTATACATATAAAAAAGAGAGTAATAGTAGTGCAGAAGATAAGAGGCAATTTGAAAAGCTTCAAGATATGCTATTAGAACATAATATGCAACAAATAAACCACATTCCAACAAGAAAGGAAAATGTCCTAGATCTAGTATTTGTGAATGAGGTGAATTATGTTAAAGAAATTATAATGTATAACACGGGAATTTCAGACCACAGTGTCATAGAATTGATAATCCATTCCAAAGCATGTGCTCGTTGAAGTAATAAAAGTACAAAACTTTTGGAAAAATATGGAAAATATAATTTTTCACAGTAAGAATATAAAAAGGTCAGAAATAAATGAAGAACTGAATAAAGAATGGAAAAATGTATTTGTAAGTGATTATATACAGATAAATACGGACATACTGTACAAAATACTGGAGCAAATTGTTGAAAAATATTTACCGAAAAAAAACAATAAACAAAAGACGTGCATACCAAGAGACAGAAGGATCTTATTTCAGAAAATTAGAAAGTGGAAAAAAAAATCTTGCAAAAGAAAAAAATGTGTGGAAAATGATAGAAGTAAAATGTAAGATAGAAAATGCAGAACAAAAGATTGTACAGTCGAAAGAAAATGAAAAAAGGGACTTAGAAGAAAGGACACTTCAAAATATAAAGAAAAACCCAAAGTACTTTACTCCTATGCAAAAAAGATGAATAAAGGGAGAATAGAAGTAGGCCCTCTAAGAATTGAAGGACGGCTAACGAATGAAAAAAAGGAAATATGCAACATATTAGCAGAAAAATATAAGTGTGAGCTCACGCCAAGAACTGCGAATGAGAGTAATGAAATAGAAATGAGAGAAGAAAATGTTGAATATCTAACGGATATAAATATTAATGAAGCAGATATTGTCAAGGCTATAAACGAAATTAAAAATGGATCGGCAGCCGGACCAGATGGAGTTCCAGCGATTTTGTTAAAAAGAAAAAACTGCAAACACTATCGCGAAGCCGCTTGCAATACTGCTAAGACAAAGTGTAGATATGAGCGAGATATATGTTAAACATAAATTAGCTTATATAACCCCTATCTTCAAAAGTAGATCAAAACTAGATGCAAGCAATTATAGACCTGTTAGTCTAACATCACATATTATGAAAGTGTATGAGAGTGTAATAAAAAAGAAAAGAATGGATCATTTGGTTAAAAATAATCTGTTTAATATAGGTCAACACGGTTTTGTGCCAACTGATAGCACACTATGAAAACATATACAAAAATATGATAAGTGAAAAAGACACAGATGTGATCTATCTAGATTTTGCAAAAGCCTTTGACAAGGTAGACCAAAATATATTAGAGAAAAAAATGAGAAAGTATAATATTGTGGGAAAGATAGGAGAATGGGTAAAAGAATTCCTGCAAAACAGAAAACAGATAGTGGTTGCAAATGACGAGAAATCGGATGAAGCTCAGGTAATATCTGGCATGCCACAAGGCATAGTTTTAGCTGCACTGCTGTTTGTTATTATGATCTCAGACATAGACTGCGATGTTGAAAACTCTGTAGTGAGAAGTTTCGCCGATGGCACAAGAATAAGTAGAGAAATTACTTGTGATGAAGATTGGAACTCACTACAAAGAGATCTAAACAAAATATATGAATGGGCGGAGATAAATAGGATGGTATTTAACTCCGATAAATTTGAATCAATGAATTATGGAAACAGAGAAGGAATGGTATATGCATACAAGGGATTTAATAACGAGACAATCACAAACAAGGAAGCAATTAAAGACCTTGGTGTAATGTTAAATAGGAATATGTTATGCAACGACCAAATAGCCACACTGTTGGCTAAATGTAAAGGAAAAATGGGAATGTTATTCAGACACTTTAAAACAAGAAAAGCTGAACACATGATTATGCTTTACAAAACTTTTGTACGTAGTACACTCGAGTACTGCAATGTGATATGGTACCCACACTACCAAAATTATATTGCACAAATAGAGAGTGTACAAAGGTCCTATACAGCTAGAATAGTTAAGGACCTTGACTACTGGGAAAGACGTCATATTTTAAAACTATACAGTCTGGAAAGGAGAAGAGAACGCTACATGATAATACAAGAATGGAAGCAAATAAAAGGAATTACTGAAAACATCATGGAGCTAAAAATATCAGAAAGAGCAAGCCGAGGTAGATTAATAGTGCCAAAAAATATACTAGGAAAACTAAGGAAGGCGCACAGGACATTAATCCACTACGCACCAGCATCGATAATGCAGCGAATATTTAATGTGCTGCCAGCTAGTCTAAGAAACATATCAGGAGTGAGCGTAGATGTGTTTAAGAATAAGCTCGATAAATACCTAAGATGCATCCCAGACCATCCAAGACTGGAAGATGCAAAGTATACCGGAAGATGCATTAGTAACTCTCTGGTGGATATACGAGGTGCCTCACATTGAGGGACCTGGGGGAACCCAAACAAAAAATAAGGCAATAAGATAAGGTAAGGCTCTCTCTCTCTCTCTCTCTCTCTCTCTCTCTCTCTCTCTCTCTCTCTCTCTCTCTCTGACACACACACACAGCTATGGGCTTCACAATCTTTTCTGGTCTACCACTATGTGATTTAAAGCTCACCGAAATTATCAATTATACATTAAAAGTAACTTTTCTTTTGCCTCTTCTTAGAGTACTAATTGATTCCTGCCAATCTATGCTTTAGTCATGTAAGCCAGGAATTGATGTAAAAACCTGATTAAACTTTTTTAAATAATATCGAAATTTTGAGCACCTCAATGAAATGATATTTGTATAAATCTGTTCGTACTGTGTGAAATATTACTTCATTTAAGGTTATGCCATCCGGGATTCCAGACCTCCACCAATGAGTATTACCATCATTTAACAAAAGTCTACGGATATTGCCTCCCACTTTCCATGTACTGACCGCAGAGTAGATGGTTTAAAGAGTAATGTTGAACCAGAGTTGTGATCTTGATCAGTATCACCTGCAAAATTCCATGGTTCCTTCCGATCCATAATATCTATCCATTGGTCAAATTAGCTGAAAATTCATTGTACGTAATAGACGTAATTTTTAAGATTTTGATTTACTAAAAAAATACAAAGAGATGTCCAGTTATTAAATTTTTCTAATTTAGAGCATGATTATCACACAAATTAAAAACATATATATCATTTCAGGAAAGCTTTGTCTTTATTATAGAAAGTAAATGTTATTGAAACCACCAATTTATGTCACTAGGCAGGATTTCAAGGTAAGGAAGTCTAATTTAGGAAATACCGAGAGGAAAAATAAAAATTGAAAACTAAAAAAAAAAGTCTTTAATACTTCTGTTTTCTTTTATAGTGGAGAAATACTGAAAGCTTATGTCGTGAACCAGGGAAAAAGTATCTTATAGCTATTGCTAATCTTATATTGTAACTTCTGGCATTTTTTTTTATTAAGGATACTACTTCAAACAGAAAACAAATCGATACAATACATAGTCAATAAGCAGGAAAATGTATACAAAGAATTTAAGTATCTTGACAAGATATTCCTGAAAGATCGCGACTTTAAAATAAACCTGATACTTCTTTCTACAACATTTTTCTCCGCTAATATGGAATTAGGAAGTCGAAAAAAAAAAAGTACAGGGAAACTTTTAGATACCTAACTTGATTTGACGAGATTTCACAGCAACCAAATGGAAGTTATATTGCTAATTTTCTTTGCATTCTCTTACAGCATAATATTCAGATATATAAAGCTTGAAATAACTCACTTATTTACATAAACTCTTGGGTACTTCATCTTCGTTGTGGTTATAAATCATTGATAATACCAAAACCTTAAAATTTTCTCTCCCCAGAATCTTCTTGAATTTCCACCATGTTTACTGAGGCAAATTTTAGAGATAGGATGATGTATTCTGGTTATCGCTGGCTGGTGTTGAACTCGGGGAAAAATCAAGTAAAAATTAGACTCAAGATTTAAGCCATAGATCGCCTCCTTCGTAACTCCACTTACGTGTTGCCCTTCTTTGGAATACATTTCTCCCCGATTTACTGAAGCTATTGTCCCTCCAGATCAAGTCATTTAAGATTAAGGACGTTGCCATGGGACCTTAGACAAAGCTAAAAACCTTCTTTCTTTTCGAGACAAGAGGTCTCTGAATCAGGGGAAAACTATTTATTATTATTATTATTATTATTATTATTATTATTATTATTATTATTATTATTATTAACTGACTATCCGTTGATAAAATACTTCCAAAATTTTATCTATCTATACATAATCACTTATGTATAATATATGTTTCTACATATAAACCTCTAATTCATTAAAGGGAGTTAAACCTATTTCCTACAATAGACTAAGATGCTGATTAGATAAAAAAATATTTATTTGCAATCTAATAACTAAACAGTACCGTTTGTCGTGTGAATCTGCTGAAACATACAGTAAAAGAAGGATAATTCAATCAGCTTTTACAAAATCAAAGATGTAAAACCTAATGTAAATTACCCATAACAAACCTTCTCTACATTGGTATGTTTTTCTTTTTATTTTTTATTTTAATTTATTTTGTGGGAGTGGGGGTGGGGTGGGGGGTTGAAGGGTGGGGGGGGGGGGGGGGGGTTATGGGGTAGTCACCCGGCCCAAGTTTGAGCACCTTGTTATTTTTACTAGGTCAAACCAGACAACGAGGTGTGGGTTTTTGGTTTGTCGGCCCCTTTACATACAACTCGAATTGTCGCAAAGGTAACCATATATTACATGAACTAATACTGGGTACTTTGTACGAATGGACTGAAGTCCTTTTCATGGGAAATACAAGTAAAAGGAATTTTTTCTAAGGCACCTAACAAGTAACATCAGGAATCTTCTACTTATATCATAAAGTACCTTTATCTTCGAATTAGTAAACTTAATTTATCGTCCTCGAAAAATTAATAATTAAATTTGAGTTAATTGAATTATGAAGATTAAAGGTAGCTCGATTTTTACCTATATTTCTTCTTTGAAAATTAGTTTACTTATATTTTCAGGGATCAGTTTTTGAAGTTTGAATATCTTAATTGAAGACACATATTTAATTGCTTCCTGAGACTACACTGAAACAATAATAAAAAAACTGTTCTCTTTATATGTTATTTAAAGAGAAGCTTCATTTACTGTCTCAATAATATCATGAGTGTTAGTATTGACTTTTTTTCGTTATCGAATAATTCGATTATCACTTACTGATAAATAAAGGAATGCCGCGAAGCTGTGCCACTCATTGATTTTTTTCTTACTACACAAGAATGAGTGTTTTAATCCGTTTTCTTTATATTGCTCAAAGATTCACTTATGCATTTGATGTTGACTTCCGTGAATAACAGTTCCTGTCTAATTTCTTTTATTTTGTGACTAGTATCTTTTCTAAACATCCATTCGACATTATATTGTACTTACACATACCAGTTCTATTCCTCCTTTATATCTAATTATATTTATTACTTCCTCCTTTTTTCCATTTACTCATCTTATCTCTCTCTCTCTCTCTCTCTCTCTCTCTCTCTCTCTCTCTCTCTCTCTCTCTCTCTCTCTCTCTTGGTATTTTTTATTAAAAGTTTAATTCTAGATATAAACTTTAAATCAAGCCTACACTAAGTATCTTAGATCCTAGGTAATTTGTTTATAGAAAGTAACATGTATGAAATAAGTATTCTTCCCAAAACCAATTTCCAACATTTTGACAAATACATCAGCAAAATATCTACATCAATAAACTGATGGCCATTTGCTTTATGGGTGCATCAGTCAATCACCCCATCAGTAATATGTTCTCTAGTGATTTAATGTTATCTAAATGCTAAATAAAATATCCTCTAAACCCCTGTATTGCAAATTCACGTTTCACACGGAAAAAAAGTTTTTCTATTGGTATAAGTAATAGTAATATTTATGGTATAGATAAATGTTTATTTGATCTCTCTCTCTCTCTCTCTCTCTCTCTCTCTCTCTCTCTCTCTCTCTCTCTCTCTCTCGTATTACCATTAAAACAGAACACCATTTATACTTGTATTAAAAGCGTTTTTCTTTTTTATTTTTTTAATCAAGATATCGCTAATTAGCAGTTTAGATTAGTATTATCCACGAAATATTGGGGCTTGTCATTATCCAACCAAACAATTGCAAGAAGAGTAACTGATCCTAATGAACCTGTTTCTTTACAAATGAAAAATATATTGAAGCAATTCAAATACTTTTATTGTCCTTAGACGGGAGCACAGATATAAGTGACACCAGCTAGCTTTATCTCAGGATTAGGTGTCCTAAAAGATATCTAACTTTTAAAATTACATTTTGTTTTTTGGGGGGGGGGTTTTGATCGAATATTCTTTAATCGGCGTCAATGACCATTAGATGCCAGAAACCCTCAAATCAAACAATCAATCAACCAGCTAGCTAATCGTACTTACTCGTATTGCAGAGGGGGACATATGGGGTACTTGAAGAGATGGTTAAGATGAAAAAGTCGTTGAGTGGTGGTACATATATTTGGATAAAGATGATTATGTTGCAATTGAACCATTTGTTAACGATTAGGAATGATCCGAAAAATGATCTTATATTGTAACAAAAGGTGCAAAAGCTTTGACTGACAATTTCAGAACTGATTGGTTTTCTAAAGAAAATAGAATAGATTGTATCACACAGCCCAGCATTATCCACCAAGAATTAATATGAGTGATACCCTGCCGAATACTACCAGGATAATGAATCTAATCAAAGGTGGTAATAAGTCGCAATGACACACAAAAATATATATAATTTTCTTGTAGAAGGGAATGCAGAATTTAGTGATGTACCACTTCACTCAAGTAACATGTGGCTTAGTGGTGGGAAAAACGCTCAAAAATGGTACTGCTCTTCAAAAACATATATTTCCTCTCTTCATAATGAATAGTTTTGTACTATACACTTATACGAAACTCCGCTACACGATAGAAACATTTGCTCACTAGCATTTTTATAAACCTAACCACCCACTTTAATACTCTTAATGTGAGCTTAGAAGGCAATAAAAAAAAATACTTTCTCATCTGTTTTGGAGCATTGAAGCTATACGCAAGATGTTATTACTATTCACTGCATGCTTGAGAATTAGTGTTCTTGTACAATTTTCATCATACAGTGAGCTCGTGACAGGTGATATAAAGTCGGACTTTTCATGCGTTGTCAAAAAAATGTGAGCTTATTTCATGAAATAAACAACATATATAGTGACTTCGAGAAGTTGAAGTCCAGTCTTCTGTTATTTAACAACCCAATGGGAGTTAATGCGGAGGCACAGTTACAAGATCTTCAGCTTGAGTTATGTGAACTATTCTGAGTCAATGTTGATTTAGGAGAAAAATATAAAGCAGGGGAATTTATGGAAATTAGTTTACATGGGCACACACCAGAGCTGAGATATTTTGCCTTTAAGCTGCACACTATGTTTAGTAATATAAATGTGAATGCACCTTTTGAACTATGAAGCAAGTAAAATCTAAAGCCAGAAATCTAATTGTAAATTAACAAATTGATGTGTGTCATGGGCTTGCACAGCCAACCAGTGTCCCCAAAAATCTTATTTGCAAGTAACGACCTTAACATTTTAAGGAATCTTGCAAAACATTAATCGAATTATTTATTTATATTAAGAAAAAAAAATATTATTTTGCGTGTAGGACCTGCATTAAGAACTGGAGTCGCAATTTATGATCACAGTATTTTTATTGAATTTATTTCAGATTATAAAACAATTTTTTATACCCCCTTTCATCTCGGTAAATTGAATGTGGCCTAAAATATCAATGCACTTTAACCAAACTGTGCTTCGTGTAAAAAACTGGAAATTGCTTTTATACTGAGTTCACTCTGCCTCGGCAACAGAACTATTTTCAAGTTAAGTTTTTGATCTCTGCATTTGACAGGATTCGAACGAACCTGATGACAGTACTTATTGTAATGGTCAACTGTCAGTTTTCATTTAAACTTGCGGCACTGATAAAATTTTAAAATTAATTTTGGTCCATTTTAACCCGGCTGATAAGGTTTAATATTGTGGTGGAATATTTGATGGTATGTCTATAACATTTTATTTTCTCTCTCACTCACTGTATATATATATATATATATATATATATATATATATATATACATATATATATATATATGTATATATATATATATATATATATATATATATATATATATATATAATATATATATATATATATATATATATATATATATAAATATATATATATATATATATATATATATATATATATATATATATATATATATACATATATTTTATTTTCTCTCTCACTCACTGTATATATATATATATATATATATATATATATATATATATATATATATATATATATATATATATATATATATATACATACACATATATATATATATATATATATATATATATATATATATATATATACATATATATATATATATATATATATATATATATATATATATATATATATATATATATATATATACATATATCTTATTTTCTCTCTCACTCACTATATATATATATATATATATATATATATATATATATATATGTATATATATATATATATATATATATATATATATATATATATATACATATATATATATATGTGTGTATATATATATATATATATATATATATATATATATACTTGTATATATATATATACGTATATATATATATATATATATATATATATATATATATATATATATATATATATATATATATATATACATACTAATAATCAATATGAACCTTGCTCCCCTGGTGTTATAACAAGTAAGGTTTGTTCTTCAATTGGGACATATGATCAAGCCTCGATTTCATTAGTAGTGAAGACTGAACAGCCTGTCCCTGATGTATCATACTCAAGTAGGATTTGTATGAAATCTCAAGAACACTGGAATGGGATTTTGCATGATGTTTTGGGCTTTAATTGGGCACAATTGCATGGTAGTGTTGATCCTGTAGTCCCTTTGAATGAGGATCTAGTCAACATAATTGATAGGCGTATCCCTTCTTGGTTACTAAGTTACTGAGTGAAGGACAAAACATGGTTCAATGATGATTATAGACGTTCTTATTTGGAGAAGCAGGAGGCCTATCATCTTTGGAAGGTTAACAGATCAGATTATAATTGGAATAACTATACTCAGCTTAAAGTTTATTCTCATAGCGTTTATGCTTCAACTGAAAAAGAATACAATTTAAGCATAGAAGAAACCCTTTCTGAACTACCCTTAAATTTGCACTCTTTGGCGTAAATGGAACAGTTCCTCTTTAACTTAAACCAGATGGCTCTCTCACTCACTGTCCAAAGGAAACGGCACCCATTTTGGCAGATGTGTTTGACAGCAAGCAGCGTAATGAGAAACTCGAACTTCCTTATTACTGTTTCCCTGAGGCTAAACTAACTTGTTTAGCTTTTCGACCTAGTTAGATTAACGCTCTGTTGATGGACCTTGATGCTTATGAAGGTTTAGACCCAAATGGTATTTTCTTTCTTATTTATAAGGACTGCAGATTTCTTAGCTCAAAAATTATCTGTTATTTTGCACAAGTTAGCAAGAAGAGCTTTTAGCACTTGTTGGAGAATTGGTAATGTTACCCCACTATGAAAATGTGTTTGTGGTAGCCTAAGTCCAACTGATTACCACCCAATTTCCATAACTCCCATATCATTTAGAGTTTTTGAACGACTTTTGGCGAAACAACTTAATAGGTTTGCTGAAGGTAATCATCTATTCCCTAGTTTACCATTTGGTTTTCGTAAAGGCCTTGAAACATAATATTATGATACCCTTCTTACAATCTCCAATGCTGTATTAACCGGAAGGCCTCATGCATCCTGACCTACTGGCTGGCTCTCTCTCTCTCTCTCTCTCTCTCTCTCTCTCTCTTGGCTGGATTTGGCTTCCGTGCTATACGATTAGGAACAATTAGGGTGGGAAAGGCGTTATCCCTTTATGAATTAATTCTCTTTTTTCTTTTTTTCCTTTTTCTCTTTCTTTTTCTCTCTTTTTCTCTTTTTCTTACTCTTTCTTACTCTGTTTCCCGGGAATGACTACTTCCCCTCTCCCTACACACTCCCTCTCACGCTTTTTCTATCTCTCTCTCATTCTCTCTCCTTTAGGTATATCTTTTCTTCTTAACCTTCTAGTAGTGCTTTGTATGACTACTCGGTCTCTCTCTCTCTCTCTCTCTCTCTCTCTCTCTCTCTCTCTCTCTCTCTCTCCTTCCTCTTCTGGGTTAGGAAGTTTGATTTCTGTGCTGCCTTTGACCGTGTTAATCATGATGCCCTTATTTTCAAACTCGAACTGTTGGGAGTGGGTGGGTCGTTTCTGTAGCATAATTATTGAATTTTTAAGCAATAGATCGCACAGTATTGTTGTTGATGGGCACCATAGTAAGCGTAGTAATGTGATATCTGGTGTTCCTTAGGGTACTGTTCTTGGCCGTTACTTTTCTTACTATATACACATGACGCTTGGTTTGGTTTAGAAAACAAGCTTGTTGCATATGCAGATGATGCTACTTTGTTTGTATCAATTCCATCTCTTGAATGTAGATCTAGCGTTGCTTAATCCCTTAATAGATATCTTGCTAAAAATTAGTGCATGGTGGAAGTTATGGGGTATGAAGCGGAATCCTAACAAAACTCAGATTATGGGCAAGGACCGTGGGTCCTCAACATCTGGATCTCAGCCTTGAGAAAGATTCTTTAACTTTGTATGCTCTCTTAATATTGTTGAATCCTCCATAACCTGTAGTATTTACTGAAATGTTTGAAAATCACCTTTTCTACCTTTATAGTTCTTTAGTCGTTTGTCCTGCCTCATTATTACATTATCCATTCTTTATTCCGAGAAATGCATTGATGGTAAATGGCATATATGTTAATTTGTTGTTTATTACTGAGAGGTAAAACCTATTTTGACACAGACTTGGTTTTATTGCTATATTTGTTGAGTCATAATTTTACTGTTCCCTTGATGCATGTTGTTTAAAAGACTATTTGCGTTAGTCTGATAGTACCTGTAATTGCCGGCTGTTACTTTGGAGTAACTTGTACCGTTGTTTGTAGTAGATGTAGCATCTCTGCCTTTATCTATTATTTCTTTTCTTCAATGGATACATTTTTTTTTCTCAAAATTTTTTAAGTATTGCCAATAATGCTCATTCAAGGCGTATTTGAATTTTATTTCACCTTCAAAACATCCCTTATACACAAGAACAGTATTCATAGGAAAATTTTTATCTTACACAATTTTTTTTTTTTAATATATTGACTCCGGGTGCATTGGAAAGATGTAAAGAGGCCCTCTTTTGTAAGTTTCTTGGCAATCTTTGGCTTTTAAGATTGAATTTTCATTATATGGAAATTGTCTGAGATTTTCATAATTTCCTCCATTTTAGCCCAATAATTTTTCCTTTCAATGGTTTCTTAAGTTTTCTTATTACTTTGCTGTTTTTGTAACAAGATATTCTGCTGTGATAGTTTTAGAAGTTTTATTTTCTTGGGGGAAAATCACTTCAAACTGTTCCATCAAAGATACAGTCTTGCTCTTCATTTTATTCATAATCTTATCTGAGTCTTCTTCATCGACATTAACGAAGAAAGCTGAGTTAGTGTGAATTACCTCATGAATTCTAACCCTAATTTTGCCAATACATTCCCATAGCCTCAAGTGTCTACTTGGCATGGGAAGAGGCTCAGAACTGAAGTGCTAACATCAAACAGAAAATGGAATATTTATAAATTTAATATAAAGATAATTAAAAGGAATCTTAAAAACAGTGGGCTTTATAAGTGTAGCAAGTGATTTTCTTCAAATAGTCTACAGTAATACTTATGTTGTCACCAAATTAGTGAAAAACAGTAGTCGCTAATTATTCCATTAATAATTTTTCCCATAATTCGCTTTTAACTAATCTCAAGATATGGATCTTAAATCGTAGGTAACCGATAATATCTAGGATCTAATTATCAGATATCCATAAGCCAGAAAACTCTCGAAACTTACTCAATTTATGTATATATTATATTTTATATTATCTATTCAAACAACTTGCAGGTTTCCAGGAAACAAAAGTGCAATAAACATTTATCTATAAAGGCAATTCCTCTGGTTTTAGGAAAATCTATGTAAAAAGATATTCTGGAATAATTCTCATCAGTAAATAAATTAAATCTTACGGTTAGGCTTCATGAAACAAATGTCTTTGAATTTTCTGGTTATCACTTTTTTAAGGGGTATAAACAGAATAAGGGTTTTTATTTAATTCTTCAGACAGTTCGGTCTCTCTGCATAATATTAACTTAAAACTGATCTTTTTTATACAATAATCTGTAGAATTGAATTAATGATTGTCATAATGGATTATACTTAACCTTAGAACTTATCCTAATATTTTGTCTGATTTTGTTTACTGATATCTGAGTTTTTTAGTTTGTTTATTGTTTGCTATAGTTCTGTTAATATCATATATATCATATCTCTTGAATTTTTCGCCATTTCAAATATTTTCTTTATTACGTTTTCGGTGTTTCTCTTATCTTGTTAAGAAACTATTCCAGCTATCTATTGTACTAATTCTAATAAAAATTTAGTTTAATTAGTAGCCATATATATATATATATATATATATATATATATATATATATATATATATATATATATATATATATATATATATATATATATATATATATATATATATATATATACATATATATATATATATGTAGCTACCGTTTTCTTCAAAGCCACAGGGATGAGATGGAGAATAGATTTTGCTCAGTGGTGTTCCCTGTTGTTCTAATTTTTTGATCGAATTGCAAGGATTTTTATTATGCATTCTCCAGCTTCTTCCCCCTTCGGAAAGTTGAGTATTGGATCTTTAAAATGAAAAATTTTTAGTTCCTGTTTCACAGTGAAATTAGAGTAATTTATTATGTTTAGAGCTAGCCTATACCGGAGGCGCTATGAACGCTGTCGTTCGTTAGGCCTGAGTTATTTAGTTAGTAGACCGACTTCCCGGTTTTTAAATATCATGAATTAATCTATTAATTATGCAAGCTATTTAGGCAAATTATGCTTGTAAAGATATCTATAATTTGCAAAATTTTCCTTTCCATGTCAACCGTTTAGTTAGAGTTTCGGTGAGTGAGGTAACTGAGGTCTCGTCTCGCCTATGTAACCTAACCTAGGTGTTCTATTACACGTTCAGATATTTCCCCGGTTGCCCTCATGTATTTTGATTTCAATTATACAGAGATAGTTATCTCTTAGAACTGGATGAACTTTACACGTCTCCAAGAAGGAGATTGAAGGGAAATCTCTTTTACCTCTAAGTGTAGCTTTAGACTACAACCTTAATGGGTTGGCCTCGAATTCTTAATTCAGGCATGACTTTCCTACGGTTTTTTCTGCCCTTCCCCTGTAACCACAGATGCAGGTTTTTTGGGGTTTTGGCCAGAATCTCAGAGTATTTAGTCTGTGGTCGGTAGCTGACTGGCAAGATGAATAGAATTCTTTTGCTAGGTTAGGTTGCCAACATAGAAGGTAGACCTCCCTAGGCCACTCCTGAAGGGTCTGTACGATATGACCCTTCTCCCTGTGACTTAGCAGACTAGTCCTGTGTTAGTTGACCCTAAGCTGAAGAATAGAATTCTTCTACTGCTTAGGGGACACTGGCACTATAACCCAGTTTTCTTACCATTTAGAGGTGTTGGCGAAGGTGCTACCAACCTCTCTATCGTATTATTCTAACCCTAGGCTAAGGAATAGAATTCTTTAGCCACAAAAGATAGTTCTAATACACGAACGGAGTTCTGTTAGGTAGGGCAGAACAGGCTACGGCCAGCTCCTGCTGTACCTTTCACAGGCCCCTCTTTCCTTTCCCTTCTACCACTTTTATTTTGACGAATCCCGGCAACCTTACTGTTGCCGGTGGGTTGCCGGGATCGACCAGACTCCCCCTCTTTAGCAGTTGACAGCTGCCGCCCGGCAGTCATGTCAGCTGCCGGCCGGCAGTGTTAACATTTGTCGGCCGGCAGTAATGACAGCTTGAGCTGCCGTCCATGTCATTTGGCGGCTGGCAGTAATGGCTACTGCCAGCCGGCAGTCATGGCTACTGCCAGCCGGCAGTCAAGGCTACTGCTGGCCTTCAGTCATGACTGCTGCAGGCCGGTAGTCTTGGTGGTTACTTCAGGCAACCAGGGCAGCTACCGGCCGGCAGCTGTTGGCCATGTAGACTGTGAGTGGGAAGTCCTTCCTGTTACCAAAGGTTCTTCAGTTCTCCCTTGAACTGCTAGCAACAGTGGCTGCTGCCTGGGTGCTGCCTAGCAGGCTGGCACAGAATGGTGCTTACTCAACCAGCAGCACGCCGACTGTACTGATACTGTCAGCCAGCTCTCCTTGCCGGCGACGGTACTGTAGCTGGATGGAAGCTAGAATGTTATATTCTCCCCTTCCATTGGAACCTTCTTTCTGGAGAAAGGTAGTAAAATTAGACTTTTATATCCCTTTTACTGTTATATGCATAGTATTAGGTAACCTTTTCTCCATGCTATCTCTCTTTCTTTTAGCTTGCAGATGGGATATGCCGGCTGAACTACAGTATATGTTTATACAGGTAGTTAGTATTTTTGCAGTATAGGATATACTGCAAATAGAAAGCTTCTGTATATATTATACTAGTAGTGTTTTTCCAATATATTCTGAATATCCTACCCAAATATTTGTGGAACCCAATCTTATATTGAAAAAATTTAATTTCTTCAATATTCTGGTTATAAATCAGTCTTCAGATTACTCTGCAATATTAGAAATCTTTAAGGACTGGAGGTTACACTCCTAACCCTTAAAGGGCAGAGTCCTTATCCTCGAGTCTCCATTATTAGGAAACTCTATGTTTTAATTTTGTAACAGAGGTCACACCAAATAGGTTGGGTAGGATACACAAATATATGTCTTATTTTCTCCAGTCCAGTTGGCATCATGCCAGCTGGACTGTGCAGTCAGCTGATTGCCATATAGGCAACACATTGGCTGGATCACACTATATATAATTATACTGTAGCCTGTAAATTGCAATATAGTGCATACTGCAAATAGAAAACTACAGTATAATTATACATCCATTATTTTTAGCATATTTTGGGTACCCTCATACGAGCTTATGCTACGGCTGCTTTTACATTGAAGGAATAGTGTTTCTTCATTAAGCTGATTGAGTAATCAGACATCCGTACCCAACAGTATTTAGAATGAAAGGAACAGTGAAGTATACTTTTCCCTATCCCATACGGTTAGAAAAACCCCCCTTTTTTCAGTTGGAGTTCCTTTGAAAAAGGTAATTCCTAACATTTAATACTGAGGGGAGGTATTAGCATTTGCTTGCATGACATACACAAGTATGTGTCTCCTACTATCCCTTTATAGGTTGCTATCCTAAGCTATTTTCTTGTCTTTTGAAATATTGGTTATCAGTAAGATAATCAACTGTATACTCCGTCTATTTTCCTTTCTTTACAGGAGGAACACTAGATGTCAAGTTTTGCAGTCATCTGCGAAATTAGGAGTAAGTGTTTTTATGGATATAATGCATGCGAGTTTCATGCACCTTGCAATATTATTTCCGGACACCTGCGGTATTGGAACCCGCAGGCCTGCAAAGTATGTCGGGCCCTATTGTCAGAGGGTTTCAAGAATCCCAAGTCGGTAGAGACTAGGGATGTTTCAAGCTATGCAACAGGGTGAGAGGCTTTCAGAAAATCTCTCCGGGACCTTACCTGCCTAACGACAAGATGCGTATGTTACTATTTCCAACAGCGAATAAGGAAATAGTAGTGCCCCAGACACGAGGTACATCTCCCGACGGGCAGATAACCTTCGGAAAGGAGGGCAAAAAGCGCCCACGCGAAGAAGGGGAGAATGTCGGGTTAGAATCATCTCTGTTCAAACCGGCTCAAGAGGCAGCGACATCAATATCTCCGCCTTCTATCCCTCTATTAGATGGAATGGATAAGTTATGGGCCCAAGTGAAGAATCTAGTAGAAAATTGTTGCAATCACAGTGTAAAGCAAGAAGCGAAATGCAAGGTAGAGCTTGGTAAAGCTCCACTTGTCACTCCTTTATAAAGACTATTGAAGAACTTGTAGGGAGTTTGTTTTAGCTAACGAGACAGTGAAACATGAAACAAGGAAGCTAATATCTTCCAACATCTGGGGTAAAGACCTCTTTCCAGACGAGGTAGTCAGGAAAGTGATTAAGAACGCCACCACGGAGAAAGTAGGACTTCTCCAAAAGCGGGGCATCCTTTCGAAAAGAGATTCTTCCAGGTTGAGGGTCCCCAACCTAAGAGGAAGATGGAAAGGTCGGGAAATCCATTTCGAGCTGTCCAATAACACTCAACAGTTGTAGTGACCGCGCTGCCACAGGCAGGTGGTGGAAAATATATTCCTACTGATCAGTCGAAGCATAGAAATGGTTCTAGTAGGAGGGAGGTTCCTTTAGGATCGCTGGACCTTCGATCCTTGGGTCCATGGCCTAATCAATTTGGGAGTAAGATGAGAGGTGGAGATGTCTCTACAACCATTTCCTCAACTCCTCCTATAATCCAAAATCCTCCTGGAGTAATTTACCTGAGAACTCTAGAGCGTACAGGTGGTAAAGAAACTATAGTAAACCAGATTCCAGGGAAGGCCGTTGTGTGTTTACGAGAAGAACTCAAGAAAATTCAGAGTCATCCGTGACTTGCCGCCACTCAACAAGTCCAAATAAAACGAGTTTAGAATTTTTATCCTCCTGAACAAAAGGACCCCGTTGCAGAAAAGGGTGTCTGTAGTCTTACCAGACCTGAAAGTCGTCTATTGGCAATTTCCAGTAAATCACCCTCTCCCCTCCTATCTCGGATTCAAGTTACACAAATTAACTTGCATCCTAGGAAAGATAGTCCTCAGACTAGACAGAGTCCGAGATATCTTCATAAAATTGGCAGACACAGCCATGCAATAATAAAGCCTAAGAAAGGTTCAGGCAACAATGTTCCTGGACGAGAGGCTGTAGTGGGCAGCACCCAAGTTGGCTAGTCTATGAACATCCAAGGAAATGATCTGGTCCCCAGAACATGGCGGATGCAAGATAAGCTTAAAGAAGTCTCGATTCACTCCAGCTCAAGGGTAGCAAAAGAAGAGAAGCTTCTTACTCAAGGCTGGCACCTTTGAGTTAGTGAAGCCCATCTCTTTCATCGAACTCGCTCGTAATGCCTGAGCTTTACTATGGTCAAAAACTATGACCTCCTTCGGCTCCGTCTCCTCCTTTGAGGATGGCTCCTGCCTAAGACAGACATAGCAGTCCGGATAAGAATCTTTGTGGGGCCAAAATTCCACCTCTTCCAGGGGAATTGCTCCCAACTTTTCTGTAATCACGATCTTCCTGGTTGTCATTGGCATGTGTTCGGCATACCTCCAAGGATTGGTATCCGAGCACTAAGGAAGATCCTCCACGCTGCGCTGCTTCTGGGGCCCACGTGATTCTGCAAGTCTGTGTAACTCCAGTTTCATTGCAGCTTCCTTCTCATCATTCTTCCTTTAAATTTGTTGGATCATCTCAACAACTGAAGAAAGAGTCCTTCCCAGTTCATCTGGGATAGCAGACGATGTAGAGGGAACAGGTTCTGGGTCCGGAACCGATGTAACCGACACCTCATCGATTTCTTCCACTTCTACTTGAGGAGCCTGGAACGGCTCCTCCTCCTGACCTTCTAAAAGGTCCTTCTCAGTAGAATCCGACACCTCTGACATCTTATCGTCCAATTGGATGTCTTGAAGGGCGGCCGAGACTTCAGATTCTGGGCCGTTGGTATCTCCACCCGAGGGTGAAGGATGATTGCATCAGCCGATGCTTTAGGGAAAAGGTAGGCCCTCATCTTCTCATTTGGAAGGTAGGGGCCTGAGGTGTTGTTATGTATTATTGTAATAATGTACTATTTTACTTCAAGTGTTGCAGGTATTGCGCAACATTGCATCATATTGCATGAATAAGACATGTTATGCTTTGTATATAAGAGTAATGATTTGTTTTGGTATTAGGATTCCAACATTTGTTGATTACCTCAAAGATAGGATGTGATTCTTTATGATTTTGTACTGGAGTAGGATTTAAGTCTTTTTAGAGCGATGCTCTTTTGTTTAGCAATGTTTTGGTTTGTCAGATTGTGTAAGACGCTCCACACACACTTGGGAGTCAGCTGTCACAGAGCAAACAGAGCAATGTAGTCAATTATACATTAAACGTGTATTTTAAGAATACCAACGTCTTATTCATCCCACCAAACAAAACTGATTACTAGAGATGGGATCAGCTGAGAAATAATTACTAACAATTGTTCATCTATGTTCCAGGTAATTATTATGGTTAATAGAACTTCCTACCAAAGTACCATATCCAAAACTGACGACTAGAGAAATGGATCAGCTGAGAAATAATTACTAACAATTGTTCATCTATGTTCCAGGTAATTATTATGGTTAATAGAACTTCCTACCAAAGTACCATATCCAAAACTGGCGACGTTCAGGACGACGGACAAACAGGGAGAAACATTGGACCTTATGTACAAGGACGGCCAGCACTAGAGAAGTTCCGTTTTTACATTAGGGGACAAGAGTAAAATCGGCCAAGGAAGATTTTACAAGCAGCAGAACAGGAATTTCATCAAATAAACAGCTAGGGGTGAAATTTAAAGTTGAGTAGGTAGGAAGTACACTTGTGACTGCAGAACAGTAGCTTAACCTACCATAGTTATTAAGGTAAGCAATCAAAATGCCTTTTAACATAGAACACTCACAAAGTTTCAGCATCAATGCTGAGCCCAATTCTGTTGCAACACGATGGCAACAGTGGTGTGAGGAATTTAATTAACCCTTGATAGGTACGGTCCTCGGACACCCCTTTAAGGGTATACTCGGACGCGAACGACCCCGACGCCAAAAAAAATTCTTGAAAAATCAGTTTTTGCAGTAACCTCCTTTTTTCTTTTGCCAAAAAAAACTTCAATGAATGCTTAAAACAACTGTATAGATAAATACTACTCATCTGCAGAAAAACTATTTATTATAAATATTTTAAAAAATTAAGTAGAAAAAAAAAAAGACCTGACATAAAAATTCATAAAAAAAATGTTTATACATATATACACAAATCCTTTTAGGAATTGATTCTTGAATGTTTAGGACACATCTTGATGTATTTTGGATGAAGTCAGACCCATGGAGGTGAAGATCTGAAATGAGAAAAAAAGGGTAACTTTTTTTGGCCAAAAAAATTTGTCCAAATTTCATGAATTTTTTTGGGTACCCAAATGAAATAGGAAGTGGCTAATTTTTTTAGGGAATAAACATATGTTATCCTAAAATAGAAATATGTAAAAAAATCTTCATTATTTTGTAAATTACATTTATATCAGGGGCCATATCTAAAGGTAATTTTTTGAGTACTTAGAAATTCCGTAAAAAAATACATATATTTAATATATAATATGATATTTATGCAGGTAAAAATATACCAAAATATCACAAATTCTATAGGGAACAAGAATATATATAGATAGGGCAGCTTACGCTTCGGATATGTCCACAAAATGGCCGCCAACCACACTGACTCAGACTCCCTAATCTGCCACTTGAAATGTAGGAAGGGTATGTCAATTTCAAGGTGTTATTTACTAATCTAATTATTATTGGATATGCATAAAAATTGTATGGTGGGTTGCTGGATAATTGTCGATTATTTTACGACTATAAAATTAAAATTCTGACCCAAAAAAATTTTTTTGAAGGGAAATAAAATCGAAAAAAAAAATGTAAAACAATATTTTAGCTAAAAAAATTTGATGATATTCAATCAAAAAAAAAGTAAACAAAATTTTCCGACAAATAAACATCTAGAGGAATCATTACTCTGTGATAGTTCCTTAGTACGTAGTAATTTTGAAAGAATTGGGAAAAAACGAAAAAATGGCAATCACCGGAAAATCGAACACATACCTATATATACGCCATATCTGGCTAAAAAAAGATAGGCATGGGTAGCCAGATCATCTAGAAACACTTTCCAACACTATAAAAATATAAGTTTTGCGACACTACTTGCCAATTCCTTACGGTAACATGACTAAGCAAAAAAATGCAAAACAAATAAAAAGGGGCACTCGAGGAAAAATGGCTAACATTCTAATATACGGCATTTCAGAAAAAAAAAATTCAGCCACGTGCTAGGCAAATCATCAAGGCACATTTTCCGACAAATAAACATCTAAATGAATAATTACTCTGTGATAGTTCCTTAGTACGTAGTAATTTTGAAAGAAATGGGAAAAAACGAAAAAATGGCAATCACAGGAAAATCGAACACATACCTATATATACGCCATATCTGGCTAAAAAAAGAAGATAGGCATGGGTAGCCAGATCATCTAGAAACACTTTCCAACACTATAAAATTATAAGTTTTGCGACACTACTTGCCAATTCCTTACGGTAACATGACTAAGCAAAAAAATGCAAAACAAATAAAAAGGGGCACTCGTGGAAAAATGGCCATTCTAATATACGGCATTTCAGAAAAAAAAATTTCAGCCACGTGCTAGGCAAACCATCAAGGCATATTTTCCGACAAATAAACATATAAATGAAATATTACTCTGTGATAGTTCCTTAGTACGTAGTAATTTTGAAAGAAATGGGAAAAAACGAAAAAATGGCAATCACAGGAAAATCGAACACATACTTATATATACGCCATATCTGGCTAAAAAAAAAATAGGCATGGGTAGACAGATCATCTAGAAACACTTTCCAACACTATAAAAATATAAGTTTTGCGACACTACTTGCCAATTCCTTACGGTAACATGACTAAGCAAAAAAATGCAAAACAAATAATAAGGGGCACTCGCGGAAAAATGCCCAACATTCTAATATACGGCATCTCAGATAAAAAAAAAGACATGCACGTGTTAGCCCAACCATCAAGGCACACTTTCTAACACATAAACATGAAAAAAAATCAATAATATACGGCAATTCCTTACTACGTAGTAAATTTTTACAAATATTGAAAAAAAACAGAAATTGGCAACCGCAGTTAAATACCCAATATACCAATAACTACGTCGTATCTGACAAAAACAAAATCACGCATGGGTAGCCAGATCATCTAGACACACTTTCCAACACTAAAAAAGCAAAAGTTTTACGACACTATTTCGCAATATCTTACGGAAAAATGACTTGGCAAAAAAATGAAAAAAAATGAAAAAGGGACACTCGCGGTAAAATGCCCGACATTCTAATATACGACATCTCAGATAAAAAAAAAGACATGCACGTGTTAGCCCAACCATCAAGGCACACTTTCTAACACATAAACATGAAAAAAAAATGAATAATATACGGCAATTCCTTACTATGTAGTAATTTTTACAAATATTGAAAAAAAAACAGAAATTGGTAACCGCAGTTAAATACCCAATATACCAATAACTACGTCGATTCTGACAAAAACAAAGTCATGCATGGGTAGCCAGATCATCTAGACACACTTTCCAACACTAAACAAGCAAAAGTTTTACGACACTATTTGGCAATATCTTACGGAAAAATGACTTGGCAAAAAAATGAAAAAAAATGAAAAAGGGGCACTCGCGGTAAAATGGTCCTCGTGGTGATGAACGACATTTTAACTAAAAAAAAAAAACATGCACATGGTAGCCAAACAATCCACCAAGACTTTCCACAACTGATAACCTATACAAGTTGCACCATTCTACGACAATTTCATAATACGTAATAACTTTGATAATTATGCAAACTACCCTAGAAGGGTAAACTCGGACGCGAACGACCCCGACGCGTCTCAGAAATCGGGGAAGGAGTACAGCTACAGCAATGCACATCTGGACACTACTAGAGCGTGTAGGGGAGACACCTCCTGCAGGTCGATCACCCACAAATTCAGTCACGGGGGTGAGTCACGTGAGAAAAACCTGTTTTTTTTTGACGCTCGGGGTCGCAAACGACCCACCGTACCTATCCAGGGTTAAGATTTATTTAGAGGCATTAGGGAACATAAAGGATGCCCAAAAGAAGGCATTATTACTTCATACAGCAGGTAGGGAAGTTCGGGAAGTGTTTAAGACTTTGCAGCCTACAGATGACACAAGTGAAGCTGCAATTAAGGCTCTTACCACATATTTTGCTCCTTAGGTCAATAGATTTTTTGAAAGATACCAGTTTTTAGCGCAGGCTTATCAGAAAGAAAATGAAAGTTTAGATGCATTTGTGACTAGACTAAAGAATTTAGCCATTTCATGTGAATTTCTAGAGTTAGAAAATGTTATCATAGATCAAGTGATTGCACATTGCACATCAGAAGAGCTAAGAAAGAAATTATTGCAAGATAAAGATTTAACATTAGAAAAGGTATTGATAACAGGCAGAGCTTTAGAAACATCAAATAGGCAAAGTAACTTAATAGGTAGTTCTACAAGCAATAGAATGGAAAATTCTAAAATTAATACAGTAGGTTCTAAGTGGAAAACCAATGAGAATCAGAGAAGGAATATGTCAAAGCCTAGTCATAGAAAAGTGCCTAACACTAATGTTCATAAATATCAGAATCAGGCTTATACACAGAAACAACAGGATAAACCCAAGTGTTTTAGGTGTGGTAAAACTGATCATCTTGCATACGAAGCAAAGAAATGCCCTGCTATTGGACAAACATGTCAGAATTGCAGAAAGATGGGTCACTTTGCAACTGCTTGTAGATTCCCTAAACAGTACACAAAGAAAATAAATGCTACAGTTGATACTATGAGTCAAGAGAATAATGCGGAAAATGTTCATGATAATCAGGTTAGTTCAGAAACTGATTTTGCGTTTCGCATAAATTCCGTCAATAAAGGTGCAAAGAAACATATCATGGTAGAAGTTATCATAAATGGTAAACCAATTTTGATGCAAGTTGACACAGCAGCCGATGTATCAATTATGTCTGAGAAAATGGCTAAAAGCATTCCTAATTTGTTATTCGAAGGTACAAATAGAGTTTTGAAAAGTTATAATGGTTTTGATATTCAGGTAATAGGTGCTTCGAACGTAGAAGTACAGTACAAAGAACAGAAATTAGAGAGAATGCCATTAACAGTAGTAAAAGGTAATGGACAAACTTTGCTAGGTTTAGATTGGCTACAGTATTTGAAGTTAGATTGGCCTAGTATTTTGAAGGTTGCAGGTAGACAAGATGAAAACAAAAATGAAATATCTATGGATAATATCATATCAGAGTTTCAAGACGTATTTGAAGATAAAATAGGTACAGTAAAGAATGCAAAGGCAATTCTAGTTTTGAAACCTGACAGTTCTCCTAGATTTTTTGCTCCGAGACCAGTACCGTATGCATTGAAAAGTGCAGTTGAAACAGAAATCAGGAAATTAGAAAATGAAGGTTCCTGGGAAAAGGTTACATATTCAGATTGGGCTACACCATTAGTTCCTATTGTGAAGGAAAGTTGACAGGTTAGGTTATGTGGAGATTACAAAGTAACGTTGAATCCACAACTGCAAGTAGCTCAACATCCCTTACCAAATCTGAAAGACATGTTTGCAACTATGTCAGGAGGCAGTGTTTTTTCTAAATTATATTTAAGACAAGCATTTCAACAGCTTCCCATGGATGAAACTTCACAATAATTATGCACAGTAAATACATCCTTAGGTTTGTTTAGGCCAAAGAGATTACCTTATGGAGTTGCAAGTAGTCCAGCTATATGGAAACAAACTATGGATAAGATTTTTTCAGGAATGCAAGGAGTATTCATTTTTATAGATGATATTTTAATTGCGGGTAAAGACACAAGAGAACATAGAGAAAGATTGCGAACAGTTCTGAAAAAGTTGAAGGAACATAATATTAGGGTAAATAAGAACAAATGTATTTTAGAAGTTGATTCAGTGGAATACTCAGGTTTTGTAATAAATGACAAGGGTATTCACAAAACTAAAGAGAAGATTAAAGCTGTACAATCAACAAAAGTGCCAGAAAATGTTAAGGAATTACAATCATTTCTAGGTTTAGTAACATTTTATGGGAATTTCATTCAGAATTTGTCTACAATTGCACATCCATTTTATACTCTGTTGAATAAGGGGGTAGAATGGAAGTGGACAAAAGAGTCTCAGCAATCTTTTGAAAGAATCAAGCAGGAAGTAACACCACCTACATTCTTAGTACATTATCAAATGGATTTACCAGTTAAATTAGTATGTGATGCATCAAACATAGGTTTAGGTACAGTATTTAGAGGATTGTCTGTTCATATCTGTTGTACATGTTATAATTATTATATGATCCTATTTCATTCATGTGCATTATAGGATCCTATTTCATTTATGTGTATTGTGTCGTCTATACATTATGTGCATTATAGGATCCTATTTCATTTATGCGTCATCTATACATTGGCACTCATTTGTGAGAATGTAAGCAAACAGTGTTTCAGTTTGGCAGCTCATTTACTCGCTGCGTATATGGTACAGTATTATTGTCTATAGACTTTAGCTAAACTTTATTATCTATTATATGCTAGCAGCAAATGGTTCATTAGCTAGCTGTGTATACTGTGAATTTACTAACTGACCCATATATGCTATTAGGTGTCAGTGTAATTTCATATTGAATTTATTTTGACTGCCGATGCAAATGCCATTTTATTTCTCATCATGCTATCTTTCATTGCAGATATTATCATTGTCATGTGATGCCTTCCAAGTGATAATAAACATTTCATGAACAAAAAGTGAATCTTATTTATGATAATATCAGTGATCTTGCTACATTACATTGCCTGCTGTACAATGCCCCATCGACAATTGCAATTATGTGACCCCCGACCTGTCTGACGCCATTGTTGCTGCCCTACTGACCGCCCATTGCATAAACCACACAGCTGCTGCTCGACCAGGTGCTGCAGCGCAACATGCACAAGTGGAAAAGGTTAAGAGGCCTACCATCACTGCCGCAGGAACCACTGAAGAATGGTCATATTTTTTAATAAGGTGGGATGAATATGTAAATGCCACAGCCATTAACGGGCAAGAAGCTGTTGTTCAGCTGCTAGAGTGTTGTGAAGATCAATTGCGTAAAGATGTGACTAGAGCTGCTGGAGGCAGCCTCCTCGCAAAACCTATTGCCGAAGTCATTGCTGCCATTCGAGCCCTAGCCGTACGTGAAGAAAATGTAATGGTGGCACGGGTCGCACTCCATAATATGAGGCAAGACAGAGACGAACTCATCCGAGCATTTGGGGCCAGATTAAGGGGGCAAGCTGGTATATGTAAATTCCTCCTAGATTGCCCTTCCTGCGATAGTGAAGTGAATTATACCGAGCCAATTATTCAGGATATCCTTATCAGAGGCATTGAAGACCAGGAGATACAACTTGACCTGTTGGGTAACACAAATCAAAACATGACACTGGAAGAAGTTTTTAGATTTGTAGAAAGAAAAGAAGCCGGTAAACGCTCAGCGTCTTTATTCACGGAATCCCCAAGCACCGATGCCTCAAGTTCGTACAAAAAATTTAACCGAACCAGGATTGTGAAACATGACTTAAATAAACCTGCTTCTGATGTGAGTTGCTCTTATTGTGGTAAAACAGGGCATGGCAGAAAGGCCCCTGCAAGTCTCAGAAAATCAGAATGCCCTGCATTTGATAAAACATGCCTTTCTTGCAATAAATTACACCATTTTGCTTCAGTTTGCAGGAAGAAATCACCTCAGGCAAGTGGAATACAATCACATGCTGCAATCCAACCTGAAGATAATGCTGTGTTTAATGAACTTTGTTCTGTCACCACATATCATAACAACTCATCCATTACACTTGATCACCATCAGTATGACGCTATGTCAAAATCATGGATTAAAAGGCCCTCTGGGCCCCAACCATTCATTAACCTCAAAATATCCACTTCTTCAGAAGACTATTCCCACTTCGGCTTCAAACTTCACGCCCCACCGAAAGCAGCAGTGGCTCGAGTAATGGCAGACACAGGCTGTCAGAGTTGTCTGGCAGGTATCCATGCTCTGAATAAACTTAACATCAAGCATTCTGATCTGATTCCAGTTAATATCTCCATGAAAGCTGCCAACAGTAAAGGCACAAATATTCTAGGACCGTTATTCTTCGCTTTACAGGTACCAACAACAGAGGTAAATTGGTTGAAACCAGACAAATCACTTATGTCACCGACAACTCTGACAAGATTTACTTGAGCAAAGAGGGCTGCATCGCCTTAGGTATAATCTCTTCCACCTTCCCCTGCATTGGCGAAGCGACACAGGAAACATCATCGACTAATATTCAGACAGAGGAATGCTCGTGCCCCCAGAGACAACTCCCCCCACCACCACCCCAAAAGTTACCATTCGCTGCAACGGAGGCTAATAGAGAGAAGTTGCAGAAGTTCCTCCTAGAGCACTATGCATCCAGCACTTTTAATACATGTGAACACCAAAAGCTACCCATGATGTCAGGACCCCCGTTAAAATTAATGATTGATCCACATGCTGAACCAGTAGCGGTACATACCCCTATACCCGTTCCCCTTCACTGGCAGGATGAGGTAAAACAAGGACTGGACCAGGATGTGAACCTAGGAGTCCTCGAACAGGTGCCCATAGGCGAGCCTGTCACATGGATGAGCCGTATGGTAGTTGGCGCCAAGAAGAATGGTAAACCACGTCGCACAGTAGATCTGCAAGCCCTCAACCTCCATGCCACTCGCGAAACACACCACACACCATCCCCTTTCCATCAAGCTCGTGCAGTGCCAGCAGGTAAACGTAAAACCGTCTTAGATGCCTGGAATGGATACCACAGCGTACCGCTACGGCCCGAAGACCGTCACCTAACAACATTCATCACACCATGGGGCCGCTACAGGTATTGCACGGCCCCACAAGGATACATAGCTTCTGGTGACGGCTATTCCAGACGATACGACGAACTGGTCGGTCATATCCCGAACAAAACCAAGTGCATCGATGACACGTTTCTCTGGGCAGACAACATAGAGGAGAGTTTCTTCCAGACAGTACAATGGTTAGATATTTGTGGTCATAATGGTATCATTTTAAATCCTGACAAGTTTGTTTTTTCAGCTAACACTGTCCAGTTTGCGGGGTTTGAAATCACACCAGATTGCGTCCGGCCATGTGAGAAATATTTGTCTGCAATACGCGATTTCCCCACACCAAAAAACATAACCGACGTGCGCTCCTGGTTTGGCCTCATCAATCAAGTCTCTTATGCCTTCTCTATGACCAAACGCATGACCCCGTTTCGTAACTTTTTGCGCCCTGGCAACCCTTTCTGTTGGGACAGACACATGGACACCCTTTTTGAGGAATCTAAAGATCACATAATCGACGAAATCAAGAGGGGCGTTCAGATCTACGATAAAGAAAAACCAACATGCCTTGCTACCGACTGGTCCAAATCAGGCATTGGGTTCTGGCTCACCCAAAAACACTGCCTGTGCACACCAACCCGGCCATTTTGCTGCAAATCGGGCTGGAAAACCACCTTAATTGGGAGTAGATTCACACACCCAGCAGAGTCTCGTTATGCACCCATTGAAGGAGAGGCCTTGGCTGTAGTGGAAGCCCTTAACAAAACCAGATTCTTCGTCCTTGGATGCCCTAGCTTGTTCATCGCAGTGGACCACAAGCCCCTACTTAAAATCTTTGGTGATCGATCTTTTGAAGACATCTCCAACGCTCGCCTTCGAAACTTAAAAGAAAAGACACTACGATACCGCTTCGAAATGGTCCATGTTCCTGGCACAAAACACAAAGCAGCCGACACGCTCTCACGACATCCCACAGGCAATGGTCCTCCAATGAAACTACGTTTGCAGGACGACATCGCATCCATGCACTCCTGCAGTGATGAAATAAAGGATGATATCGACTCTGCCCTGCAGTGTGCACACGTTACATCCCTGCAAACCTCGGATCAGTGACGTGGGACAAAGTTCAAACTGCAACTAACAGCTGCCCGGACTTTCAACATCTGATCTCACTGATTGAAAATGGCATCCCCGAGGCTAAGAATGATGTACCACCGCATCTCCACGAATACCATAAGTTCCGCCACGAATTGTATACTGTAGACGGTGTAGTCATCTACAAAGACAGAATTGTGATCCCCCCCACCCTTCGTAAACAAGTACTCCAAGCCCTTCATGCGGCTCACCAGGGAATCACCTCGATGACAGCACGAGCAGATTCATCTGTATTTTGGCCCGGCATCTCTAAAGATCTCCAAGACACACGTATGAACTGTTATCACTGTAACCGCATTGCACCTTCCCAACCCGCCCTTCCCCCACATCCACAAAACCCTCCTGCCTATCCATTTCAGCATATTTGTGCCGATTTTTTCCACTACAAAGGACAACAGTACCTCGTTGTAGTGGACAGGTATTCAAATTGGCCTGTCATCGAACGCGCAGCAGATGGTGCCACTGGGCTTATCAACAGTCTACGGAGGATATTCGCAACATATGGAATCGCTGATGAGCTTTCTTCTGATGGTGGCCCAGAGTTCTCTGCAAAAATCACTCAAGATTTCCTTCAGGCTTGGGGGGTCGACTATTGTCTTTCCTCAACCTATTTTCCCCATTCTAATTGTAGGGCAGAGGTTGGCGTTAAAATGGCGAAAAGACTCCTCACCGACAACACTGGGCCCACAAGAGACCTGAACATCGACGCCTTTCAGCGCGCCGTCCTTCAATACCGGAATACCCCTGACAAAGAAACCAAAGTTTCTCCAGCTATGAGTATCTTCGGAAGGCCCATTAAGGATTTCATCCCCATCTTGCCAGGAAAATACAACCCCCATCCCACTTGGAGAAGCACCCTCGCACAACGCGAGGAAGCACTCCGGAATCGCCATATGAGAATGGCCGAGTACTGGACCGAGCACACTAAGCGGCCCCCGCCATTGAGAGTTGGCGACAACGTCCGCATCCAAAACCAGACAGGCCCGAACCCATTAAAATGGGACAAAACAGGCGTTGTGTCCGAAGTGCGTCAATTCGATCAGTACATTGTCAGGGTCGATGGCTCTGGAAGGGCTACTCTTCGCAACAGACAATTTCTGAGGAAATACATCCCTGCTATTCCAAGACGACCATGATTAACCATTGGATACCCAATTCCCCAGCACGAGAAATCACGTCAACGCCCATCATCGCCACCAGAACCTGATACAGAACCGCACTCTACTGATCGACTGGAAGTGCCATACCCTGCGCCTACATCTCCCACAGATGCCACACCACCCCCATCACCACGTCCTCAATCTCCCATAACACCTGTTCACCACCCACAGGCACCTGACGCAGCACTACATGATGCACACCCTGATGCCTCTCCTGATAATTTCTTTCAAGCTCCCCCAAATGCCCTTCCGGATCGTCCTCAGAGGCTGCGCAAGAAGCCTGCCTACTTGACTGACTATGATTGTAATACGTATTGATTCGTTTTTGCAGACCAATACTTTTCCACCCTTTATTTATCTTAATGATATTATATTTTTCATTCAGCTATGCTCCATAGCCACATAGCTAAATGCTTTTATAAAGTAGTTTTCATATATTGCTCTAACATGTTCAGTTTTGTTTTTGAGTTTTCTTATTAGTACCCCAAAAAAACTTGGGAGGAGGTAGAGGATTGTCTGTTCATATCTGCTGTACATGTTATAATTATTATATGATCCTATTTCTTTCATGTGCATTATAGGATCCTATTTCATTTATGTGTATTGTGTCGTCTATACATTATGTGCATTATAGGATCCTATTTCATTTATGTGTATTGCGTCATCTATACATTGGCGCTCATTTGTGAGAATGTAAGCAAACAGTGTTTAAGTTTGGCAGCTCATTTACTCGCTGCGTATATGGTACAGTATTATTGTCTATAGACTTTAGCTAAACTTTATTATCTATTATATGCTAGCAGCAAATGGTTCATTAGCTAGCTGTGTATACTGTGAATTTACTAACTGACCCATATATGCTATTAGGTGTCAGTGTAATTTCATATTGAATTTATTTTGACTGCCGATGCAAATGCCCTTTTATTTCTCATCATGCTATCTTTCATTGCAGATATTATCATTGTCATGTGATGCCTTCCAAGTGATAATAAACATTTCATGAACAAAAAGTGAATCTTATTTAGTATTATTTCATGTAATGCCAGATGGAACAGAAAAATCAATTGCATTCACTTCTAGAGTATTGAACAAGGCAGAAAGGAATTACTCTCAAATAGAAAAGGAAGGGTTAGCATTAGTTTATGGAGTTAAAAAATTCCATATGTATCTTTATGGTAGGAAAAAGTTCACACTTGTTACAGATCATAAACCTTTATTAGCAATATTGGGTCCAAAAGCAAGTTTACCTACGTTGGTAGCTGCAAGACTACAACGTTGGGCAGTTACGTTAGCAGCGTACCACTATGATATAGAATACCGTCCAACATCAAACATGGGTAATGCAGATGCTTTATCCAGATTACCCGTAGACAAAGCTCCAGAGGAGTATGATGACAGTGTTCTGTTAATTTCTGTATATGATGTACCAATAACTGCAAAAGATGTAGCACACAGTACCAAGCAAGACCCAGTACTTAGTAAGGTTTTGGAGAGTTTAATGACAGGTAGGGACTTATGTGGAAAAGAGGAAAATTGTAAACCGTATAAGGATATATGGTATGAACTGAGTGTAACACAAGGAATAGTGATGAAAGGTTCCAGGGTAGTTATTCCTAATTCACTGAGAAATAAGGTTCTGTCTGAAATACATGCTGATCACCAAGGTATTGTAAGATCAAAGTCAATTGCGAGAACTATTGTATGGTGGCCAGGTGTAGATAAAGATGTGGAATGTTATATAAAGAATTGTATGAATTGTGTTATGCAACAGAACAATCCTCAATTTGCTAGAATGCACCCGTGGGAGTTACCCAGGTATCCATGGCAAAGAGTGCATATAGATTTTGCAGGTCCTTTTTTGAATTATTTGTTTTTGATAGTAGTAGATGCTTACAGTAAGTGGCCAGAAATTATCCCAATGAAGACAACAACGTCTTACGCCACAATAAAAGAGTTAATGCAAATTTTCTCAACGCATGGTATTCCAGAAAGAATTGTTACAGATAATGGTCCACAATTTACCTCACAAGAGTTTAAAGAATTTTGTAATGTCAATGGTATAAAGCATACATTTTCAGCTACATATCATCCATCTACTAATGGAGAGGCTGAAAGATTTGTCCAAACGTTTAAACACAATATGAAGTGTAGAAAAGCAAATTCAGGTAATATATTTTTGCATGTGTCAAAATTTTTATTGTCTTATAGAACAACGCCGCACAGCACAACAGGCGTAGCACCCTCAAATTTGTTGATGGGGAGGAGGATAAGGTGTAAGTTAGATTTGTTGTATCCAAGTTTGCAAAGTGATTTAGAGGATAAAGGGTATAAACAAGTAGCAAAGCTTCCTAATGTAAGACATTTTTTACCTTTGTCTGATGTCATGGTAAGATCGTACAACACTCCAGAGAAGTGGGTACCAGGAGAGATTGTAAGAGAGATAGGAAATTTACATTATGATGTTCGTGTTGGTGATAATGTTGTAAAACGTCATGTTGATCAATTAAAGCCGTTAAACAGAAAGACAGTAGAGCATGTAAATGTTAGAGATGAGAAACTTAAAGAAGTAGTTAGATCAAATGAGTCAAATATTCACCAAGATGGTCCAACATCCCATGTAGATTCAGAACCAATTCATGTACCAGTACAAGATGAGGTTAAAGTGCTTCCAAATAGGATTAACAGAGGAAAGCCCCCTGAGAGATTAGACTTATGAAGATTTTTACAATGTCAAGTTAAGGGGGAGGAGACTGTTATGTATTATTGTAATAATGTACTATTTTACTTCAAGTGTTGCAGGTATTGCACAACATTGCATCATATTGCATGAATAAGACATGTTATGCTTTGTACATAAGAGTAATGATTTGTTTTGGTATTAGGATTCAAACATTTGTTGATTACCTCAAAGATAGGATGTGGTTCTTTAAGATTTTGTACTGGAGTAGGATTTAAGTCTTTTCAGAGTGATGCTCTTTTGTTTAGCAATGTTTTGGTTTGTCAGATTGTGTAAGACGCTCCACACACACTTGGGAGTCAGCTGTCACAGAGCAAACAGAGCAATGTAGTCATTTATACATTAAACGTGTATTTTAAGAATACCAACGTCTTATTCATCCCACCAAACAAAACTGACGACTAGAGATGGGATCAGCTGAGAAATAATTACTAACAATTGTTCATATATGTTCCTGGTAATTATTATGGTTAATAGAACTTCCTACCAAAGTACCATACCCAAAAGGTGTTTTTCTAAAAACCCCTCACCATGGTTCGTAACTTTTCCCTGGCCGCATCCCTTGACTCCGTCAACTTGGGGTCGTCAAAAGCTTCGGTAATCAGGTTAGAACATACTGTACAAACATGAGGGTCCCAATACTGGAGATCACCTCTGGAGGCTGTGCATGCTGCGTGCCTCCTGTAAAACTGATGTCCACAGAACTTATTGCTGCGGATATTACAGAACACACTCCAGCACTTTGGATGGTCCTCTTGTAAAGAGAAGAAAAATCCATGAGTGTCAAGTGAAGGCTTTTCACTTATATTAAAACATGTAGCTTATATAAAAAGCTATAAAAGAAAGAAGGAAAGACACATACTTGTTTTTCCTGTCCAGTCAATTGCTGTAACCTTCCAAGATATTAAAACTAAGGTTAATTCTATTCTAGAATACATTATGAAATTTCCTAAACGGAAATTAGTTCACGACTTGAAATAAAGTTTTAATATACGGGATAGAATGAATATAGAAAGAACTCGCTTTCTATATATTGTACGGTCTCATCAAAGGGATTTTGACGTAGGAAAAATCTATTTCTGGGCGAAGGACCTGTGCCGCCCAGTGAATAAGCTCCATTTAGCACTTATTCTTAGGTAATTTACTGCTAAATATACCAGAGAAAAAATGTAAAGGAGTGCTAGGTTAACTAGCTCGCTCACCTATTGGTGTCGGTATAAAATTGGGCGTATAATCCAGAGGTCCCGCACTATTTAGATTCATCCACGACAGAAACCCCAATAGAGGAGAGCCGTTCAACCTCACTCGGTACTACTAACAATGCATCCGCTCAGAACCCAACTCCTTAGCACCCAAAGTTTGGGGACTCCAAGGGAGAGGAGCTGGGAGGGTTCACTGGGCGGCACAGGTCCTTCGCCCAGAAATAGATTTTTCCTACGTCAAAATCCCTTTTCTGGGCTCGAACCTGTGCCGCCCAGTGAATCTATACAAGAGAAAATGTCACCAAACTTGCAAAATTAAGGAAAAAACATAAGCGTAAGGGAAATACAGGATGCTTTTAATCAGAAATGAGTACCAAAAAACAATTATAAGGGTATCTTAAATATGAACATAAATCCAATAAGGTAGGTATAATAATGCCGTGAGTGATAATATATACAGATACTCAGGAGTATAAAAATTTACAAATATAATAACAGTATTCAGGTGCGAGACCAACGAATACAATAGGGTATAAATGAGGCAGGTAAGAGGGAGAGATAAAGAGACAAGGCATTAACCTGTGAGTTACCTGGGAGTAACTACGCTCCCTGCGGCTACTGTAGAAAATTTTAGGGCTTCCAAATGTTTAAGGTAGTGTTTCTTGAACACTGATGGTGATTTCCACCCTGTATACCTGGAAAGGTCTGTAAAATTCATGTGGTGAAAGAAGTTCACCGAGGTAGTAACCGCCCTGATATCATGTGCAA
This sequence comes from Palaemon carinicauda, assembly GCF_036898095.1. NCBI lineage: Eukaryota > Metazoa > Arthropoda > Malacostraca > Decapoda > Palaemonidae > Palaemon > Palaemon carinicauda. The sequence continues at coordinate 23,984,291 of NC_090747.1, forward strand.
GAGGAAAAGAGTCAGGGTTAGCTTGTTTAATAAAATACAAAATTTGTTGCCTGATCCCTTTAATAGTAATGGTACCGCCTTGTTCTCTAACGAATAGAGGCCCCGAGGAGTTAGAAGAGGTCCGGGATAAATAAGACCTAAGAGTAGTAACAGGGCACAGAGACGGATCTTGCGTGAGGGGAACAATTTTCCAGGAGGACCATCTGTTTTGAGGGTCTTCGTTCTTAGCCAAAAAGAATTTGTTAGGAGAAAGAAGGACCTCTCCCGAAGGCAGGAAGTCAATATGACCCGGGTCTCTCGACAAGGCTGCCAATTCAGAAATTCTTGCCCCGGAAGCCAAGCTCACCAGGAAAAGTGTTTTCCTGAGAAGGGGAATGTAATCACAAGAACTGTTAATGGTATCAGAAGCCAATTTGAGTACGTCATTAAGGAACCAGGTCACCGGGGTAGGACGAGTAACCGGTTTCAGTCTGGCACAAGCTTTCGGAATTGAAGCTAACAAAGAGTCGGTTAAGTCTATGTTAAAACCCACTAGGAAGATCTTTTTCAGAGCCGATTAAATAGTGGTGATAGTATTGGCTGCCAGACCTGATTCTAATAAAGATCTAAAGAAAGTGACTGTAAGGTTCAAGTTCATACAGTTCACGTCTGAGTCTATTAAAAATTTTGCCAACATTTTAACTGCAGAGTCATACTGGCGGATGGTGGAATCCCGTTTATCCGATTCTAGGAACAAGGTGTTTTGAGGATCAATATTGGCACCATGCATAGCCGCAAACTTCATAAAGTCCATAAAGTTAGGGCGCTCTGAATGTTTGAGAAAGCGTACACAACGCGTGTTTGTACTATCTGAGACAGAACCGGATTGGGTATCGGGTGAGGGTATAGTCTCAACTCTCGCAGGAGAGGATACCAGTTGCTCTTGGGCCAGTTGGGTGCGACCAAGGCTACTTGTCCCTTGAAGGATCTCAGTTTGTCTAGAACTTTCAGCAAAAGATTCACCGGGGGAAAGAGATAAATCTTTTCCCAGGAGTCCCAATTCTGTGACATGGCGTCTGTGGCGTAAGCCTGAGGGTCTAGATTGGGAGCCACATATACTCTCAATTTGTGGTTGGATTCCGTGGCGAAGAGGTCCACTTGGAGACCGGGAACCTGAGAGAGAATCCACCGAAATGACTTTAGATCGAGTGACCATTCCGATTCTAGAGGGGAGGTCCGGGACAGGGCGTCTGCCACTACATTCCGGACTCCCGCCAGGTGGACAGCTGAAAGATGCCAACGGTTCAAGGCTGCTAGGGAGAATATGGCTACTAGAACATGGTTCAGAGGCCCTGACTTTGACCCGCCTCTGTTGAGGCAGCGGACCACCACTTCGCTGTCGAGGACCAGACGAAGGTGTTGTTTCTTGGGAAGAGCGAGACGTTTCAGGGTTAGAAGAACTGCCATGGCCTCTAGCACATTGATGTGAAATTGGCGGAACAAGGGAGTCCGAAGACCTTGAACTTTCTTGAGCTGAGAATAGCCGCCCCAACCTGATAAGGATGCGTCCGTGTGAATGATTAATTTCGGAGGCGGAAATCGAAGGGGAACTGACTTTGACAGACTGATTGCTCTTGTCCAAGGAAGAAGTCTTTCCCGTAGAATGGGAGGAAGGCGGACTTTCCTGTCCCGGAGCTTCCGGTTCGCCCTCGAACGCCAGACACGATTGATATCTTTCAATTTTGCCTTCAGAAGAAGATCCGTCACTGAGGCAAACTGAAGGGACCCCAGAATCCTCTCTTGGAGTCGTCTGGAACTTACTTTGTCTTTGAGAAAGCGTTTGGTGTTCCTTGCAATCTCTAACCTCTTGGGTCTGGGAAGACACAGAGTATGAGATATAAGATCCCATTGCAGGCCGAGCCATTGGAACTTCGATTTTGGAAGAAGACGGGACTTCTTGAAGTTGATCTGGAAGCCTAGAGATTGAAGATAATGGATGACATTGTGAGTGGCTTTTAGGCAATTTTGGGAGGTGTCTGACCAAATGAGCCAGTCGTCCAGATAGGCTACTACTTGAATCCCTTGATTCCTGAGTTCCTGAACAGCGACTTCTGCTAACTTTGTGAAGATCCTTGGGGCGATGTTGAGCCCGAAAGGCATCACCTTGAAGGAGTAACTTTTGTCCCCTAAGCGAAAGCCTAGGTACAGACGGAAGTGTCTCGCTATCGGGACGTGATAATAGGCGTCTGTAAGATCGATAGAGGTGGTGACGGCCCCACGGGGAAGTAAGGTCCGCACCTGCGAGACGGTAAGCATTCGAAACTTGTCGCATTGAATGGACAAGTTGAGAAGGGATAGGTCTAGAATCACTCTTCTCTTGTCCGAATCCTTCTTCGGGACACTGAACAGCCGACCTTGAAACTTCAGGTGTTTCGTTTCTTGTATGGCGTTCTTTTGTAAAAGATCCTGGACAAATTCGACCAGGTCCGGAGTGGAATGTTGACGAAATTTGTTCGGAGGAGGAGGTCCTTGAATCCAACTCCACCCCAGTCCCTTGGAGATGATACTGAACGCCCAGGGACTGAACCTCCATTTGTTGCGGAAGGCATAGAGCCTCCCCCCTACCTGCTGCACCTCAGTATTGGTTTGAGGAGTTGCCTCCACGTCCGCCTCGGAAATTCTTTCCTCTGCGAAAGGCTCTTCCCCTGTCTTTGTTCTGGTTAGAACCACGGTGGTAGCCTCTACCTCTACCATAACTCTGGGAAGAGCTACGAGCCTCGTAAGACTGGTTAAAGGCAGGAGAAGTGGAGGAGGCACCAGAAAGCTGGCTCTTAGGGAGCAGAACGGTGACATAGTCATCCGAAGGAGCCTGAGAGGTGGAAGGCTGTGCAGGGACAACAGGAGATGGGGGAAGAGGCAGCCGGAAGTTGGACGAACCACTCTGCTGTTGCCTGAACTGGGTGGAGGTATATGGACGAAGCTTCTTCCTACCCCGGGCTTGATAATTTGCGGGGTCATATTTGCGTTTCGGGGTCAAACCCCAACGGGCTTTAAGGCTCTGATTAACTCTAGTGGCCTCCGCCAAGACTTCCTCTACGAGATCCTCGGGGAAGAGATTTGAACCCCAACAGGAGGACCGGATGAGCTTATTAGGTTCATGCCTAATCGTCGCCTCAGCTAGGACATGCTTGCGACATCTGCGTTTAGCAGTAGCGAAGTCATACAGGTCATAATATAAAGACTGTAATGTAGCCTTGTTGAGAGACTTAAAAATACTCTCCGTATCGTAAGTCAAGGCTATCGACTCCGTGGATGTGGCCAAGTTTAGAGTACGGCCCACACGTAGGCGGGAATCATATTCCTGTTTAATGAGGGATTCCGGGAGACGGGGAAGCCTCTCACTAAACAAAACTGAGGCACAGTCTGCTGCTAGCTTGCCAGAGGTAAAGGTGGTATGGACGTTGTCCCAACACTCAATGCCTGAAGGAAGAAGGAGGGAGATTGGATCCACCTCTCGGATGGGAGGCAAGGGCTTCTCCTCCAGAGCATATTGGAAGGCAAGCTCTGCCACCTTATTAACGCATGGAGTCAAGGTGTTCTTGTCCATTAAGAACATCGTAAAAGAGCTTTTATAAGGCGTCAGCATGGTGTTAGTGCAGCCGATGTCGTTCAAAAATCTGGCCCAAACAGATTGGGCTTGCTCTTTAGGGAAGATGACCGTCTCTTTGGGGACCTTGTCTAACCGAACTAAAGCTTCCTCGGTAAGCCTGGCATAACCATGAAATGGAAATGAATGCCAGACCAGGAGGAAAGAATTCAAAGTCCTCTAGAGGACGAGTGCCAAGGCTCTCCAAAGTCAACATTCCGTCTGAGAACGGGGAATGAAGAGCCATACGCCAAGGGTTGTTCTTGGCAAACGGCGGGAGCTTAGAGGCATCCGGGATGAGAGAGCTTTGGACTCTCTCCGGAGCTCCTTGCTCTAAAGCCCCAAGTCTCTGACCGATGTTAGAGAACATCGTGTCCATCTTAGACTGCATCTCCGAAACCAACTTTGCCTGCATCTCCGACACGATGCGAAGCATGGCTGATTCGGAAAGGCCCGGGATAGCAGCAGGAGGGGCGGAATGAACTCCCGGGTCGTGAGACTTAGAGGAGGAACCAGAGGCCTTTGATGACAGGTCTGTACCTTGTTTAGAGCTATGGGAAGTCTTGTGGGGCTTGCGAGCTTTTGGTAAGGTTCTTGATGTAGACTTATCCTTAGGAGGGACCGGGAATGATCGTTGAGACGAATCACGGTCCCCAGAAAATCCATGAAAAGAAGAGCGATCAGAAGAAGAAGAAAGAGCGGGGCTGAGGATAGGAATCTCAGCGCCGGAAACACTTGCCTCACTTACCACCCTACCTGTATCCGGCTCGTCTAGAAACATTGGTTCGACGTCCAGGTTCGTGGAGGCAACATTGTCCTCCAGACCTCCGGGGGCGTCCGATGGATCTTGCTCTGGGTCGATGAGACCCGTTATGGTGGCATCAATGTGGGCAATGATGGGAGCTGCCACATGCCTAGCCACAGCGGCTGAAGACTTAGCGTTGGGGTAAACCATGGAGCAGTAGTCCTCAGATAGGACGTACGGCCGCTTAGACTTCACATTCCGGGCAAAACCACCAACCCACACCTTCAGTGTGGCCCGAGCTGCAGACTTTTGCTCCGGGGATGCCTGAAATAATAGTGGGAATTATAAAAGGGAAGACTCCCAATGGTCCTTCAAGACCATAGAGATCTTACTAATAGTAAAATAAGAAGGCAACATAGCCAACGGGACTCACCGAGTCAGATCCAAGGGTAGTGATGAGGTCGAAGCAAATCACACAGTTATCCGGGTGCCATACCACAACGTCTTCCAGTTGAACCCCACAAGGGGCATGAGATCGGCAGACGGAGTGGCCACAAGGCTGGTGCATAACAGCTGCATAGGCCGGCGTCAGACAATGCACCATCTATAAAAAGAATAGTATATGAGAAACTGTAATTCCCTTAAGTAGGGGCGGGTCCGGAGGACCCGGGCCTAACAAAGGTCTAACACAAGATTAGAGCTTAACTGTAATATTCATAAGTAGGGGCGGGTCCGGAGGACCCGGGCCTAACATAGATCTAATACAAGACTAGAGCTTAACTGTAATATTCTTAAGTAGGGGCGGGTCCGAAGGACCCTGGCCTAACAAAGGTCTAACACAAGATTAGAGCTTAACTGTAATATTCTTAAGTAGGGGCGGGTCCGGAGGACCCGGGCCTAACATAGATCTAATACAAGATTAGAGCTTAACTGTAATATTCTTAAGTAGGGGCGAGTCCGGAGGACCCGGGCCTAACATAGGTCTAACACAAGATTAGAGCTTAACTGTAATATTCTTAAGTAGGGGCGGGTCCGGAGGACCCGGGCCTAAACATAAGTCAAACTTAAACTAAAGTATAGCAATCCATTCCGGTCGAGCCGGGAGCATAAAAAAGGATGCAATAACAAGGAATTAAGACACATGGTGTCTGATTTCCTGGGGCGGGGTAGGCCCCGGGCCGGGAAATAAAAGTATATCCAAAACCAATTCATATAGGGACTCCGGGGTAGTGATCTGTCATATATAATCATCATATATAATCATAGGAAATGTTATAAAATAATAGGGGGGGGCGGAACTGTAGCTAAGAACCGCCAACCGAACCCAGAGGGTTTCGTATAACATAAGCCAGAATGAAAAGTGAATATAAAATAGGGTGCCCCGGGATCCAACTCTGTTGACCGGTGGCCAACCAGACTAGACAGAGACGAACCCGCCGGAACACCCGGAGGACAAAGTCCATAAACACTGAACTACCCCCTCTAAAAGGAGGGAAGGCAACGGTCCCCTAGTGGCGGGGGAAGAAGCCTAGCCGCCCACCTAGCGAGAGGGGGAGCGTGGGGGAGGATCACGTGATACGAGGCAGCAGGGCTACCAACTGACGATCCCCAACCAGACAGATCAAACGGAGTAATGGCACAAATATTCATTATAATAATAATAGCGTTAAAAATTATATAAATAAACGCATGGAAATTTTTTGGGCAAGGCATGCAACATAATAATTAAATCACAAAAGACACACCTGATGGCTTAAAAATAACATTGCCGCCTAGCAACGAAGGTCGGCAGCCATAACGATACGTAAATGATATCGGCCCTAAAATTGAACCACGAGGATTCTAAACGCTAAATAATGAATATTCACAATAACAAATAATATTTAATAATACACATAGTAACACCGCGAGTGAAACTAAAAGCTCTCAAAAACAGGAGTACCAATTGTAGTGAAATCAAGCAAGATCGATATGAACGAAGAGAATAAACTCCTATAATATAAATATTAAACGATCTAGGTTGCTCAAAACACAGTGAAACCAAGCTTGGTACTCAACTTAGACGATGTCTCCTGGGAAACCGACGAAGAAGCCATAATCCAAAGAAAAATAATCCAAAACGAGAGCACAACAAAAATGCGGGTTACTGCACAAGGCGTGCTAAAAGGAGTTGGGTTCTGAGCGGATGCATTGTTAGTAGTACCGAGTGAGGTTGAACGGCTCTCCTCTATTGGGGTTTCTGTCGTGGATGAATCTAAATAGTGCGGGACCTCTGGATTATACGCCCAATTTTATACCGACACCAATAGGTGAGCGAGCTAGTTAACCTAGCACTCCTTTACATTTTTTCTCTGGTATATTTAGCAGTAAATTACCTAAGAATAAGTGCTAAATGGAGCTTATTCACTGGGCGGCACAGGTTCGAGCCCAGAAAAAGGCTGTACAAGATAATATTAAGGATGTTGAAGAACTTTAGTGTTATCACAAACTTTGTACTGTAATTTTACTAATTCAGTGTGTACTACACTACAAATATAGTAACTACTGTACATCGCATGCAGTTGTGCCGGCCGGCATCTACCCTTGTATAGTTTAACCCTTTCCACTCCATGGGCTACCTGTGGTAGCCCAAGTACAATACGTCGTCCTAGTACTTGGGCTACCTCTGGTAGCCCACCGAAAAGATCTTATTTATTCATAAACTGCTTCTATTAATTAAAGTTATTCGCTGTTTTAACCGTTGCTTCGTTTTCTGTAGTTCTTAAAGATTAATATTCCTCGTTTTCTTAATTAATCCTCTCCCCCCTTTTCCCCCAAAGACGAGTTAGATTAATAAATAAAGGCAAACACTCACGATATCCATTTCTCAGTGCGTTTGGCCTCGTTCAGCAGCAAGTACCGATTGTGATCGACTCCCGTCTCACCAGATAATTTCCGAGATCATCGCTTTTCAAACACTTATCCTATATAATGGCTTCCTCAAAAAAGTTTTTGCGAACTACGTCGGAAATTTTAGAATGTCTTGATATGTGTTCTTCAGAAGATGATTTTGTAGGCATCGACGACAATGAGGAAAATTGTGATGTTAGTTATAACGGGGTTTACATGGACATGGAAAATAATGCTTCATCCGATTCCGATTCTGAGCACGCTGGCAGTGACTTTGACGAGAGGCTCTACGACCCTCCACGAGAATTGCTAGAAGTGAACGATGATGAAGGTAGTGACAGTGACGATGAAGAAAATGAATGGGAAGAATATAATGAAGGCGTGCATAAACTAAAAGAATATTCTCAATCGGGGAAACAGCAGTTTTTTCCCCCTAGAGCTGGGATGCGTACCCCGCTAGATTTTTTCCATTTATTTTTTTCCTTGGAGTTATTTCAATTGATTGCCGATGAAACAAATAATTATGCAAGGCAAAAAATCAACGTAAAACGTCCTCTTCAGCAATATTCTGTTTGGCAAGACTGGAAGGACGTAACAGCAAAAGAAGTAATGGCCTTTCATGGATTGCTCATTCAAATTGGGTTGCTTCGGAAGATCTCTATCAGTGATATTTTTAGTGCCAGAAAAGTTGATTCCAGGGAATTCACAAAATCTGTGTTTAGCAGAAAACGATTCTTACAAATTTTCTGGGCCCTACATGTGTCTCCTCCGAGTGAATCTAATGATATTTTTGAAGGTCGGCGAGCAAAGGTTCGTCAAGTGATAGATTACGTAATGCCTCGATTTCTTCAGTATTATCACCCAGGAGCTAATTTGTCCGCCGATGAGTCCACTGTCCCATTCAAAGGTCGCATTGGATTCAAAATGTATAATCCAATGAAACCTACAAAATGGGGTCTAAAAGTGTACGATATAGCCTGCTCAATGACTGGATATGTTTTAGCGCTAATACCGTATTATGGCAAAGCAACGACAGACATTCTTGGCAATGCTAACCATAAATTCAATACTAGAATCATACTGGAATTAGTTGATATGGTTACAAAATCAACGAAATCCAGTGGATACCACGTGTTTACTGATAGACTATATACCAATCTTCAGTTAGCTAAAGAGCTATTGCTGCGAAAAATTCATCTGACCGGGACTATTCAAACAAATCGGGCAGGACTTCCAAATAATATAAAAAAAGGCAAGATAAAACTCTCTCCTGGTAAACACGTGTCATTTTGCAAGAGTAACCGCTATCACGTTCTTAGTTGGCGTGATAAACGATATGTGACGATGCTTACAACGTTCCATTCATCATCAACTAAAACTGTCCGTCGTTTTGCAAAAAGAAATGTGCTGGAAGAAATAACAAAGCCAAAAGTAATCAGCGAATATACTGCAAATATGGGTGGTATTGATAGGGCTGATCACTACTGTTCTTCTTATGCCTTTATACAGAAGTCCATAAAATGGTGGAGAAAGCTATATTTTTTTGTTTTTGAAATATCTATTGTCAACAGTTTTCTCCTGTACAAAATACACATGGACACCCAAAAAGAGAAAACACTAAACCATCGTAATTATAGAAAAGAGCTATGTGAACAACTTGTTGGTGATTTCAGAGTAAAATTGGGAGGAAAAAGATCTCTTGTCAACAGACATGAAGTACCTGAAAGACTAAGGAATGATAAATGCCATATAATGAACTGTATACCAGATAATCTTCTAAGAGATTGTGCTGTTTGCAGCGATCGTTACGGGCCCGGTGGTCGTAAGAAAGCTGCGTATTGCTGTCTTACTTGTCCTGGTAACCCAGCGTTGCATCCAAAAAATTGTTTTATGTTATATCACACAAAAGTTGATTATAAAGTTAAATATTAGATTTTTATTTTCAGAAAAAAAAAGCATTCCAAATAAATATGTTTCAATTCTTCACTTTTCTAACAAGATGATTTTTTTTTGTCTAAATCTTGTATTGTAAATTGTTAATTTATTTTTCATTTTTTTTTTTGTAATTCTTATATTTAAATTGCATTTTTGTATATTTTATTGGAACGATTTCTCATACAGAACACTTTTATTTAATGTTAAAACAGAAAACTAAAATATGATGTCAAAAATATTTTAGATTCCTTGTAAAAAATAATATCATAATTATATATAATGCCATGATTATTTGATATTTATAAGAGTATCAATCTATTCATTTCTATATCTTATTTGATAAATTGTTCAAATGATTTTATCAAGATTATTTTCAATCATATGTATATTTTATTTTGTATCAAACTCTAAATAGTTTGTTCTTGTCAGGACTGATTAATAATTATATGTTCATATTATACTGGACTTTTTTTCCACAAAATCCATGTACATTTCTTAAATAACATCATTAAATGAGTTGGTTGATATAAATTACAGTAAAATATATACAATAACTTGATGAAAATTTTCACATCACTCTGAAGAATATAGTGAGAATGAATGCAGAAACAAGGTCAGAGATTTGGTTTATTAATATATATTTATATGCTATATATATATATATATATATATATATATATATATATATATATATATATATATATATATATATATATATATATATATATATATATACATGTATATATATATATATATATATATATATATATATATATATATATATATATATATATATATATATATATATATATATATATATACACACATATATATATATATATATATATATATATATATATATATATATATATATATACATATATATATATAT
>NC_090747.1:23999376-24016876 GCF_036898095.1 Palaemon carinicauda
ACGACAAGAGCTTACATTTATACACAGTAAAGATAATACTCAACTTTCCAGAGGCAGAAGAGGCCGGAGAAGTCATCAAAATGTTGAATTAAATCCAAAATAACGAGAGAACACAAGGGAAAACACCGAGTAGTAGAGCTACACAAAAAGGAATAAAGAGGGCGCTACCGCCTTCATCAGATACACACTGGAAACGGAATAGGAGAGATGCATTATGAGCGGCTCTCTTTTCATTTTCGTTTTAGATTCTTGTCACTGTAACCCCTCGAAGCGTTAATACTGTTCGGGGAGAAGATAGCTATGTGACGTGTCAAGAATACATCCTCTGATATTATGCGATATCCATGTGAGATTGTTTAAGGATATTCGCTCCAAGAGTTAGAATTGTGGATACCTTAAGATAAAATTCTCTGGGAATATCACTGTAGTCAAATATACCCTAGGAAGCTACCTATTGGGAACTTCCATCAGGACGACATAATATGATACATGAAATATTTGCTACTAATGAGTAATCTCATTGATGTTGGATATAAGGTTAAAGCAAGGCATCTGCAGTACATTTTTTTGTTTAATTTTTTTTTTTTTTTTTGGTCATAGAGCTATTAAGATAAAATATTCCTCAGGAGCTGACATATTTGATGTAAGGAACATGTTTAGTGGTATGTATCATATTTAACTTTGATATAACTTATAAGTGCATAAATATTTCAGCATGTTTGCACACCCAAGTAGCATTACAGGAGTATACTGCTTCAACATGTTATTTTGTGTGAGTGTTCCTTGTATTCAATTTTGTTTTATTTCCTAAATTAAGACGAACATTTTACAGTATTTTTATACTGTATTTGTATTTTAATGAATATTGAATGTGTGTTTACTGTCTATTTTATATGTTTAAATACTTGTTTTGTCTTATGTTTGTATTATGTATTTAATTTTTGAAGAAATTTTTTATTTTAGTATTATGTTTTCTCATATTTATAATTATATTAGAGTTTATATGCACATAATTCATAATGTGATTTTGGTTTGTTTGTATGTTATTTTTTTTAATAGTTTTTTTGGGCTCAAGCCATGACGTCCTGATGGAAGGTTCTTTTCGGTAGCTTCTTTGGGTATATTAACTACAAGGATATTCCCAGAGAATTAAACCACAGGTTATCACAGAATTCTTACTTCTGGTGTGAGTATCCTAAAGGGTTCCCTTTAAGACATCCTATATCAACAGGGGACGCATGTATTAACACGCCACATAGCTATCTGCACCCCATATAGAGTTAACACTTCGATATGGAAAGGTGGAGAATAACTGGGGAGCCGTTCCACAGTTACACTCGTCCGTGGCTACTTTTGGTACTCGAAACGTAAACAAACGGGCGCTATTGCTAAGTGACGTCCCGTCCGTCCTCATCCTTCTGCTTGTAGCTACCTTGCATAGACGGATTTCCCCTTGTGCGATTTTTATCGACTTGCATCCCCATTATGTCGCTACCTTCTGCCTCGCCTTCTTCTGGAAAGTTGAGTACCAGGTCCCAGTATTGTTTAAATAAGCTCTGGCCGTAAAGTAACTTATACTTTTCGTAATATTTCGTGTTTTGTGGCGGAGCTGTGCTGCTACCGGACACACCATTTTATGGCGTCGCTGTTTTCTTGCATGCCTTATTTAGCTAGTCAGAACAGCTTTTTCCGGCCTCTTAACTAATTGATATTGTTAGTTATTTAGTCTTCATAGCTAGGAACTTCATATATCGTATTTTAACGCTCTATTATCCGGTCATCGCTTGACCCCATACTAGATTGCTAGCTTAGCCTCTAGGCTAGATTGCCTAGCTCTTGTGTTCATGCATGATATGAAGATAGTGGCATTATTTATCATACTGTTAATTGTGATGCAAGTGTTTTTCGCCTTCAGGGACCATATAGGGGACCGGTTTGATTGCGTACCTTTCTAACCTAACCTAAATGTAGGAACCCCTATATGCTCCCTTCATCCCCTGCCTACGAGCATTCCCTCTGTGTGGCCATGCTTCCATTTCTATATAGGAGAATCTTGTCTACAATCAGAGTATTTATCGCTTCTCTGTCTACCTTAAGGGAATGATCCCCCCTTAGGGTTGCGACCGAGAAAAAGTAACGGCTCTGTCCTTCCTCAGTTGCTTATGGTTAGGTTACTTACCCTTCCATGCAACTTGCGACGTGTCTTTCAGCCTACCTAGCATGGGATTTAACACTCCTTATCTAGGTTAGGCCTTGGGGGTGGGGGGGCCTATTTCTGTACTGTTATAGTTTGGGACGGTACTCTTGCACCGTTTTCATTCTGGTTACCTACCCTAGGCTAGGGAGCGTCCTCCCTTCCTTTGTGGCCGTTCTTGTACAGGGCCTCCCCTATGGAAGACCCCTCTTCTTCTCCCTCCCCACCTATCCCTTTGGTGTAAGCTAGCCTTTACATAGGCTGGCCTATACACATCTGTCCCTAGTCCTACAACTCCTCCCTTGAGTGGAGTGTTAGGCTATTTTGATCTCCTGTTGAGCAGGCAGCTCTGGTACATATACCCTTCATAGCGTTCTATGGGAGTAGCCACTGGCAGCAATTTGTCCAACAGGGGGTTCCCCCTCTTGAGTGTACCCTAACCCTCCCTTGGGTTACCTTGGCACCCGGCCGACTACCGGCCCCCTGCCATTGGATGCTAGGACCTACTCCTATCATGGGTACACTCTCTCCGGAGGGATGCCGGAGGGGTATGTGGTCTTACCCCTCCAATCCTTCTTTATCTGTCTCTCTATCTACCCTGGTGCCGGTCCCTTGCCACCTCTTCTGCCGGCGATACCGCCCTACCCTTCGGTGACACTCTCTCATAAGATACCCCTCCTCTAAGTCGTCAGCCTTCCGTGTGCCGGGGGGCTGCCGCCTTCCGTCGGCATACAGCCGATGGCCCACCCCTCCTTTACCTAGTTTCGGTTGTCCGACTTTCAGGCCGGCCTCCGGCGTGCCAGCATTGATTGTCGGTGGTATGGGTATTCTACAATATTCTGCCTTATCTTATGAACTGATCACCAAGCTGTCAGTCTTCGGCTGCCGGAGCTGCTGCCTCCCGCCGGGGTGCCGCCGCTGTGCCGGCTGTTGCCAAGTTGGTATTATGCCTAGATTCTCAATGTGTCTGCCTTAATGCCTTACACCCTGCTGGAGCGGCCTCCGGCCTGCCAGCGCCCTCCAGAAGCACCAAGGGACTTGCACCCCTTCTTCTACCTGTCGACAATATGCCGACAGTCCTACACTGCAGCCAGATGGCTTGGCCACTTCTATGCTTATGTATTGTCTTACCATTATACTAGTGGCTGTGCTGTCTTCTTGCACATTACAATTTCCAACATACTCTGTGTGTCTTAGGACGGTCGGTTGCCGGAACCTAGATCTATATGGGGTCTCCTACCACCCCTTTAACCCAAGGATCTGAGTGGTCTCAATTCCTGATACACCTCGCAGGCAATATCTGCTAGAACTTAGCTTCTACCCACCACGGTGATCCATGCGGATTTCCGTTTTGTGTCCCTCAGTCACAAATGAAATTGCCTGTTGATAAGGTTACGGTAACCGACTGGGCGGGATTCACAAGTATGTGTCTATCTACTTCCTTTTCCCGCTCCTCTTCTCAAACATTACAATAATCATGAATTATTTAATGTTCGGTGAAATTTTGACTACTTAAAATTTAACCTTTGAGTAATGTAAGTCATTCTTATGCCTTCCATACACTCATGATCTCTTTCTTTTACAGGAGGAGTATATGAAGTGTGACCACCAATTCTGTAGAGTGAAGCGCCCGGACTTCTACGGGCACAAGGCGTGTCGGACCCACGCCCCCTGCGCCGCAAAGAAAGGCGACCTGAAATACTGGGACCCGCAGCACTGTACAGTCTGCAAGAGTCGCCTGGTCGAAGCGTTCGACGATCCTCCTTCAGCGGAGATAAGGGACAACGCTCGAGAGAAGCTACGCAAGTGGGTGCGTGGCTTCCAGAAGAACGCCACCGGACCGTATCTCACTACCGAAGATTTGAGGGCCTTGCTATTCCCGAAGGCATCGAAAGACTCAGTGGTCCCTAGTGATCAGATTCCTACCGTCCAGATAGTGGTGGAGCCTGATGTTGTCATGGCCCAGTCTATGCATGAGTGCCGCCTAGATTCCGACAACGTGGAACGTATGTCGGAAGTGTCGGAGACTACGGAGAGGAACCTCATAGGCGAGGAGCTCGACTCTGAGGAAGATCAGGTGGAATACCCTGATTCGGAGCATGAGGTCGCTCCCGCTTCTACCCCTGCACCAACTCCTTCACCGACCAAGGAATCACTTCCTTTAACATCCGCCACCCCGGACCCCATCCCATCAGGCACTCAGGAGATCTTCAAGATGCTGGAAGCTCTCATGGATAAGAAACTTCCCGAGACTCATGAGCTTTTCAAGTCTAACCTCGGAAGTTCTAAGCAACCGAAAAGGATTTCGGTTAAGGACCTCCCTGCCTGCTCGGATACTAACCCATGGAGGTATGCCGAGCACATGCTGATCACCACGGGCAAGATCTTCATCAGCGAGAAGGTTGGCTCAATCGCGTAGGAAGAAGTGGAGTTCTTCCCGAACTTTGAGGCTTATCCGGACTGTTACGTCCGACTCAGGTCCGAACCCGCCTCTAAAGAAGAGACCGAACCGAAGGAGGTAATTGTGTTCGATCTCTCGAAGGCCCAGGCTATGCTACCCAACGCGGTGAAAAGTAGGGGCTTCACCAATTCAAAAATGCCGGCGCTTAGTAAAAAGCACCCGACTTTCGTCGCACCGGACAATACGACCTTCCCCTTTCTTGAAAAGGCCTTCACTGCGGCACTGAAAGCAGTGGAAGAAGGGAAACCTTGCCCTGTACTGGAGGAGTGCAGGCCCTTTTCCCTGACTACTCCCCCTGATGATAGGCACTGGAAAGACGTACAGTCGACATTCATAGTGGGGAAGCTAGAGCCTGACGTTGCTGGTCGTCAGTTTAACGAGGACCTCCCAAAACTCAACGATCACCTCCTTCGTAGGGAACATGATACGAAGGAAAGGCTTGCCGCATCTATGTCCCTCCAGGTACAGCTTGAAGTCATGGCCAGTGACACTAGGGTCCCAGACTTCTACATGGTCCTTGCCAAAACGCATCTGGCAACGGTCATGAAGGATCCGTACAGCTTCACTAGGGCTCGTAGAGCCTGTCGTGAATTCGTGTTCGCAAACGCTACAGTAAGACACGATCCCCGGAGGCTGATTTCCTCCAACATCTGGGGTAAACACCTCTTTCCCTCTTCCCTAGTGCAAGAGATCACCGACAAAGCCGCCACGGAGAACAGGAACCTTCACCATAAGTGAGGCATGTCGAAGAAAAGGAAATCCTCTCAGGACGACGGCTCTCAACCTAAGAGGAAACCTACGAAACCAAAACCCCAGCAACGTCAACAGAGACGGCAGTTTCCGGGTTCCGCTACTCCCCAAGTGGCAGCTCAGCCACAACAGACCTTTCAGCTGGTCACCCAACCGGTCCTGTCACAGTCACCGGTCTTCACCCCTGCATTTGAGCAGCAATCCACTACCTTTCGTCCCAAAGGTAGAGGTTCAAGCAGAGGCTCAGGCAGAGATGTGTCTCGCTGTCTCTCCAGAGGCAGAGGAGGTAGGGGAGCTAGCGGCCAAGGTAGCAAACCCTCGGGAAGCCAGAAGCAATGAAGTGCTTCCGGTGGGAGGAAGACTCCGTCAATTCCAGGATCGTTGGACCTTCGATCCCTGGGCACACAGCATCGTCAAGAAGGGACTAGGCTGGAGCTGGACTCAACCACCCCCAACCTTCCAGCAATTCTTCCAACAGTCAACCCCCCACCTGGAAGAATATGTCCTAGAACTCTTGAACAAGAAGGTGATAAGGAGGGTAAAGTCGACCAGGTTCCAAGGGAGACTATTTTGCGTCCCCAAGAAGGACTCCGACAAACGCAGAGTCATTCTAGACTTATCCCCCCTCAACAAGTTCATTACGAACAACAAGTTCAAGATGCTGACTCTTCAACAAATACGGACCCTTCTGCCTCAAGGGTCCTACATGGTCTCGATAGACCTGGCGGATGCCTACTGACACGTTCCAATGAACCATCAAGCTTCCTCCTACCTAGGATTTCGACTCCAAAGGAAAAGCTACACTTTCAGGGCCATGCCCTTCGGGCTCAACGTGGCCCCACGGATCTTCACCAAGCTGGCAGACGCCATCGTTCAACAGCTCCGCCTTCGCGGCGTCCAGGTGGTGGCCTACCTAGATGACTGGCTGGTCTGGGCGACATCGCCCGAAGATTGTGTACGATCCTGCAACAAAGTCACCCAGTTCCTAGAACACCTGGGATTCAAGATAAACACCAAGAAATCTCGCCTCTCTCCAGCTCAGAAGTTCCAATGGTTAGGAATCCATTGGGATCTTCAGTCACACCGCCTTTCCATCCCACAGAAGAAAAGGAAGGAAATAGCAGGGTCTGTCAAAAAACTGATGAAATCCAAAAGGATCTCGCGACGACAGCAGGAACAAGTTCTAGGCTCTCTACAGTTCGCCTCTGTGACAAACTCAGTGCTTCGTGCACAGCTAAAGGATGCCGCTGGAGTCTGGAGACGTTCTGCATCCATCGCTCGAAGAGACCTCAAGAGACGGCTCCCAAACAGACTTCGGTCACTCTTAAAGCCGTGGTCGGAAGCAAAGGCCTGAAAAGGTCCATTCCTCTTCAACACCCACCTCCATCACTCAACATCCACACGGACGCTTCGCTGGAGGGTTGGGGAGGTCACTCCCACCAACAACAGGCTCAAGGGACATGGTCTCCCCTATTCAAGACGTTTCACATCAACATCTTGGTAGTCAGATGTCTCAATCGTCAGGGCTGGAGATCGCCCCAGATAAATCAGGTGCTTCTTCCGATCTTCTGCCTGGCAGAAAAGAAGAAATGGCACCTGTCTGCAGTTCACCTAAAAGGATTCCGCAACGTGACGGCGGGCGCTCTACCACGGACAAGCCCAATAGAGTCGGAATGGTCTGTAGACGCAAGATCATTCTCCTTCATCTCTCGCCAAGTCCCGGAACTTCAGATCGATCTCTTCGCAATGAGCGACAACAATCAACTTCCTTGTTATGTGGCCCAGTACGAGGACCCAAAGGCAGAAGCAGTGGACGCCATGTCACTGGATTGGAACAGATGGTCTAGGATATACCTGTTCCCTCCCACCAACCCTCTGCTGAAAGTCCTCTCCAAACTGAGAACATTCAAAGGGACAGCGATCCTAGTGGCTCCAAAGTGGCCCCGGAGCAATTGGTACCCCCTGGTCCTGGAGCTGCAGCCCAAGCTGATCTCCCTCCTGGGCCCAGTTCTCTCTCAGCAAGTACAGAAGTCGACTGTCTTCGCTTCATCACTGAAAGTCAGGGACCTTCATCTCATGATTTTCTCTCCCTAGCCGCGAAGAAAAGGTTTGGGATCTCGAAGAAAAGTCTAGACTTCCTCGAGGAATACAAGACCGAATCCACACGACGGCAATACGAATCATCCTGGAGAAAGTGGGTCTCGTTCGTCAAAGCAAAAAACCCTACGGAAATCACCATTGATTTTTGCATGTCCTTCTTCCTTCACCTTCATGGACAAGGCTTAGCAGCCAACACGATTTCTACCTGCAAATCAGCTTTGACTAGACCACTACTGTACGCCTTCCAGATTGATCTGTCCAGCGATATCTTCAATAAACTACCAAAGGCATGCGCTCGACTACGCCCAGCACCTCCGCTAAAAACCTATCTCCTGGTCCCTGGACAAGGTGTTCCATTTTGCCTCTAACTTGGACAACGATTCGTGCCCTCTCAAGGATCTGACTCAAAAGGTTATATTCATTTTTGCCCTCGCCTCGGGAGCCCGAGTCAGCGAAATAGTGGCATTATCAAGAGACGAGGGTCATATCCTGTTCACAGATTCAGGAAAACTTACCCTCTTCCCTGATCCGACTTTTCTCACGAAAAATGAATTACCCACCAAGAGATGGGGCTCCTGAAGAATCTGCCCCCTGAAGGAAGATGTCTCTCTTTGTCCAGTAGAGAGTCTCAAGGTCTATCTTCGAAAAACTTCAGACTTTGGTGGAGGCCAACTCTTCAAAGGAGAAACATCGGGTAGCGACCTGTCACTGAAACAACTAAGAGCGAAAATCACCTACTTCATTCACAGAGCAGATCCTGACAGTACACCCGCAGGTCACGATCCTAGAAGAGTCGCATCTTCTCTGAATTTTTTCCAGAGTATGGATTTCAAAAGCCTCAAGAGCTTCATAGGATGAAAATCTTCACGCGTTTTCTTCAAGCACTACGCGAAGCAAGTGCATGAAGTCAAACATTTCGTGGTAGCCGCAGGTAGTGTTATGAAACCTGCAGTTTAACTCTGCATAGAACAGCGAGTTACTTGGGACTTTAACTCTATGGGTGCCTGTGTTGACCCTCGTGTGATACATAGGGATTTCATGGACACTTAGTGTTTCTAATAGACTATTTTTTCCAAGGTGAAATGTCATAGACTTCGCATGAGTGCCACATGCCTAGGGCATGATGTGTTTTTTCCTTTTAAAAGACTGACGTTCCTCTGGAAATTGTGCCTTCTAAAAATTTGAAATTCCTTTCAGATTCAAGATTGAAGTCTTCTAAATTCTATGTATATCATTTATTATTGTAAATTAACTTCACATCCTTTATTGCATTTATTACTACTATATCCTGCAATTATGAAATAAAATGTCTATTTTATTACTTGTGCGTCTCTCTTCGCTCCTATTTACACTATGAAATACATGAATGTCATAGTTTCATTTACCCCTTTCCTTTGAAATGAGAAGAATAATATGTTTTGTCTGTATTATATACTCACCTATGCTGTGTAATATTCCTAATTGAATACTCACTTACGCCATACCTTCGAGACCAGATTGTTCTCTAACCATGGAATATAGTGACTAACCATCACTTATCTAATGTTGAGAATGTTCCTACACGAATATTGACCATTCTGTCTTGTCTCCGAGTCCTTCACAAACTCTCCGCAGGGTGAGTAGCC
Organism: Palaemon carinicauda; assembly: GCF_036898095.1. Classification (NCBI taxonomy): domain Eukaryota; kingdom Metazoa; phylum Arthropoda; class Malacostraca; order Decapoda; family Palaemonidae; genus Palaemon; species Palaemon carinicauda. The sequence continues at coordinate 24,008,507 of NC_090747.1, forward strand.
CTTCGATGACCACTTTGAATTTTGGTATAACCCGTTGGGACTTCTCTGCCAGGGGGGGCAGGAAGCTGGATCCCCACGGAACCTCTATCGAGGTCACATTACATACCTCTATTCAAAGCCCTTGGCACTTACTCTAATAAGGGGAAAGTTTCCACGATACATTGATTCTCTGGTACTCTTCCATCAGGACGTCATGGCATGAGCCCAAAAAATGGATTTTGAGCGAAGCGAAAAATCTATTTTTGGGTGAGATAGCCATGACGTCCTGATGGACCCTCCCTGCTATTCTAGTCCAGACTTTCAGGCCCCGCCCTGTCCTGCTGTATCATGGAGATTAGCAAGTAGCTGGCATCAGGATGAGGACGGACAAGACGTCATTTAGCAATGGCGCCCGTTTGTTTACGTTTCGAGTACCAAAAGTAGCCACGGACGTGTGTAACTGTGGAACGGCTCCCCAGTTATTCTCCACCTTTCCATATCGAAGTGTTAACTCTATATGGGGTGCAGATAGCTATGTGGCGTGTTATATATGATGTCTTAAAGGGAAACCTTTAGGATACTCGCACCAGAAGTAAGAATTCTGTGATAACCTGTGGTTTAATTCTCTGGGAATATCCTTGTAGTTAATATACCCAAGGAAGCTACCAAAAGGAACCTTCCATCAGGACGTCATGGCTATCTCACCCAAAAATAGATTTTTCGCTTCGCTCAAAATCCGTTTTATATGTGCGATATAGTTTACTAAGCTATTTTTTCTTATTTGTGTATAATTTATTAAAGTTCATTTGCAAGTGATCTATCTTGCATTTTTGGTTGGCTTGTATGCTACCTTATTTCTATTTCCAACTACCTTTTGATTATTTTTATGGGTGATACAGTGGCCTACAAACTGTGATTAAATGTATGCCCACACAAATGAACTGGTGGCAAAATTGAACATATTAGATATACAGTACGCTTTACTTTATTCGAGTGTGATATTTTAGAGAACATTTAAAAATGATTGTTATATACGATACATAAATTTGTAAGAAAATTAACTCAATTATAAGAAATATAGCTATTAAGTTTCTGAAAAAACAAATAATGAAAAACTTAAGGATATGCATTCTTAATCTATATATGTACTTATTTGTAAACTTGCAATTTAGTTATGTAAAATCTAAGAATGTCATAGATATATGAATAAAATATACTGACGTAGCGATGCAAATTATGAACAGATCTATCGCAAAAGTTACAGTCGAATGCTATCATAAATTCCCGTAAGCATTAACGCTCTGAATAGAATGTTTGACTACTCGCTCCATAGATAGAGACATTCATTTCGCATGGGAGTATTTGGCATCTTTTATTCGCACACTCATTTGAGTGGTATTAGGCTCAGCCTTCCTATCTTCCTTCAGTATATAATCTTTGGTCTCTGCACAGAGAGGCAGGATTTTTGCGCAGAAGGTCGAAACCTGCTATGTACAAACGAACGAACGGGAGCGACTACAACCGGCAAGTAATATGAGAAAAATTAAGTGAAAAACACTGCTAATATTAGCAAGATACACTAATATTTATTCTACATCACACGTTGGCAGCTCTGGTTACCGTATTTTTTCATGAGATATAGCCTCATATTGTTTTATCTTTTCCTCCGTTTTTTATACATCCGAGAAGGTAATGTATAGAGAAGAATAGGCTTGTTTTACGTTTATATATCGTTTCCCCAGTATGTTTTCTCCACCCAAAACCCCGAGTTCCCACTGGGGGTCCCCCATTATAGTAGGATATATATATATATATATATATATATATATATATATATATATATATATATATATATATATATATATATATATATATATATATATATATATTTATGTATATATATATATATATATATATATATATATATATATATATATATATATATATATATATATATTTCTGAAACTTTATTTTCGACGGGAGCGAGTGTCATTTCCAAAGAGAGCGTTATGTTTTCTATAAAAGAAAGTAGTCTTCTTTTCCTAGGTTACATTGCCCTGTAATACAGTAAAATAATACCGACGCACGCAGGTGTGATTATTTCATTATTCCGTAATCAAAAAGGCACAAAATGAAAAGACACATCACACTTATAGTCTGAATATATTCCGAGTAATGTATAGGGGATTTTCTTCCTCTTGAGATATTATTCTTATTTAAAAATATATTAGAATTACTTATGCCAATTAAGTCCAGCGTTTCTACTTTCTCTATTGAAATATTTTATCATCCTCTAACATTCCTCCCTGGGTCTACAAAACACATCTATGTCATCTGCAAATCATAACTTGTTAAAACATTCCCCATTAATGGCAATTCTTATCTTTTCTCAAGTTAACTTCTTACAAAACTTGTAATATATACGCAAATAAACAAGAACAAAACACACACACAACCACACACAGCCAAAACACACACACACACACACCCACACACACACACACACACACACATATATATATATATATATATATATATATATATATATATATATATATATATATATATATATATATATATATTATATATATATATATATATATATATATATATATATATATATATATATATATATATATATATATATATATATATATATTCATATATATATATTCATATATATATATATGTATAATTATGGGCTCAGGCCATGTCGTCCTGATGGAATTTCCTAAAGGGTAGCTTCCTAGGGTATATTTGACTACAGTGATATTCCCAAGGAATTTTACCTTAAGGTATCCAGAATTCTAACTCATGGAGCGAGTATCCCTAAATAAATCTAACAGGGATATCGCATAATATCGGAGGACGTATTCTTGACACGTCACATAGCTATCTTCACCCCGGACAGTGTTAACGCTTCGATGGGTTACAGTGACAAGAATCTGGAACAAGAATGAAAAGAGAGCCGCTCATAAGGAATTTCTCCTATTCTGTTTCCAGTGTGTATCTGATGAAGGCGGTAGCGCCCTCTTTATTCCTTTTCATGTAGCTCTACTACTTGGTGTTTTCCCTTGTGTTCTCTCGTTATTTTGGATATAATTCAACATTATGATGCCTTCTCCAGCCTCTTCTGCCTCTGGAAAGTTGAGGATTGTCTTTACTTTGTATAAATGTAAGTTCTTGTCGTTTTGAATTAAATCAAAAGTGATATCAACGAAAACAAGAGCTGTTGCCTACCTGAGGCATCCTGGATGCTGTCGCTTGCTATATATGGGTCATTTAGTTAGCTAGAGTGACATTCCCGGTTTATTAGGCTTTAATAATTTCGTTATTTAGCTCCTCTACGAATGCTTATATGATGCCATTAGCTTTTAGTTCAGCGATTTAGGTATCCGATCTCGCCCTTCGTGAGGCTTAGTAGCCTAGGAGTTTGGCCCTAGTACTTTCATGCATGATATAAGTTTTTCCGAGTGTTATGTTATTGAAACTATAAGCAAATATTTTATATATGTAAGATATTGTTGAATTTTTTTTCCAAGATTGTATATGAGTGTTTCGGTGATATATGTAATTGATTCTCACCGCACCTAGACTAGTAGCCTATGGTACTGTAGTATGCTTTCGCACATCCCTGATTGTTCTTTTCTCCTCCGGAGACTTAGTTCAATCCCTCTCTCCCTCTGAGTAAGCCTTAGGCTTAATCCTAGCGGTTCTATTTGAATAATATTCAGGTATAACTATACTAGGATATGTCTGTCCTGACCTGATAACCAGAGTGACTGGTTTTTGGGGTTGGGACAGAACATCAGAGTTTCTAGTGTGTGGTCTGCTTCTTCCTGGCATAGAGAATGAGTTTCCTTTGCTAGGTTAGGTACGGACACAGGAAGCTTTGCTTCCCTAGCCCATGTCTGAAGAATTCTGTACGATGATTCCTTCCTCTAGTTGTCTAACAGACTGTCCTGTGTTGTTTTTCTTGGGCTGGAGAATGAGTTTTCTCCATTGCCTGATGAAATAACTTCACGTAACTCTGTTCTGGTTGGGAGGAGGATAGCAAGTATTGCCAGTCTTCCACCCTAATAGACAACTCTAGGTTAGGATGAGCTTCCCTAACTGCTGAGTGTGTCTCTTGCTAGAACGAAGTTTAAAGGACCCTTATTCCTCCCTCCCCCCTTTCCTTTTCTTAGTGATGGCTTAGCCATTGCATCTTTGGCCGCAGTCCTACTTCTGTACCTAGTGTAGGTTAAGATGGAGGACCGGCTCAGCTCTTTGCCGGCCGGCATTTACGTGTCGGCCGGCAGAGATCCTTTCTTTTGCAGAGTAAACCCTAGACCTTCCATGTCCGCCGGTAGAGTCCGGCAGGCTATGGATTCCATGGAAGCCTGAATGCTACATTCTTCCCTTCCATATGTTCACTCTTTCTGTATGGAAGGTCGTATGACTATTGTGTTGTACCCCTAGCCCGACTGCCAGCTTAACAGCGGCATCCGGGTAGGTGGAGGTTCTCTGGTTCTTAGCCACTGCCAGCAGGCATGGGTATTGCTACCTTTGTCTTCTGGCAGTGGGAACACATCCTGAAATCTGCTGGCCACTACGATCAGTGGCCGGCAGCCGGGTATTAGTTTTCTAAGCTGTCGGCCGGCAATAATTGCCGGCTGGCACAAACTTACGAAACAGTGACCTGCCGCCTATTAGTTTAAAGGTAGTATATCTTTGAACTATACAGGGGTAAATGCCGGCCGGCACAACAGCATGCGATGTACAGTAGTTACTATTTTTGTAGTGTAGTACACACTGCATTAATAAAACTACAGTGCAGAGCTTGTGGTAACACTAAAGTTATTTCTTCGTACAAAATGTTATCTTGTACAGCCTTTTGCTGAGACAGTACAATATATAGAAAGTGAGTTCTTTCTGTATTCATTCTATCCCGTATATTAAAACTTTATTTCAAGGTGTGAACCACACCTTAAATTTTCGTTTAGGAAATTACATAAGGTATTCTAGAATAGAAATAACCTTAGTTTTAATATTTTGAGAGGTTACAGTAAATGCCTGGACAGGAAATACAAGTATGTGTCTTTCCTTCTTTCTTTTAGCTTTACTGTGTAAGCTACATATTCTGATATAAGTGAAAAGCCTTCACTTGATACTCATGGATTTTTCTTCTTTTCACAGGAGGACCATCCAAAGTGCGGGAGTGTGTTTTGTAATGTCCGCAGTAAGAACTTCTGTGGACATCAGTTTTGCAGGAGGCACGCAGCATGCGCAGCCTCCAGAGGTTATCTCCGGTATTGAGACCCTCAGGTTTGTACAGTATGTTCTAACATGATTAACAAGGCTTTTGACGACCCCAAGTCGACGGAGTCAAGGGATGCAGCCAGGGAAAAGTTACGAACCTGGGTGAGGGGTTTTCAGAAAAATACCTCGGGGGCTTACCTTCCAAATGAGAAGATGAGGGCCTACCTTTCCCTAAAGCATCGGCCGATGCAGTCATTCCTCAGCCTCAGGTGGAGATACCAACTGCCCAGAATCCGGTAGATTCTGAAGCCTCGGCTGCCCTTCAAGACATCCAATTGGAATATAAGATGTCAGAGGTGTCAGATTCTACAGAGAAGGACCTTCTGGGAGAAGGTTAGGAGCAGGAGCTGTCCCAGGCTCATCAAGTAAAAGAGGAAGAAATAGACGAAGTGTCGGTTACATCGGTTCCGGACTCAGAACATGTTCCCTCTACATCGTCTACTATCCAAGATGAACTGGGAAGGACTCTTTATTCTATTGTTTTGATGATCCAACAAATTCAAAGGAAGAATGATGAGAAGGAAGCTGCAATGAAACTGGAGATACGTAGACTTGCAGCATCACGTGGGCCCCAGAAGCGACTCAACGTGAAGGATCTTCCTTAGTGCTCGAATACCAATCCTTGGAGGTATGCTGAACACATGCCGATGACAACCGGGAAGATCATGATATCAGAAAATTTGGGAGCAATTCCCCTGGAAGAGGTGGAATTTTGGCCCAACAAAGATTCTTACCCGTACTGCTATATCGGAGACGGAGCCGAAGGAGGTCATATTTTTTGACAATAGTAAAGCTCAGGCACTACTAGCAAGCCCGATGAAAGAGAGGGGCTTCATGAACTCAAAAGTACCAGCCTTGAGTAAGAAGTTTCCCTCCTTTGTGGCCTCTCCTACCAGATCCTTTCCCTTCATGGAAAAGGGATATAAGGCAGCCTTAAAGGCAGTGGAGGCCGGGAAACCATGCCCCTCCTTGGAGGAGTGAAAGCTGTTATCTCTGACCTTGCCCTTGGACCAAGAAGACTGGAAGGACATACACCTTACCTTCTCATTTGGGAAGCTGGAAGCTGATATTGCTGAACGTCAGTTTGGTGAGGAACTTCCAAAACTGTCGGAGGTTCTCTTGCGCAGAGAGCAAGAGACGAAGGAAAGACTTGCGGCATCGATGTCGTCGCAAACTACATTAGAAACGATGGCAAGTGACCCCTAGATCCAGGACATGTTCATGGTAGTGGCCAAAACCCATCTGGCCACAGTTACGAAGGATCTCTATAGCTTAATTAAAACTAGGAGAGTCTGTAGAGAGTTCGTGTTCACCTCGGCTGCTGTGAGGCACGAACCAAGGAAACTGATCTCCTCTCGTATCTGGGGTAAAGACCTCTTTCCCAACGAAGTGGTTAAAGAGGTAGTAGACAAGGCCACCACAGAGAATAGGAACCTTCTCAAAAAGTGGGGATAAAACCTTAAGAGAAAGTCTTCTCCGGATGAGGGTCCCCAACCCAAGACGAAGACAAAAAGGCCTAGGCTATCCTCTCGGCTGGCTATACCCTACCGACAGCAACAACAACAACAACTCCCTGTGACTGCGGTGCCTCATATAATGGCACAACCTCCAACCACGTACCAGCTGGTAACTCAACAAGTGGCGACTCAGTCGCCAGTTTTTAACCCAGCCTTCGAAAGGCAGACTTCTTCCTTTTTTTTGAGGGCTAGAGGAACAGCCAGAGGTTCTTCTAGACGCCCTTCAAGGGGATGGGGATCCAGGGAGGACGCGGTCAAGGAGGCAAGGCCTCCAGTAGGAGGGAGACTACAGCTATTTAGGTATAGCTGGACCTTTGATCCCTGACCCACAGCCTAATAAAGAATGGACTAGGTTGGGGCTGGAGCAATCCTTCACCTCATTTTCCCCAACACTCAACCCCCGTTCTGGAAGAATATGTCCGAGAGCTCTTAGACAAAAGAGTAATCTGGAAAGTTAAGTCCATCAAACTCCAAGGAAGGCTTTTTTGTGTTCCAAAGAAGGACTCAGAAAAACTCAGAGTCATTCTAGACTTGTCGCCACTCAACAAGATCATAGTGAACTACAAGTTCAGAATGCTCACACTTCAACACATAAGGACCCTATTGCCCAAAAGGGCATATACTGTCTCTATAGACTTGTCTGACGCTTATTGGCACGTTCCAATTTATCGTCACCTCTCCTCCTACCTAGGCTTCAAATAACGTAGAAAACTTTACGCCTTCAGAGCCATGCCTTTCGGGCTAAACATAGCCCCAAGGATTTTCACGAAGCTTGTGAACGCAGCCGTCCATCAATTACGCCTAAAGGGGGTCCAAGTAGTAGCCTACTTGGACGACTGGCTGGTGTGGGAAGCATCCAGGACAGAATGCATGCAAGCTTCTAAGATAGTGATCCAGTTCCTGGAACATCTGGGATTCAAGATCAACATCAAAAAGTCTCGACTTTCTCCAGCTCAAAAATTTCAGTGGTTGGGAATCCACTGGCATTTGGAGTCACATTGACTTTCCATTCCTGGGATGAAGAGGAAAGAGATAGCAGGATCTGTCAAGAGACTGTTGAAATCCAAACGGATATCAAGACGCGAACAGGAGAGAGTGCTGGGCTCTCTACAGTTTGCTTCAATAACAGATCCAGTGCTAAGAGCACAGCTAAAGGATGCAACAGGAGTCTGGAGAAAATACGCATCAAACACGCAAAGAGATTTAATAAGACCAGTACCAACTCGACTGCGAACGCTTCTCAAGCCGTGGTCCAATGACAAGCAGTTGAAGAGATCAATACTTCTTCAACCTCCTCCCCCGTCAGTAACGATAAACACAGACTCTTCAAAGGAAGGCTGGGGAGGTCACTCTCAGCAGAAGAGAGGCCAAGGAGCTTGGTCCAATCTTTTCAAGTCATTCCACATCAACTCTGTAGAAGCCATGATACTAAAGAAAATATCTCCTCGCCACTGGACCTACATAAGACTGGTTCTAGAGAGCGAGGTGAAAGTGAGATGCCTGAATTGACAAGGGTCGAGGTCACCTGAAATCAACCAAGTGATGTTGGCCATATTCTGTTTGGCAGAAAGGA
>NC_090747.1:24021876-24064376 GCF_036898095.1 Palaemon carinicauda
ATTGATGACGTGTCGGAATTTTTATCTTAAACCTTAGATAATTTGCAATTGAATTTACCATTTTCCAAAAATACTTTAATAAAATCAATCAAACTATATATGAAAGATTGCAAATATGAATTCAATGGAAAATTTCATGCACAAACTTCTGGTATGACTATGGGAAACCCTTTATCCCCAGTACTTGATAATCTATTTATGAAATTTTTGAAAGAAGAATCTTATCACACCGAATAATGTAAAATGGTTTCGCTATATTGATGACATAATATGCGTGAGACCAGGAAATGAAAATTTGGATTTATTTTTTTCTTTGTATAGATTGAATAGCTAAGGACCGTGAATAAATTTCACTATAGAGCTGGGGAATAATTGTACCATAATTTTTTGGACTAACGTATACACAGGTAAAACAATAGACTCAAGTTTAGTGGATATAAAAAGCCAACGAATATCTCATCATATGTCCATTACTACTTAAATAAAAACAACAAATTCAAGAAATCTGTATTTACTTCTATGTTTTTAAGAGCATTTCGAGTCTGCAGGCATGAATACATTGATGATTAAATATAATAAATTAGAGCAATAGGTAAGAAACTGAAGTACCCTGAAATTGTGTTAGATGATGCACTAAGGACAGAATTTTTTTTTTTTTTTTTCGGTAATGATAACAGAAAGAACTACGACACAAAAAATTTACTTGTACTGTCTTGTAATGAATCTGTTAAATAAACAATTCCCAATCTGTTAAAAAATTTCAATGTAAATGTAGCATTTAAGAGTAACAAAACAATAAATAAAGAATTTTCCTGACATTACCAAGGGATGTGATTTTCCTGTTTCGTGTAATTCATGTGAAAACTTTCGTATTAGTCAAACTGGTAAAACCTAGAAAAGCTTATTGAACAACATAAGAGAAGTGTCAGATATGCTCAAAATAGTGATGCACTCTTTGCCCACGTTAGAAATAAAAGTCACACAATTAATTGGTCTTGTACAAAGAAATTGGTTCATTCAAAATTCTTATTGGAAAGAATCATCATAGAGTTCAGTTCCATAAAAGAAACCTTTGATAACAACTTTAGCTACTTAATGTAAAACTGAATGTACCAGAGATAATTAACGGTACTGTAAAATTAATATTTGACCTAAGCCCCCATTCACTGATGGGTACGATTATTTCATATAGTATACATAAGTGCATTGGCATTATATATTGTTATGTTAATTATAAGCACAGCTATATACGTAATTAGATGTTCAGTGTAACTGGGATATATGTGCATAACTATATATACATGTTAATCATGGGTACAAACATTTATATGTAATTCCATTCATGTGCCTGTATATGTACTGTATACCTGTATGTGTGCATATATGTAAATGTCTATGTATATTTTTATGCTTGTGTTTGTATATGAATATCTGCGCGAGTATACATATGTCTATGTTTATATTTATGTATATTTGTATATATGTATAGATATTTTTTATGTATAAATATAATTTTGCTTTTGTACTTACATGGATAAGGCTACCATTATTGATATAAAGAAAAATTTTCATATCATCAAAAATTACCCTTTTTGGCAGGTGTATAATGGTTTGATCTCCGCTCAGGAATCATCTGATAACAGCGCAGGTAACTGGTATGGGTGCGTCATTATTCTATTACTCTCCCTATGTATGCATGTTCGCACGTTTACTGTACCTATAAAATGTAAAGAAACCTCGTTCAATAAATCAGTCATCTGAAGGAAAATCACGAAACTAGTCAGGACTTAATCTTATATTTCCTATTTCATTTTTCCTATGGCTCTTATACAACTGATCATCTCGTTTCCCTGTGATTTTTACGCCCACACACATGCACGCACAGACACACACATTCATATATATATATATGTATATATATATATATATATATATATATATATATATATATATATATATATATATATATATATATATATATATACATATATATATATATATATATATATATATATATATATATATATATATATATATATATATATATATATATATATATATATATATATATATATATATATATATATACACACATTAAATTTCAAGGATCGTGTAAATCTATTCTATCTACACATCATATATAGTTAAGCCTAAAACGGCTATATCTGATTTTTGACGAATTCCCTCCTACCCCCAATCAAGTCTCGTTATTTTTAACGGCGTCTACCAGCGGGGAAAACTCAATTCATATTGAAGGTAAAAGGGAGAAAATTTTTAGTGGGTCCATATGTAAGGGATGGAATTGAATTACCGATCTATTTCATAGAAAAGAGATTGGTGGTAGGAAGCGGTTTCATTATTTCAACCAAACCAGTCATATCCCTCTTTTTCCCTATGATAGAAAAGCTTTGCATTGGCATCAACATTCTCTTAATTAACCAATGCCCTTCCCTCTCTTACCTCTGACTATTGACTTTCACAATTTTTATAGAATTACAACTGTAAATGAGACTTTTTCATTTAGTATGATTGTATATTGTCTTTCACTTACTATCGTTACTTATAAGTAGTCACCTTTTCTTACATATTTATATCTTAGATAATTTATAGAATTAATAAGAAAATTAGGTAAAAGTTAAGAAATATATTACAAACACAAAAAAACAAACATAAATTGTATAGGACAAACATGTACAGGTATTAAAGCCTTATATATTGATATAAATGTTTTGAATCAAAGCCTAAAATGCTGAAGTATTGACAAAATTCCATATTCTTTGATAAAAAGCTGAAATATGGACAAGCCGAATTCAGAAAATGTAAATGTTATACTGATCAGATTTTCATTTTGAGACATGTTGTACAGCAATACAGAGAATATAATATATCCACTTTTGATGGCGTTTGACGTGTATAAAAAAGTCTTTAATAGTGATCACAAGCCAATTTTGTTTGAATCCCTGCGTGATTATGGAGTTCCATTTAAATATGTAAATTTTATTAGTAAGTCTTTTATGAGCATAGAAAACGCAAAGTTTATGTTAGTGGAGTTCTATCAAACGATTTTCCAGTTAACAGTGAGGTACTCCAAGGAAATGGGTCGCTACCTATGTAGTTTTTCTTCCTCGTGGATTTTGTAATAAATAAAAGTTAGGTGTGGTTAGGAAGGATTAGACTAGATTGGAAACAGGAAATTAGCTGACCTAGAGAATGCTGTGACGCTGTCCTTATAAGCATAAAATCAAAGGACATGCATAAGTTGCTTCCCAGTATGCCTGAAGCTTCACATGAAGTTGGGCTCAAGATTAATAAAAGAAAAACGGATATGATGGGAACTAAATATTCAATGGTGGATGAAATAACATTGGGAGAAGAAAGGATTAATAAGGTGGAATGACTTGATATGTAGGAAATATGGTCTCTAATACAGGATCATAAACATTGGAGTGAATAAAGATAGAATAAATGAATAGATCATAAAGGCCAGATTAAGTAAAATATGGAAATCTAATCACCTGAAATTAAATATAAAAATAAAGCTATGATATAATATACAACTGGTTTTTTTAGATGATTTGTATATATGTATATATATATATATATATATATATATATATATATATATATATACATTTATATATATATATATATATATATATATATATATATATATATATATATATATATATATGTGTATATATATATATATATATATATATATATATATATATATATATATATATATACATATATATATACATATATATATATATATAAATATATATATATATATATATATATATATATATATATATATATATATATATATATATATATATATATATATATATGCGTGTGTGTTTGCGTGCGTGTTTATATATATATATATATATATATATATATATATGCGTGTGTGTTTGTGTGCGTGTTTATATATATATATATATATATATATATATATATATATATATATATATATATATATATATATATATGCATATACGTAGTGTACATACATTCATATTGATGCCTTTATGGATAAAGAAGTATACGATCATAAGTATAGTAACAATTTCCTTAGATATGGGTACTCAATAACCTTTTTAAATTTTCTATCAAATGTATACCTTTTTTAGATATCTGGTTTTAACTTTAAAGAATGCTGTTAGTTTGATAAGCTGATGTTTACAATGATAATATACACAATTGCACAAACTCCCACAGACGCACAAACAGAGAAACATACAGACACACGCACATATGTGAAGCTTTGTGGTTAATTTAATGGAATTGAAGTTATATATATATATATATATATATATATATATATATATATATATATATATATATATATATATATATATATATATATATATATATATATATATATTTGGGCTCAGGCCATGTCGTCCTGATGGAAGTTCCTATTAGGTAGCTCTCTAGGGTATATTTGACTAGAGTGATATTTCCAGAGAATTTTACCTTAAGGCATCCAGAATTCTAACTCCTGGAGCGAATATCCCTAAATAATCTCACAGGGATATCGCATAATATTAGAGGACGTATTCTTGACACGTCACATAGCTATCTTCACCCCTAACAGTATTAACGCTTCGAGGGGGTATAGTGACAAGAATCTGAAACGAGAATGAAAAGAGAGCCGCTCATAAGGCATCTCTCCTATTCCGTTTCCAGTGTGTATCTGATGAAGACGGTAGAACCCTCTTTATTCCTTTTTGTGTAGCTCTACTACTCGGTGTTTTCCCTTGTGTTCTCTCGTTATTTTGGATTTAATTCAACATTTTGATGACTTTTCCGGCCTCTTCTGCCTTTAGGAAGTTGAGTATTATCTTCACAAGGTATGAATGTAAGCTCTTGTCGTTTTTAATTAAATCAAAAGTGATTTTAACCTAAACAAGAGCTGTTGCCTACCGGAGGCATCCTGGATGGTATCGCTCACTCTTATGGGTCATTTAGTTAGCTGGAGCGACGTTCCCGGTTTGTTACGCTTTAATAATTTAGCTATTTAGCTCCGCCAGGAATGCTTATATTATACCGTCAGTTTTTAGCTCGGTGTTTTCGACACGGGTCGAGGTACCGATCTTGCCCTTCGTGAGGCTTCGTTGCCTAGACGTCTGGCACTAGTACTTGCATGCATGATATAAGTTTTTCCGAATGTTATATTATTGAAGCTATAGGCAAATATTTTATACATGTTTGATATTGTTGAATAGTTTTCCAAGATTGTATACGAGAGAGTTTCGGTGATTTAGGTAATCTATTTTCATCTTACCTAGTCTAGTATTCTAGATACAGTAATATACTTTCGCACATCCCTGATTGTTCTTTTCTCCTCTGGAGGCTAAGTTCAATCCCTCTCTCCCTCTGTAAGACTTTGGCTTAATCCTAGTGGTTCTATCTGTATAATAGTAGGTTGGCCTGGGCACCAGCCGCCCGTTGAGATACTACTGCTCGAGAGTTATGGGGTCCTTTGACTGGCCAGACAGTACTACATAGGACCCTTCTCTCTGGTTACGGTTCTTTCCCTTTGCCTACACAGACACCGAATAATCTGGCATATCCTTTATAGATTGTCCTCTTTCCTCATACACCTGACAACACTGATTAATAGACAATTCTTCTTCACCCAAGGGGTTAACTACTGCACTGTAATTGTTCAGTGGCTACTTTCCTCTTGGTAAGGGTGGAGGAGGCTCTTTGGCTATGGTAAGCGGCTCTTCTAGGAGAAGGACACTCCAAAATCAAACCATTGTTCTCTATTCTTAGGTAGTGCCATAGCCTCTGTACCATGGTCTTACACTGCCTTAGGTTAGAGTTCTCTTGCTTGAGGGTACACTCTGGCACAATTTTCTATTTAGTTTCTCTTCCTCTTGTTCTGTTAAAGTTTTCATAGTTTAAATAGGAAATATTTATTTTGATAATGTTATTAATCCTAAAATATTTTATTTTTCCTTATTTCCTTATTTCCTTTCCTCACTGGGCTATTTTCCCTGTTGGGGCCCCTGGGCTTATAGCATCCTGCTTTTCCAACTAGGGTTGTAGCTTAGCATATAATAATAATAATAGTAATAATAATAATAATAATAATAATAGTAATTCAGGTATAACTATTCTAGGATATGTGTGTCCTAACCTGATAACCAGAGTAACTGTTTTTTTGGGTTAGAGCAGAACATCAGAATTTCTAGTCTGTGGTCTGCTTCTTTCTATCATAGAGAAAGAGTCTCCTTTGCTAGGTTAGGTTAGTGGCCTAGCAGACTGTCCTGTATTATTTTTCTTGGGCTGGAGAATGAGTTTTCTTTGTTGCCCTGAGAAATAACTTCACCTAACTTTGTTCTGGTTGGGAGGAGGTTAGCAAGTATTGCCAGTCTTCCTCCCTAATAGACAACTCTTGATTAGGATGAGCTACCCTAACAGCTGAGTGTGTCTCTTGCTAGAACAAAGTCTATAGGACCCTTATCCCTTCCCCACCTCTCTTTCTTTTATTTTCTTTTAGCCGCAGTCCTACTTCCGTACCTAGTATAGGTTAGGATGGAGGACAGGATCAGCTCTCTGCCGGCTGGCAGTACGTGTCGGCCGGCAAGGACCCCTTTTTTCTTTGCAGAGTGATCCCCAGACCTCCCTTGGTCTCCCTTCCATGTCTGCCGGCAGAGCCCGGCAGGTTATGGATTCTTTGGAAGCCTGAATGCTACACTCTACCGTTCCATAAGTTCACTCTTTCTGGATGGAAGGTCGTACGGCAATGCCGCCTTATAACCTTACATCCATACTTTTTCTCTGACTATTGTATTGCACCCCTAACCCGGTTGCCGGCTTAACAGCCGACTGCAGTGCAGGTGGAGGTTCTCTGGTTCTTGGCTACTGTCGGCAGAAATGGGTTTTATTACCTTTGCAGTGGAAACACAGCCCGAATCTGCTGGCCACTACGATTAGCATCCAGCAACCGGTTATTAGTGTTTTCAGCCGTCGGCTGGCAATGATTGCCGACCGGCACACAGTCGCTAATCAGGGGGCTGCCACTTATTAATTAAAGATAGTATATCTTTGAACTATATAGGGGTAGAAGCCGGCTGGCATGTGCAGGCGCACGCCGGCACAACAGCATGCGATGTACAGTAGTTGCTCTATTCGAAGTGTAGTACACACTGCATTAGCAGAAACTGCTGTACAGTGCTTGTGATAATATTAAAAGTTCTTCATCATACTTAATGTTATCTTGTACAGCCTTTTGTTGAGACCGTACAATACATAGAAGGTAAGTTCTTTCTGTATTCTTTCTATCCCGTATATTAAAACTTTATTTCAAGGTGTGAACTGCACCTTAAATTTCCGTTTAGGAAATTACATAAGGTATTCTAGAATAGAAATAACCTTAATTTTAATATCTCGGGAGGTTTCATCAATTGACTGGACAGGAAATACAAGTATGCGTCTTTCCTTATTTCTTTTATAGCTTTTCTATATAAGCTAAATGTCTCAATATAAGTGAAAGCCTTCACTTGATACTCATGAATTTTTCTTCTCTTTACAGGAGGATCATCCGAAGTGCGGGAGTGTGTTCTGTAATGTCCACAGTAAGAACTTCTGTGGACATCAATATTGCAGGAGGCACGCAGCCTGCTCAGCCTCCAGAGGTCATCTCCGCTATTGGGACCCTCAGGTTTGTAGTTTGTTCAAACCTGATTACCTAGGCTTTTGACGACCCTAAGTCAACGGAGACAAGGGATGCTGCCAGGGAAACATTACGTTCTGGGTGAGGTGTTTTCAGAAAAACACCTCAGGTCCCTACCTTCCAAATGAGAAGATGAGGGCCTACCTTTTCCCTAAAGCATCGGCTGATGCAATCATCCCCCAGCCTCAGGTGGAGATACCAATTGCCCAGAATCCGGTAGATTCTGAAGTCTCAGCCGCCCTTCATGACATCCAGTTGGACGATAGAATGTCGGAGGTGTCGGATTCTACTGAGAAGGACCTTCTAGGAGAAGGTCAGGAGGAGGAGCCGTTCCAGGCTCCTCAAGTAGAAGAGGAAGAAATCGACGAAGTGTCGGTTACATTGGTTCCGGACCCAGAACCTATTCCGTCTACATCGTCTGCTATCCCAGATGAACTGGGAAGGACTCTTTCTTCCATTGTTGAGATGATCCAACAAATTCAAAGAATGATGAGGAGGCTGCAATGAAACTGGAGATACGTAGACTTGCAGCATCACGTGGTCCCCAGACGCGGCTCAGCGTGAAGGATCTTCCTTTGGGCTCGGATACTAATCCTTGGAGGTATGCCGAACACATGCCGATGACAACCGGGAAGATCGTGATCTCAGAAAAGTTAGGAGCAATTCCCCTGGAACAAGTGGAATTTTGGCCCAACAAAGATTCTTATCTGGACTGCTATGTCCGTCTTAGGAAGGAACCAGCCTCAAAGGAGGAGACGGAGCCGAAAAAGGTCATAGTTTTATACCATAGAAAAGCTCAAACGTTACTAGCGAGCTCGATGAAAGAGAGGGGCTTCACTAACTCAAAGGTACCCGCCTTGAGTAAGAAGCTTCCCTCCTTTGTGGCCTCTCCTACCAGAGCCTTTCCCTTCTTGGAAAAGGGATATAAGGCAGCCTTAAAGGCGGTGGAGGTAGGGAAACCATGCCCCTCCTTGGAGGAGTGCAAGCCGTTATCTCTGACCTTGCCCTTGGACCAAGAAGACTGAAAGGACATACACCTTACCTTCTCAGTCGGGAAGCTGGAAGCTGAAATTGCTGAACGCCAGTTAGGTGAGGCACTTCCAAAACTGTCGGAGGATCTCTTGGGTAGAGAGCAAGAGACGAAGCAAAGATTTGCGGCAGCGATGTCGTTGCAAACGACACTAGAAACGATAGCAATTGACCCCAAGATCCAGGACATGTTCATGGTTGTGGCCAAAACCCATCTGGCCACAGTTACGAAGGATCACTAAAGCTTTATTAGAGCTAGGAGAGCCTGTAGAGAGTTCGTGTTCGCCTCGGCTGCGGTGAGACATGAACCGAGGAAACTGATCTCCTCTCGTATTTGGAGTAAAGACCTCTTTCCCAATGAAGTGGTTAAAGAGGTAGTAGACAAGGCCGCCACAGAGAATAGGAACCTTCTCAAAAAGTGGGGCTTAGATCTCAAGAGAAAGTCTTCTCCAGATGAGGATCTCCAACCCAAGTGGTAGACAAAAAGGCCTAAGCCATCCTCTCGGCTAAACCCTACCGACGGCAACAACAACTACTTTCTGTGACCGCGGTGCCTCAAATAGTGGTACAACCTCCAACCACGTACCAGCTGGTACCTCAACAAGTGGCGACACAGTCGCCAGTTTTTAACCCAGCCTTCGAAAGGCAGACTTATTCCTTTTCGTTTGAGAGCTAGAGGAACAGCCAGAGGTTCTTCTAGATGCCCTTCAAGAGGAAGGGGATACAGGGGAGGACGCGGTCAAGGAGGCAAGGCCTCAGATCCACAACATCAGAAGTAAGATATTACCAGTAGGAGGGAGACCACAGCTAATTAGGCATCGCTGGACCTTCGATCCCTGGGCCCACAGCCTAATTAAAAATGGACTAGGTTGGAGCTGTAGCAGTCCTTCACCTCAATTTCCTCAATTTTTCCAATACTCACCCCCTGTTCTGGAAGAATTGTCCGAGAAATCTTCGACAACAGCGTAATCCGGAAGGTTAAGTCCATAAAATTCCAAGGAAGGCTGTTTTTGGTCCCAAAGAAGGACTCAGACTTGTCGCCACTCAACAAGTTCATAGTGAACTACAAGTTTAAAATGCTCGGGCTTCAGCATATAAGGACCCTATTGCCCAAAAGGGCATATACTGTCTCTATAGACTTGTCTGACGCTTATTGGCACGTTCCAATTAATCGTCACCTCTCCTCCTACCTAGGCTTCGAGTTACATAGAAAACTTTACACATTCAGAGCCATGCCTTTCGGACTAAACATAGCCCTAAGGATTTTCCCGAAGCTCGCGAACGCAGCCGTCCATCAATTACGCCTAAAGGGGGTCCAAGTAGTAGCCTACTTGGACGACTGGCTGGTGTGGGAAGCATCCAGGACAGAATGCATGCAAGCTTCTAAGATAGTGATCCAGTTCCTGGAACATCTGGGATTCAAGATCATTATCCAAAAGTCTCGTCTTTCTCCAGCTCAAAAATTTCAGTGGTTGGGAATCCACTAGAATTTGGAGTCACATCGGCTTTCCATTCCTAGTAAGAAGAGGAAAGAAATAGCAGTATCTGTCGAGAGACTATTGAAATCCAAACGGATATCAAGATGCGAACAGGAGAGAGTGCTGGGCTCTCTACAGTTTGCTTCGATAACAGATCCAGTGTTAAGAGCACAGCTAAAGGATGCAACAGGAGTCTGGAGAAAATATGCATCATGCGCGCGAAGGGTCGAGGTCACCTGAAATCAACCAAGTGACGTCGGCCATATTCCGTTTGGCGGAAAGGAAGAAATGGCACCTGTCAGCAGTTGACATTAAAGGGTTCCGCAATGTGACAGCGGACGCTCTATCTAGGTTTACACCTATAGAGTCAGAATGGTCCCTTGACGCAGGATCGTTCTCCTTCATCTCAAGTCAAGTCCCAGAGCTGCAGATAGACCTCTTTACCACGAAAAACAACAAGAAAATAGATTGTTACATGTCCCCTTTCGAGGAGTCGTCAGCGGAGGCAGTGGACGCTATGTCTCTGGACTGGAACAGATGGTTCAGTATCTATCCGTTCCCTCCGCTCAACCTCCTTTTGAAGGTCCTCGATAAGCTGAGATCCTTCAAAGGGAAAGCAGTAATAGTGGCCCACAAGTGGCCAAATAGCGTGTGGTTCCCTCTGGCATTGGAACTACAACTAAAATTCGTACCGCTAACGGATCCATCCCTGTCTCAGCGAGTACAGATGTCGACTGTCTTCGCTCCTTCACAGAAAGCACGATAGGAGAAAGATTCGGTGTTTAAAAGTCAGTTTAGACTTTTGGAGGAATCCAGAAGACATTATGAGGCTTCAGGGAAGATATAGCTATCCTTTGTCAAGGTGAAGAACCGAAAGAAATCCCAACAGATTCCTATTTATCATTGTTCATTCACTTTCATGAGCAAGGTTTAGCAGCCAACACACTTCTGTTGTTCAAACCTGCCTTGACAAGTCAGATACCATATGCCTTACAGGTCGACCTTTCTTACGACGTTCTTAATGAACCAGCCCTCCAGCATTTCCAACGACCCTTTGCATGGTCATTAGATATGATTCTTCATTGTGTATAAATAATGAACAATGAGGAATATGCTTGGAATGTTTTGAATTTAAGTCATATTTCTGTTTGTACTTGCTTTGGGGGCCAGAGTTATGAAATAGTGGCTCTCTGTAGAGAGGAAGGCCACGTCCATTTCTTGGAGGGAGAACTGAATGTATTTCCAGACCCAATGTTTCTTTCCAGGAACAACCTACCCACCAACAGGTGAGGTCCCTAGAGAATCTGCCCTGTGAAGGAAGATGCATCTCTATGTCCAGTGGAGTGCCTAAAGGTCTATCCTCATAGAACTTCAGACTTTATTGGAGGACAGCTGTTCAGAAGAGAAAATCTGGGTTCAAAGTTCTCTATAACTATGGGCGAAATTCACCCGTGGTATTCGCAGAACGGATCCAGACAGTACACCCGTTAGTCATGATCCGAGGAAAGTTGCCTCTTCCATGAAACTTCCTTAATTATATGGACTTTGAACATCCTTGTTTGCACACCAGCTGGTAGTCATCCAAGGCGTTCTTTATGTACTATGAAAAGCAAGTGGAGCAACTTATGAGATCTGTGGTAGCAGCAGGTAGAATTCTTTAATCTTCTGTTTTAAGTGTGCGAGGAACAGTATAATTAATTTGGGACGATTAATTAAGAGGGTGTGCGTGTAGTCACTGTATGTTACTACACGCTGAGTGATAGGCCACGAAAGTGTCCTTACGAACTGTTCCATTGACGTCGGTAATCTATAGCATATACGGACACTTGTGCCAAGCGTTTTTTACGCTAGTGTATGTAAACAGTATACAGACTATATCATTATTATTAATAATTTAATTGAAGTGGCAAATCTGTTTCCTGGTAGATGAAACAGTATTTTCTGTTGACTTTTCCTTTATGCATTTACACATATCATCCACATTTTATAAATTTTATAAATGTTGATCTGATATGTACGTTTTTTAAATTTTAATAAAGTAGTTCTTATTCGTCCACACTCATTTTATTAGAAATGTACTGAGCATTAAGATTGGAATATCGATATTTTTCTCATAGTATATCTTTCGAGACTGTTCCCTTGATTCAAGCAAAAGTCCACTCACTCTAACCCTTCCTTGGAAGGGTTGACGTGGTACCCTAATGGGTTGGTGGCAAAGATGCAAAATTTATTTCTATGCAGATACAACCATTATCCAATAGTTTATAAGAGTATTCACATTGGGGAAGGTGTCACAAATTCATTCTGACATTAGTGACTCTTATATAAACTTTGCTTCATATTGTATAGGGCGGGACCACTATGTAAGCTTGTCATTTTGTCATCCATAAATTTTTATGTACCCCTCGAGACTTTTTCCTGAGTCTAGTACGACTCTTCCCTGTAGGGGGCAGGAAGCGCTAATATAGTTCATGCTTAGATGAAATGATGTATGACGGTAACATCATAGGTCTCTAGGTCTAGACAGACCAGGAAAATACTTTCTTGAGAGTACGGCATTGATTGAGAATCCACAGATAGAGTAATGCTCTAGTAAACTTCCATCAGGACGACATGGCCTGAGCCCAAAAAACGGATTTTGAGCGAAGCAAAAAATTTATTTTTGGGTCAGGTACCCATGTCGTCCTGATGGACCCGTCCTTCCTTTTATTGTGAAACTGCCTGTTGACCCCTCCCTATAGTACAGTATCTGTAACACCTCGTATATCGCTACAAGGAATAAAGAGGGCTCTACTGTCTTCATCAGATACACACTGGAAACGGAATAGGAGAGATGCCTTATGAGCAGCTCTCTTTTCATTCTCGTTTCAAATTTTTGTCACTATACCCCCTCGAAGCGTTAATACTTTTCGGGGCGAAGATAGCTATGTGACGTATCAAGAATACGTCCTCTGATATTATGCGATATCCCTGTGAGATTATTTAGGGATATTCGCTCCAGGAGTTAGAATTCTGGATACTGTAAGGTAAAATTCTCTGGGAATATCGCTGTAGTCAAATATTCCCTAGAAAGCTACCTAATAGGAACTTCCATCAGGACGACATGGCTACCTCACCCAAAAGTAGATTTTTCGCTCCGCTCAAAATCCGTTTTATATATATATATATATATATATATATATATATATATATATATATATATATATATATATATATATATATATATATATATATATATATATATATATATATATATATATATATATATATATATATATATATATATACAGACTTATATATAGGTGTCAGACAAGGATGCATTGTTTCTCCCCACCTCTTTAACATCTACTCGGAAACCATAATGAGAAATGCGCTTGAAGACTACGAAGGAGGCATAACTGTTGGAGGACAAAAGATCACTAATCTCAGATGTGCCGACGATGTGGTTTTAATTGCTGGAAGTATGGAGGACCTCCACACATTAGTATCAAAAGTAAAAGCTGAGAGTGAAAAGTGGGACTATACCTAAATGCTAAAAAAACAAAGGTCATGAAGTGTCAAAAAGCCCCGTCTGATCAAGAAATCCTACTAGACGGAGTTGCCCTAGATAATGTCACTGAATTTACTTACCTCGGAGCAACTTTCACCAATAATGGAGACGACTCTCAAGAGATCAAAAGAAGAATTGGTATTGCAAAGAATGCAACCATCGCACTAAGCAATGTATGGAAAGACCGACATATCACTCTAAACACAAAGAAGCGGCTTCTCAAATCACTTGTTTTCCCATCGCATCATACGGCTCAGAATGTTGGGTTTTAAAATCTACAGATCGGAAAAGATTAGAAAGTTTTGAACTATGGTGTTACAGAAGAGTCCTTAGGATAAGCTGGATTGAGAAAAAGACTAACGTAGAAGTTCTACAAAAGATCAATATCGAAAAAAGATTACTTGACATTTTGGATGAAAGAAAACTAACTTTTATTGGACACCAGGCTCGGAAACACAATACTCTGGAAAGAACGCTACTAATTGGATCAGTCTATGGTAAAAGACCGAGAGGAAGGCCTAAAACTAGATTGAGTGACAATATCAAGGAGATGTGTGGGCTAACGATGGTGGAGTTGGAAAGGAAGGCTCAAGACCAGAATGAATAGAATTTTTTCGCGTTACGAAGTATAATGAAAAATAATTGTCCTAACGACATGTAAGCAGATCTTAAGTGTCTTGTTACTTAAGTTCAGTTGTTATGTAGGCAGTGGCCAATGAGAATTTAGTGTTGGGTGAAACGTATTCGATGTTTGAAGAGGTATTGAGTAAGTGGTCACTTTCTAGCGCACGCTAGCCCGATCAAGTAGAATTTATTAGCCAGGACGCCAGGCAGGGTCAAATACAGCTTCAGATGTGAATAGTGTTTTCACGCTAGCAATCAGCATGCTGAAACCGTTTCAAGAAGTGAAGGACAATCTATTATCCGATTTCCAGCAGAATATTCAACAAGTATCCGCACCTCGTTAAAGTATGATGGAAAACCATTTTAATGAGCATCGCGTTATTTTGAGGAAACTGATACGAAAATGTTAGCATTAGATGCGATTGTTTATCAACTTGGAGGACAAGGAACATCTAAAACTGCTGCAGAAACGAGTTAGTACGCAAAGAGCAGCTTCGCCGAAAGTGTCAAGCTAGTTCAAGATCAAGGGAAAGTGTGGATTCACATCAACTTTGATGGAAGAGGTCTAGAGCTCAATAAAGGCCGAGAGTTGACATTGGAGCCGGGAATGTACCAAGAAAGACGTCGAAAAGATAAGTGAAAATATAGCTGTTTTTATTTTGTATACTTAGCAGTTGGTACAAGGAAATTGGAACATTGTGTTTATTTTATTTTATTGTTTTTAATCGCCTGTTGGTTGTTGTTATTCACAATACATTGAACAGAATTAGATTGGGATAGTCATTGACGTCTAAAAGGGCGATCACAAAATTCCATTTCAAAACTGTTACTGTGGTTGTTGGATTGGGTAACAATAGGTCAGGAAGGGACGAATCAGAGTTTATTAAAGGAGAATGGGTGACACTGGTATCAGAAAAACTAAGAATTAATTCCTTTGACGGTGACCAAGAATGGAAATGGTAAGCAAAGGCTGGTTTTTTATTACAAACTTTTTAAGGATTTAATCAGTCTACAGTCTGCTTATCGCATAGAAATCTATTAAAACGTTGCCAATATCTTTCTCATTGGGGGAAAATTTAAAAAGTTTTTATAATGGATTATCTTTAGATATTTTTGAAAGCAGCGGTACATCTTCACTAAAGTTCTTAAGTGTGTTAGATATTGGAGATCTAAGGAAGTGAAGATTGAAGTATTTTTAGATAACGGCATAGCTGCGGGTGGTTGTTTTGAAGGGGCATTGGATGCTAGCTATTTACTTTAAAAGCTTCAAGATTTGGATTTATTTACAAGAAAGTATAATTGGTTTTCAGACTCTAAATTGTATTTGGAAAGGTCTACAGAGGACGAATACTGAAGGCAAATTTCGTAACTACAATATTAGGATAAACTATGTCGTTAAAGATCTTGTTTAGATGCCAAACCTTCTGAATTAACAAAAACGTTATTTTAACGAATATCTTTTGGACAGAATTGTCTGTTACATAATTTCCACGAAATTTGTCGTGAGAGGTATTGTTAAAATGTAAACGATGAAGTATTTCTGTATTTTTACATATTGAGCAAAGCTAGCTGAGAACTTAATGAAGAAATATCAGATGCTCTGGTTGAGATCACGGTTTGACGCAGAAATTCATTCTTTTTATTTTGGTCGTTACTTTAACTATATACTTGCATCAGACTTATTTAACCTATTACTTCATTGTGACGCCTAAGATGTCGGCAGTTTATCACTATATTGTGACGCCTAAAATGTAGGCAGTTTATCACTATTGTGACGCCTAAGGTGTAGGCAGTTTATCACTATATTGTGACGCCTGAGATGCAGGCAGTTTATCACTATATTGTGACGCCTCAGATGTACTGTAGCAGCTTAACACTATATTGTGATGCCTCAGATGTAGGCAGTTTAGCACTATTGTGACGCCTTAGATGTAGGCTGTTTAGCACTATTGTGACGCCTCAGATGTAGGCAGTTTAGCACTATATTGTGACGCCTCAGATGTAGGCAGTTTATCACTCTATTGTGACGCCTAAGATGTAGGCAGTTAATTACTATATCGTGACGCATCAGATGTAGGCAATTTATCACATTGCGAAGCGTCGGATGTAGGCAATCTTATCAATATATTGCGACGCCTCATAGGAACTTTACCGCTATATTGCAACGCTTCAGACATAGGAAATTTACCGCTATATTGTGACTCCTCAGATTTAATAGTTATATTGTGACGCCTCTGGTGTTGGGAAATTTATATGTTGTGACACCTCAGTAGTAGGTTTGGAGTAATTCTGAAGTTTTAGCGATGAATACAGCGCATTTTTTTTTTATCATGAAAAGAGTGGTTGGAAACTGGACAGCAAATGAATCTTTAAAATTAAACATGAAGGAGCAGGAGGCAGTCGACAGAATTATGTAAAGTTCTTTGGCAATGTTTGAACGTTGTTCTAGATAAAAAAAAAATCGATTTTAATGCAACTAGGTAGCAAAAAGCCAGATTTGGAAATCATAGAAAACCAAAGAATTTAAACTTGTACTGAATACACTGTTCAGGCCATCAATGTATGTAAGCCCAGAAAGAGTACAAAAGAGCGGATTTTTTGAAGTGTTGTCAACTAACATGGATGAATGGTCAATTCTTGCTTACATTTTTCAGAGTTATGGACTTGTGAGAGTTATTCATTCTTTAGACTGTTTTGCTACTTTTAAAAATATGTTGAGGTTTTTTTTTTTAATCTCCAATATTGGTGTCCCGGTACAGAGGGAATTGATGCTTTAATTTGAGGTTTGGTGCTTTATACCAAAGGTTATTAATAAAATGGAGGTAAAAATTCTTAAGTAGAATATTCCAGAGTGAAAGTCCTCTCCATCTTGACTGTAGATATTAACGAGGGAAACTTTATTGTTAAACTTTGAGTGTTTACGTAACAAAAGGTTATTACACACGGCAAAGATTAAAAAAAAAAAAAAAAAAAAAATGGGAAATTTTTCGCTGAAATTTAACTTTGATATAGAAGGTAAAGGTTTTTGAAATTATAAGCATATATGTACAATGTTTTATTTTTGGAATCTGCTTTCCAGGATCGTGAATGCAATGAAATGCCAGCAGTCGTCTTTGACGGTGGCATCTAATTTGGACAGGAAATTGGGGGACCTCAGTTGTCATGAGCATCTTCTATCATCGATGAATGACAGCACCGACAAGGCCTACCAATTTGTCTTTCAACAAAGAGAAGCTTACAATAATGGTCACGAGCAAAGCGAAATGCCATTGTATGTTGCTTTATTTATGACGCTTTTATTAGATTCCGGCGCTTTAGTAATCTCCAGTGATCAAGCTATTTATGCCATAACGTGCATGCATGAAATGAGGGGTTACATAGATCCAACGGAAAATTCACTTGTTAAATCTTTGCAAGCACCTGTGAAACATTAAGCTGGTAGATCGGTGCATACAAAGGATCTTTTTGATAATATGGTGTTGCAGAATCCGTGCGGATTATATTTTCCTATATTGAAAAACTTCTTTATTATCTTGATAGATCATTAAAGTTTTCTTATCTGAGATTTGGGGAATTAGGTTTATTGTAATTTGAAGATTTCTTAGTTGAACAGAAAAAAAAATTGAAAAATAACCAAAACTGTGAAGTTTTTGATATCGGAAGTTGTCACAAGTGCTTTTCCATATTTGATGTATTTTGCTTGATACAGAGGAAGCTGGAATGATTTTGTCCTTTGATCGATTTATCTTTAAGAAGTTTTTTAAAAGCTCCTGTAATGAAACCAAACAGAATTTTTTGTTAAAACTGTCGCTACAAGTTCAAACATCGCAAACGATAACGTCAATGATATGTGTCTTCATAGACATGAGTGTTGGTAGTCTGTTTCAAGTAAACATGTTTGTCAAAGGCTTCAAAAAGAGGTTAAATGTGTTAATCATTCAATCGGATCATTTATTTCCTTCTCTCCATTTCTTTCCTTCTCTCCCTTTCTTTGGTATTATCTAGGGTCAACCGGCACGGTGCGCTATAATGCAATTTAATGTTTTATTATGTTTATACCTGTAGAGAATGCGGAGTGAAGTGAGGACTAGAATTTTTTCGCGTTACGAAGTATAGCGAAAAATAATTGTCCTAACGACATGTAAGCAGATCTTAAGTGTCTTGTTACTTAAGTTCAGTTGTTATGTAGGCAGTAGCCAATGAGAATTTAGTGTTGGGTGAAACGTATTCGATGTTTGAAGAGGTATTGAGTAAGTGGTCACTTTCTAGCGCACGCTAGCCCGAGCAAGTAGAATTTATTATTAATATTATTATCATTATTATTTATTAGTAGTACAAGAGTGAGGTTCCACCACTCAAATTTGAGTTACTCTGCATTATTGCCGTGGATACACAGGTTTCCATAGTTTTTTCAAAACTTGAGATTTTGTTTTTTATCTATGGTTTTTCCTGGGCGGCAGAGGAGGCTTATATGTTAATTTGAAAGTTTGTTCATTTTGTTTTAAATATGCACTGTTATATCAGTACAGAAGTTTGTAGAAGTTATTAGAATGTGATGTTATATCTAAATTGTTTTTTTTTAAAGTATGATTCATTGGAAAAATAAACCTGGCGTCAACCGGCACGGTGCGCTATAATGCTAGGGTCAACCGGCACGGTGCGCTATAATGCAATTTAATGTTTTATTATGTTTATACCTGTAGAGAATGCGGAGTGAAGTGAGGACTGGAGAAGTTTTGTGCAGAGGGCCACGGCCGTTTGACATTGAACTCCCCGTACTTGATGATGACACATATATGTGAAGCCTCGTGTTTAATTTAATAGAATGAAGATATATATATATATATATATATATATATATATATATATATATATATATATATATATATATATATATATATATATATATATATATACATATATATATATATATATATATATATATATATATATATATATATATATATATATATATATATATATATATGTGTGTGTGTGTGTGTGTGTGTGTTTGTGTGTGTGTGTATTTGTGTGTGTGTGTGTGTTGTATGTGAGAGAGAGAGAGAGAGAGAGAGAGAGAGAGAGAGAGAGAGAGAGAGAGAGAGAGACATTATACACTATCCATATTTCATTTATCCACCGTACGCTCTTAAAGGACATCTATCCTTGTGTTGAGAGGCAGAAATTCACTATCTAAGGAAGTGTTCTTGAAAATTAATAATCTTATTTAACTTATCTTTTTATCATATACTCGATTTACGGGATTTTTTACGTACGTTTTAGTTTTATGGCGTCTGCAACCTGACCATCCTTCTGAGCTGGGGAAGCCTACTGTATAAGTCTACTTGCTGAATAATCAACAGCCATTCCCTGGCCCTTCCTAATACTAGCTTTTGTGGAGAGGAGGCTTGGGTGCTGATCATTTGTATATATGGTTAGTTTACAATAAAAAAAAAACGTTCCCTTCTCATGCAATACTAATTCCAAAACCTTGGACAAAGAAAAGATATATTTTTTGTCTGTCTTAAGAAACCATGGTTAGTTAATACGTACCATTATGCCAGATTCATATACTTTTAATAGTTACTAGTAACTTTTCCGCTCAAATAGACAAGTTTTCCTTACAGCATGAAACTTAGTAATCATACTAAATAACATTACCAGCAGGTCATTGACTATTGGAAGGATTTTGCCTTCCTACACAACCAATAACAGATATGTTATGCATAAATAGAATTTCGTGTTTACAAACATATTTATGAATTAATAGTAATTCTACCACATTTGGTAATATCATAAAAAAAAATATCATAGAATACTTCTACCTTATTATATTAAATAGTCGATATTATTGTACTTTATAACAGGGTAATGTAATCTAAGGAAAAAACTGTTTTTTATCTATAGAAAAAGGTTGTTCTCTTCGAAAATGACACTCGTTTCTGTCGCAAATGAATAGTTTCAGATAGATATAGATATATATATATATATATATATATATATATATATATATATATATATATATATATATATATATATATATATATATGTGTGTGTGTGTGTGTGTGTGTGTGTGTGCCCCGATAATAGGTGATCCCCCGGTGGGAGATCGGGGTTTTGGGTGGGAAAAATATACTGAGGAAACATTATATAATGATTAAACAATCCTTTCTTCTCTATACATTACCCTCTTAGATGTATAATAAACCGATGAAGAAATACTCCAATTATTTATATCCTATACTAACGGTATATTTTTTGTTGACCTTCTATGGGTCATTTGTAGTCGCTCTCGTTCATTCGTTTGTACATAGCTCAGCAGTTTTCGACCTTCTGTGCACAAACTCCTCCCACATGCGTATAAACTCCGCCTCCACCAATAGGATTACTCCTTCTCTTATAACCCCTCACCATTTTCCCCTACGTTATTTTACCCGCCACATTCAAGTATTCTACTTCACCCGGTTTATTCAAGAATTTTACCTGATCCGGTACAAATATATCATTCCTTTCATGGAATACCCACATATACATATTTCGTTTGACCCAAGAATTACACGTTTTATTATACGATTTCTTATAAAATCACCGCATTTCATATTCCCATCAAATATTATTTATCATACACTCCATTTTATCTTTCTATATTACTTTTATGTATTTTATTATTACCTTGTCACGCCCAGATTTCACATAAATACCTGCTCTGGACAAGTTTCCTATTCTGGTTCATTCACGTTTACTCTCTACAGTCCGTTGTTTTTCCGTTAACCAATCGCAAACCCATACGTATGGAAAGTATGCACAAGAGGGTTAATATTCGCCCCCTCCCCCTTCCTACAAACCCTTTTCCGTGGAAACCTTTGTTCAAATAAGGTCTTTTTCTTTGTTAGTTCAAATGACGTCTTTTTGCGTACTGTGCTGAAAAACTGGGGAATTTACAACCACATATGAATACTTTCTTTAAACTGTAAACCCTCGTGCACCAGCTTTGCACGAGGCCAAGTTACATAACTGAGAAACACACTTACGTAAAAGACATTTACCGTTTACTTTACCTTTGATTCAAAAACTATATTTCCTGCACCAATTCTTTTGGGGGTGATCCCACACGGGTTCACAAAGACTCAATTAAAAAGTTTGACATATATTTAATATTTAAAGTACACAAACAAAAATCATCAGAGTTACGTTAAAGAGCAAACATTAACATTAACACAAATGAACAAAATTTACGTTAATTGATAAAAATTAAACAAATATCAAACGGGGTTACAGAGTATTCTTATAAGAACATTGCTGCAATGATGCGATGGTTCACGAGATGATGATGACGGTCGGATTCAGGAGAATATCTTCTAATTACTTGCCTTTTGGAGTTAACTGCTCAAAGAGGCCTAGATTCACCTTTCAACCCTGGAAGAAAACTCAGGAGGAGTATATTGCATAGCACGGTTGTTAGATCTACAAAATTACAGGGTTACGTAAGATAACATCAATTTAAAGATAAACATCAAGTGCTCTAATCGTAACCCAACATATACAAAAAAAAAGGGTTTCGTCCAGAAGGCAAGTTTAAATTACTGGCATGTGCCCTTACAATAATCAAACAACATATATAATCTCCACAGGAAGAATTTTGACAACAATGGGATGTTACGTAATTTTATGTGATCCAGATGGATAAAATTTGCAAGAAAGTTAGCTTATTACTTTAAATATTATTATACTAATTCATACAAACTCATTGATATAGTTAATATGATAAAACTACTTCTGTGGATGAAAATGATCACATTTAAACTTATATCCATAGAAACTGGGAAATACATTAGAAAACGAACATACTTAAAACTAAGAATACTTTTATTCAAGGGGAATAAATGTCAATTTTTGACATTCTCCCCCAAGAAGAATCATAATTAGAAATAATGCAACTGTACCCAAAATTCTAAATCAAACATACACTTAGAGTACATCCATAGAAATTGAATCCTTTCTCTCTTGATCACAGCGGATTGCTGCTGCACGCGGAGGTCTCGTATCACTTAGAGGCACAATATCTGGCTCCTGAGTTTCAACACTATCAAATTCCCTCTCAGGCACCCCCAGAAGTACGATCTTCGTGATTGATCTCATGTATAGTTTATTATTCACTTTTACTTTTACAGACCTAATCATACCATCAGACGACGGAAACAGCTGGGTTATCTTACCCAAGGAGAGGAGGGATCTATAGCCTTTACTCAGATGATCTTCTAAGTCTACTATCACTATGTCCCCAACTTCCACATTTGCAGAGAGATTATTACGAGAGTTATTATGTCTCTCTCTCAAGGACACTAAATAGTCTCTTTTCCAGGAGTTCTCAAATCTCCTTAGCACTGATGATAGTCTCAAATATTGTTCTCTAAGATCACTTGAACCTGTGAAATCTGGGTCATCATTTGCTAAATTGTTAAGAGGTAAAATACAAACATTTCTCCCATACAGTAACATGGAGGGAGTCAAAGCCTCACAATCTTTATCAGAGGAGAGATAAGTCCGTGGCGAGAATTTATCACAGGTTGAAACTCAACAAGTAGAGTTCTCAGCTCTTCAAAGGATACACGTTTGTGATTCAAAGCCTTGAACAAACATCCTTTTAGAACACCAACAAGACGTTTATAAAAGCCTCCAGACCAGGGGGCTCGCGGTGTAATGAACTTCCAATTAACACCATTTCCTTCAAGGTATGACCTTACCTCTGGTTCCTCCATAATTTCTTTCAGGAAATTATTAAATCCAACAAAATTCCGACCATTGTCAGATATCAGACTCGGCAGAGAATGATATGCTACAAAACGTCGAAAAGCCAGTAGGAAATCTGAAGCAGTCATGGAATGAGTCAATTCAAAATGAACTGAACTGCTCTTAGTACAGGTAAATAGACACACAAAGACCTTCTCCTCAAAACCAGTTGATGATCAAAAATATTAATAGCACCAGTATAATCAACTCCTATTGATTGGAACGGTCTATCATATCTCACTCGTTCTATGGGTAATGGTGGGGGAGGAGGCAAACACAACCGTTTCTTAGTTAACTTCTGACAAAAAACACACTTTGACAGAATCGATTTGATTAATTGACGTGCTTTAGGTACCCAAAAGGTTTCTCTCAACAATACCAGTACAGAATTGACACCACAATGGTGATTATGTCTATGCCAATGTTCAACTATCAATACTGTTAAATAACTTCTGGAAGGCAATAACATTGGGCACTGAGTATCATAAGACATGGAAGCGTTTTTCATGCGACCCTGAGACCTTATTAGGTCTTCGTCATCAACAAATAAGTTTAACTGATTACACAAATTCTTAATATCCAGGGACACTCCATGTGAATTCTTATCACAGAGGTACATTCTGGTAGTAGAAAAATTTTGCTTCTGTTCAAGGAGGACAAGTGCCTTCATTTCGTTAACAAGAAACTTAGAACCATTACTGCACTTACTAAGAAAGAGCAAAATTGACCTCATGATACGTTTAAGCTTACTTAAATTACTGTAACGTGAGATGTCAATTAATGGGGCTGGAGGTTGTACAAACTTAGGTTCTGAAAGAATTTCATTAACATGCACAGTTTCTATAGCTAAAGATTGGGGGTAATCACCAGTTAAAAGCCATTTTGGACCATTCCACCACAAGGAATTTTGCGATAAATCTTTACTATTACTACCTCTGGATAGAATATCAGCTGGATTATCCTTAGAGGGGGTGTACCGTAGGGGAAACTTGAACTCATTAATTTCAGTGACTCTGTTTCTTACATAGGGAATTTTACTATTATTGTTCTTCACCCAACAAATAGAAACCATGGAGTCACTCCAGAGAGTACAAGAACTCAATCTTAAATCCTCATTCTGCACTAATCTTCCAGCAAGTTTCGCACCCAAGGACAAGGCTGTCAATTTCAAACGCGGAATAGTCTGTTTAGGGTTTCGTGCCACTTCACACTTACAGACCAATAAATTGCTTATACTTCTCTTGGAATCAGTCACATAGGCAGCAGCTCCATATGCCTTGTTAGAGGCATCACAAAATACATGTAAGTGGGAACATTCAGGATATACAACAAACCTAGGAAACCTTAAACTTTCTAGATTTCTAAAACACTTACAAATTTCTTCAAACCTTGAACATAATGATTCTGGTAAAGGGTCATCCCACCGGTAGTTACTCCACAAACATTTCAGAAAATATTTACCTCTCACCTGTATTGGTGACAATAATCCTAAAGGATCAAATATCCTAGCTACTACTGATAAAACCTTTCGTTTGGTTAAAGGTCCTTTATGCTCATAATTTACTTCCTTTAGTGACATCTCATCTTGTGCTAGATACTACTCTAAACCCAAAACGTTTACTCTTTCTTTGCTAACGTTTATGGTTCTGTTGAACTCTGAATCATTACTGACCCATTCTTGTAGAGGCATATTAGCTTCTTCAAGAATCTCACTTATTACTGGATACTCATCCATCAAGACTGACACATCCTTGTAAGTTTTACTAAAATTATCTACGTAGAAATTCTTCATCAGAGATGATGTAAGATGATTATCATGTAAAGATAAATGATGCAAGAGGGTTTGCTGCAAGAGAAAGAGTGAGCATGTAGCTCCAAAATAAACTACACAAAACCTGTAAGTTACAGTTGACTTCAAATCTGAGAGATCAGTTATCCATAGAAATCTGCAATAATCACGACAATCAGGTGAAATGCCTATCCTTAAAAAGGCTTTACTGATATCTGAAATCACAGCTACTGGGTTTGTACGGAAACTCAACAGGGCATCGAAAAGTTTAGTTGTTAATGAGGGACCAGTTAATAAGCAATCATTTAAGGAAAGATCTCCTTTAGTCTTTGAAGATGCATTAAAAACTATTCGAATCGGAGTGGTTTCGGAATCCTTCAATACAGCATGACGGGGTAAATAATGCCCGATAATAGGGGAACCTGCTGGAATTAATTCTATAAACCCAGACTGAACATAATCTTTGATAATCTTATCATATTTAGCATACAAGGAGGGGTCAGATTCAAATCTATGTAACAAGGAATTCAATTGACCAATGGCTATTCTACAGTTAACAGGCGGTCTACTTTCGTCTTTAAATGGTAAGGACACTTCATATTTATTATCAACCCTTTTAACTTTATTCTTAAAACACTTAACTGATTCTCTTTCTTCAGGACTAATTTCAGATTGACGAATACCAACACTTTCTAAATCCCATAATCTTCTAACTTCGCAACGAGAATTAATAGGAATTTCCTCTACTTCTATTCTGGAACAACATACATTTGATGTAGTAATCTCATTAGATTCTACGTCGTCATAAGACCAACTAAGAAGGGGTCCAAAAATTATTGCACCACCAGAACTATTCAATATCTGTATTCCAGAGCAAATTTGACTGTTCTGAATGAATTTTCCATAATAATCAGCCCCAATGACTAATTTTATACCATTTACTTCACTGAATTTAAACCATTATCTGCTAATTTTATGCCTTTACTGGTCAAGAACGCAGCTGACTTACATAATCCTGGAGAATAAATTCTGGAATTAACTCTATCGAATACAATGGCATTAATGACAATACGAATTTTACCTAGTCTCACCACAACTCTTACTATATCACAATCAACTTCCATGGCATCACTGCCAAATGGTTTTACCTTTAAGGCTACCGTTGCTATGGACGATAGATTAAGCTTATGGGCTAATTCTGTTGCAATAAACGTTTTTTGCGCACCAGAATCAAAGAGTGCTCTCTCAAAGGAACGATGTCCATTGCCTGACACAATTACGCTAGCAGTAGGAAGAGCAGTCGAAACAGAGATCTTATTATTCTGAGAATGATCAATTCCCAAAGAAGCAGTCATAACTACGGGGGAATCACCTTTACTAACAGCACCTTTGGGATCCTTATGAGAATTGCCATTAACATTTCATTGACTAACAGCACCTTTGGGTCCTTATTAGGACACCCAAAGTGAACATTTGATTTACTAACATTAGTACTATTTACACTCAACTTTGGTGAAGCAGGATTTACAGGGTTTTCTGTTTTCTTACAAATCATTGGGTAATGAGGACCATCACATATATTAACTTTAGGCTTATTCCTACTTTCAGAGAATAAATGACCTCCTTTAAGGCAAGCAAAACACAATCTTAAACATTTAACTCTGTCCCTTCTACTATCAACGGATTTGAAAGTCTTACAATCGCGAGAAGCATGGTTCAATGAGCAAAACACACAATTATTGTAACGACTATTATTATTAGGTGTACTGTTACTTGGTTGTGCTCTCTGCACGTTAGGCACATTTGGGGGAATTACTTCAGAATAGTTGCCCTGATCCCGTTTTCTTTTATTTGAATTCTTACCTTCGTGACAAAATTCCATCAATTCACAAACCTATTTCAAACCTGAGGAAATTTGCTTTAAATCAAGAAACATACTATTATGTTTATCAGCTATAGCCTTACGCATTTCAGGTAATAATTTCTCGCATATTATACTAGAGAAAATGGGGTTCATAGCTTCTACATCTAAATTCAATGTTTTCATCTGTAAAACAATTTTTTCATAATCCAATTTAAAAGTGTTCAAATCCTCTATTGATTGACTGAGAGGGACTAAATGTGTTAATTTGGACATGAGTCTACGTTTCAAGTTTTCCTTATTATCATACTTCTCCTTAAGGGTCTGAATAGCTACTGAATAATTGGCATTAGTGACAGGCAAACCTTCTATGGCTTTGAGGACGTTATCCCTTAAACTAGCTCTGAGTATAGAAAACTTAATTACATCGGAAATATCCCAACGATCGTGAACCAAACTGTTGAATATATCCCAAAATTCAAGCCATTGTTCTTCCCCACCGCTAAATTCAGGTATCTTAATTTTTGGGAGTTTAGGGGGAGGGAGAGGATTAACGGGAGCTGAAGGAGGAGGCATTACGGGCCGTTGATTTTTATCTCTAGCGTCAATCTCGCTCATAGTTTGCTGAGTAGCAGCAATAGCTTTCCTTACACATCTAGTTATTGCTCTATAACTTCTACATAACTTGTCATATTCACTGTTCTGTAAAATAATCGTCACATTCTGTGACCAACAATCTTCAAAACGTTGTAGTCCCTCAGTAAGACAACGTTCATACATTACAAGAGTCAATTTTTGTGTATCGGTATCACCAATGTAGCTACCTGACTCATCGAGCAAATCTTGTAAGGAAATAATTTCCCCTTCAATAACTGCCTTAATCTTGGACTCCATTATCTCGTTAATGAATCAATAACAAACTTGAACAATATCAGAAAATATAAGGCAAATTATCTAACCCTGATTCAAATAAAACATGCACTAAATGCTAGACAATATGACCACGTGCTCTTAAATACATCTGGTCACGAAACCTAAGTTCAAAAATGGTAACGAAATTCAACAAAATTTCTTCACAGAGTAATTAACGAACGAATAATGTTCCATAAAACAGATTACTTGGTAAAACACTCCAAGTAATTCAATACATTACCCTGCTCACCAAATAACTTTGGACACGTGCCAGCTATACTAAAATGACTTTGACGCCGACCATCAACCACGTGAACTTTATCGCAATTTATCTTTAACATCCAAAAAAAATTTCTTTGTGAATCATAATGGCATCCGGTTCGAAGGACCAGAAAATATGGTGTAATACTGGGGGAATTTACAACCAGGTATGAATACTTTCTTTAAACTGTAAACCCTCGTGCACCAGCTTTGCACGAGGCCAAGTTACATAACCGAGAAACACACTTACGTAAAAGACATTTACCGTTTACTTTACCTTTGATTCAAAAACTATATTTCCTGCACCAATTCTTTTGGGGGTGATCCCAAACGGGTTCACAAAGACTCAATTAAAAAGTTTGACATATATTAATATTTAAAGTACACAAACAAAAATCATCAGAGTTACGTTAAAAAGCGAACATTAACATTAACACAAATGAACAAAATTTACGTTACTTGATAAAAATTAAACAAATATCAAACGGGGTTACAGAGTATTCTTATAAGAACATTGCTGCAATGATGCAATGGTTCATGAGGTGATGATGGCGGTCGAATTCAGGAGAATATCTTCTAATTACTTGCCTTTTGGAGTTAACTGCTCAAAGAGGCCTAGATTCACCTTTCAACCCTGGAAGAAAACTCAGGAGGAGTATATTGCATAGCACAGTTGTCAGATCTACAAAATTACAGGGTTACGTAACATAACATCAATTTAAAGATAAACATCAAGTGCTCTAATCGTAACCCAACATACACAAAAAAAAAAGGGTTTCGTCCAGAAGGCAAGTTTAAATTACTGGCATGTGCCCTTACAATAATCAAACAACATATATAATCTCCACAGGAAGAATTTTGACAACAATGGGATATTACGTCATTTTATCTGATCTAGATGGATAAAATTTGCAAGAAAGTTAGCTTATTACTTTAAATATTATTATATTAATTCATACAAACTCATTGATATAGTTAATATGATAAAACTACTTCTGTGGAGGAAAATGATCACATTTAAACATATATTCATAGAAACTGGGAAATACATTAGAAAACGAACACTCTTAAAACTAAGAATACTTTTTTTCAAGGGGAATAAATGTCAATCTTTGACACGTACTTTACGATTGAAGTTATAGAAACTCGTAACGACTGCAGCATTCCATACTTAAAGGCATTTCGGTCAATTCCAATGTTGATAATTTCCTTAAATCTCATAATGTAATACCTACAGTAAACGTTTACACTTTACAGTGTCCCAAGTGCTGTACTAAAACTAAGATAGCTAAGAGAAAGAAGAAACGGCGATATGGATATACAGAAGTTAAGACGTCAAAGTCACAACACCCCGGTGACCTACAAGTTTGTCGTCCCGGTCATAAAAGTGAGTCATTAATTTTTTAAATTTTAATGTGTCAGTTTTAATGGTTTTTTGGTGTCCGCACCTCAACATTACCGCTTGCCAGTACATACCAGCTTGATGTTTCATTTTCATGCGAGCGGACCGAGCCGATGGTGGAAGAAGACCCATTATGTATAGTGTTTTCAATGTTAGTGTAACATTGATAACGTTAGCCTGGTGAGATAAGCGACCCGAAGGGGAACATCACTCATTATATTTAAACATTTTAATAGAAAATATATGTTTTCCTGTAGTAAGTAACGTGATAAAACCGGTTCTCATCTTCATTTTAACCGTGACAACAACAACCAGTTCGGCTACTAGAACTGGTTATTCTGTTTGTTAGCGGTTCAAATGAAGATAAAATTCGGTTAAATCATGTTATTTACTACAGGAAAACTTTACCAAATAGTCTTATCTGTTCTACCACCTTTATTTTGATCGACAATTTTTCACTCAACGAGTGAGCTTTACGAAAATCAAACACACTCTTCTTTTTCAGTCTTAAAATTTATTATGTTAACATTAATGTAATGTTTTCAAACCGGACAATTGGTCCTCACTTGTATTTCTTTCACCCATATTATAAGGGTTATAGATGTTTTGCTGTCAGTCGGTTTCGCGGTCAATCACTTTCGCCCCCGGGTGAAGTCGATTCGCCGTCCTAATAGCATCCACACTTGGTGGAGTCTGTTCGCCGTCAACATAGTTGTTTCGCCCCCGTTATTAAGAAATGGACCAGGCACACGCCTTGGTCCATTTCTTAATAACGATTTTTTTTTTATTGTTTGTAAAGTAATCGTTAATATAATTAAGATTTATATCACATTTTATTCTATTCTATGTACAATCATTTACATTATATCCGTAGAAGTTGATGAATTTAAGAAAGACCGATGGAGTAATTGAGTTGTTTGTTTATATTTTTATAGCTAGTTTAGGACAGTGAGGAATGCCTGGAACGAATGGATTTTCTAATTGACTATGGCAGGAGATAGTTGTTTGAGTCCTGGATATTATTATTTTACATTTTTTATCTGCGTGGAAGTGACTATTTTAAAAGTAAGTACAATCTTTTATATTTGCTAGGAGTGAGTCTGAAGGATTTTGATTATCTTCGGAAATAATTTAAATTATTGTACATAAAATAGAATAAGATGTGATACTAATCTTAATTATATTAACGATGACTTTACATACAATAAAAAAAAAATCTGCTGCCAATTGCACGTCTTGGTCCAGTTCATAATAGCGGGGGCGAAACAACTTCCACATTGACGGCGAAACGACTCCTATGTTGACGGCGAACAGACTCCACAAAGTGTGGGTGCAATTAGGACGGCGAATCGACTTCCCCTGTGGGCGAAAGTGATTGACCGCGAAACCGACTGACGGTGAATCGACCATATACCTATTGTAATACTTTACCTATCATTGGATTTTTAATTACTTAATTTTCTTTAATCCATCGTTTATTCGCCTCCATTACATTATTAACCACCCTTTCCTTCGGCAGTTCTATCCTTATACTAAATTTTTTCCTATTTAGTCTCCCATCCTTTAGACTTCCGTTTAGAGAATACTGTACTTCCTAACATTCACTTCATGTGTTAAAGTAATGATACCTTGTAAAATGAAATCGATTTTCTAATAAAATACACGATGGTACTATTAGCGGGGTTTTGGATAAGAACTTGCGTTTTAAAAAGGCACGTCCATGTACTAATGGAATAATATCCCATTCAAATTGGTCGAAGGCCAATCTTGAAATTATGTCGGGTCAAGAAGGCCTGAATTTCTCACATTAACTCATATCTCATACAACATCAATTAATCAGAATAGTTTCTCATCTTATCTGTACAATTTAGATCCACAGAGCCCTGCCAGGTAACCCCTAAGCCAGTAATGAAACAAATTATTTAGTCATCTGTTGATACTTATTAACAAAACCATTTAACAGCCATGAATATAATCATTTTGATTATACGTATAAACATAAATACATACAGTGCATACACACACATAAAACGCAATAAATACCTAATGGCAGTTTGTGAGATACGTTCCTTCCGTGAAATAGTAAAAAAAAATATCGGAAAATTTTACAGTCTGGAAGGTATGTTGTAAATATCTATCCAAAATTAAAGTCGAAAAGTGCAAGAAATTCGAGAAAATTGAAGAAAATATTCCAAGCGAGAATGCAACAGAAAAAATACCTCTCAAATCTTAGCTCATAACTTGAAGTAAACTGAACACTTTCCTTATAGTAAATATCTGGGCCCCATTTCATCTGGGAGGAAACCAACAGCTGTCAAATGTTTTTTTTTTTCTAAGATGTTTAAATAAGAACTCTAAACAATTTACAAGTAATTTAGAACTATTCATTTAGGAAAGTTGATACATATTTGGAGAAAAAAAGCCTTCGTTCTCAAATATACAATTTTCTTATATCTTCTTTCTGAAATCGCATAAAAATATTGAAAATTGTTATCGTGTATTTAGTTTTTCAAGTCGTTTCCATTCTTTATTCATAAAATCACTTATTTTGGAATGCACACGCGCACAAACAATTACGTCTCTCTCTCTCTCTCTCTCTCTCTCTCTCTCTCTCTCTCTCTCTCTCTCTCTCTCTCTCTCTCTCTGTATATATATATATATATATATATATATATATATATATATATATATATATATATATATATATATATATATATATATATAACAAAGTTGTCGAGGGTAAAATTGGAATTTGGAATCAAGGTGGGTAAAAGTCAATGCACAGAGCATATATGTACTTTTTGAAAAAATCAAGAAAATCCAAATAGGATGCTTAGGTAAGTCCAGGATGGGCATGTTAGTACAATAATGGTTGATATTTTTACTCATTATCATTAATTCATGTCTATTATTATTATTATTATTATTATTATTATTATTATTATTATTATTATTATTATTATTATTATTATTATTTGTATAATATGCATTTGTATTTTGCAGTATATTATTATATATATTTCATCTAATCTGAACTTCATTGATTAATTTGATTTATACGATATTTCAGGATAAAGCAAAAGACCTCGTACCTAATAAAATTCGATTGACGCCATTTCTCACATTTGTTCCATTGCTATTGCATATCAATATAAAGGAGATAACTTTTTAAATGGTAAAATATAACTATATTGAACTCCAAGATATACAGTAATATCGTTATACATGGACTAATTTTTTAAAATCATTACTTTTTCTTTATCTAACAGTGGGATACTTAAAGCCCTTTTACATAGGATTCTTCTTTAAAGAGGCTTTTACTAATACAGATATATTATCCTATTGTTTATAATGATAATAATAATAATAATAATAATAATAATAATAATAATAATAATAATAAAAAAAAAAAAATAATAATAATAATTATAACCATCTTTACATTCAGATCTTTCCGGATAATTCCATCCTATTCGTAGTACTAGGCAGGGAGGTAATTCTAATATTCATCATGAGGCTCAATAGTACACAGTATTATAGATATTTTATTCCAGCTGTGACCAACTTAGGTAATGATCTTATTAATCACCGGCGTCAATGACCTCGGATGTCAGGACGCCTGAAAACTTTAAATCAATCAATCAATCTTATTAATCAGGTAATTGAATCAGTAGAGCCTCAAACATTTAAAGTTGCAGCAGATGTTTTTATGTTGAACAGGCTGAATTAAATCGTTTTATGTTTTATATAGGTCTTATCTGTTTTGACGTTGTTCCGGTTTTTACAATGATTTATTGTTCATTGGTTTTCATAGTTTATCTATTTATTCATTTCCTTTACAACATGCACCATATTTCCCTGTTTAGGCCCAGAGGCTTATAGCATCTTGCTATTCCGACGGGGGTTGTAGCTAGACTAATAATGTCAAGACACACTGAAGAAAATTGACTCTGCAATGTTTACTGAAGACAAACATCGTCCAAAAAGGGAGCTTCTTAATGAGCAAACAAGACACGTCGTGAACAATTAATGGACAGACACACCACACTAAGGTAAGTTTGATGTTGTCAACTTCATTTGGGTCTTTTCATCACTGCTTTTCTTGATGGTAAGAAATTAATAAATCTAAATTTTCATTAATAGAAAACTGTTAATAGGTGGAAAGGAAAGAATAAATAAGTTCTAGATTAGTAATTAAGAAAAATCTGGACCGTTGAAGTGAGATATTGTGTAAGGGAAACAACATTTACTATTTTTATGAGCATTTATGCTACTTCAAAAGCCAGTTGTTCGAAATCTTCAATTTCACGCTTGGAAAATTCTTTTGACAAAATTAACAGTTACCGTTTTTTATTTTAATAATGTAATTATGAAAAAGTTTATGAAGATGAAGGAAAACCCAATATATTTGCCTGAAAGTTAATAGTATCCATCAAGCAATAGATAGTGAGTCTTGATCAAAGTGGGAAATTAAGAATTTTATTGCTACCAGAAATTCGTGGGAACCGAAATCTTAGGAACAAATAAGTCTGGCCACTTGATTTGCATCAGATACTAAAATTGTGAAAAAAATAACTAGAATACATTACTCAATTATGCAAATTTTTCTGGAAGTTAGTCAAAATATATAAATATTCTTATGCTAATCACAGTAATAGTAAATTACTAAATGTGTGAGAAATTATAGTCTTTGTATCGTACGTAAGAGGCCGTATGCGACAGGACTAGAAAGATGGAATATTTGTCGTAAGCTTTCATGCCATACCATATCACTCGGGAATCAAGAGGAACAAAATTCATCAATTTCTTAAATGATCTATCACACACACAAAAAAAAAAAAAAAAAAAAAAAAGTTTCAATTACTATCCAGTTGTAGGTGAGTATATTTCTTGTTTAGAAAATAAATAAGTCATGAAATTTTTACTGTAACAATATGGTTTGTTACCTGTAACGTTTTGGCTCTTTCCAAAGTATTCATTATTTTTTCTCCTTTTAATTAATCAATATATTTTTATTTTTGACAACAGAGAGAGAGAGAGAGAGAGAGAGAGAGAGAGAGAGAGAGAGAGAGAGAGAGAGAGAGAGAAAGAGAGAGAGAGAGAGCTTTTAGATTTGGGATTCAATATGACTGTTTTTACATTCTCTCTCTCTCTCTCTCTCTCTCTCTCTCTCTCTCTCTCTCTCTCTCTCTCTCTCTCTCTCTCTCTTGGATTGTACCAGCCGTGTGTCACACAATTGTATATAATTCCTTTTGTATATATTATGCTTGTATCTTCGCTCTGCCCTCGCACTAAAAAGAACCAGAATAAACATCTCTGCATGTCGCCTATGTAACATTGTCATTTTCTCGAACATGTAATTTCCTGTTGCCTTGAGGTTTTGTATATAAAGGTGAGTGTTCCATAATAAATTAACTCAGTTGCTTTCACACTGCCTTTGAGTTCACAACCTTTATCTCAGTACCGTCACATTGGTGAACCCGGAAGTCGACTCGCTCCCACCGCCTTCCACCCCCAGCCCCCTCGCCCTTCCATTGTTGGTACTATGACAGACTCTACAGCAGTTGGCGCTGCGGCTGCCCCATTGAAACTTTCACCGTTCGCCAGCAAAGAGGCGTTTGCTTTGTTTCAGCACGCAGAAGTCCAGTTTCGCATCAACGACGTGACTAACTCAACCACCAAAGCAGAATATGTTCTCGCAGCGATACCCGAGGGCATCTTCCCGGAAGTATCCGACAGGCTTTGTGAACAAGGAGACACACCAATAGCATATGACGCCCTCAAAACATACCTTCTGCAGCAGTACTCGCTGTCGCCAGCCGCCCGTGTAGCAAAGCTTTTTCAGCTTTCGCAACAACCGTCGGGGATCAAAGGGCTTCGCTTGGCCTCAAGGAAATGACCAGTATCGCTCGGCTTCAACCTGCCGCAGACGGCTCTTCTCATGACGTGAACCTACTTCGTGCCCTTTAGATACGCCGTTTACCCGGACCTATACGCGCTGCCATACCCGATGTCGATAGTTTACCCATAAAGGACTTGATGACCAAAACCGACGCCTTTATGGATAGCCACTTCAAGACCTCCATCAACGCCTCCACCCCTGACAAAGAGGATGCCTATTCAATGTCAACCGAAGCTGACATGAATGCCGTAGGACATACACGCCAACACCGTGACGTGCAGAAGCAGAGACAAAGCCTCCCACCACCCACCAATCGCTCGCGCCCAAACAAACGACTTCTACACCCACTTACTACCTCCCATCCGCCGCAGTTCTGCTACTACCACTTCAGATTCGGGGCAACTGCGAAGGAATGTGCCGAGGATTGTCAGTGGCCAAAAAACGTGTAAGTAGGCCATCGCTCGTGGCAGTGGCCTCCCATGGCTCTAATCTTTTCTTTTTACACGATGCAGGAACGGGCGTGCGATTTTTGGTAGACACGGGTGCTTGTCGTTCTCTTTTGCCAAGGAAACTCTTCAAGACACGACGTAGTCTGTCTACATCTGGCGACATCCACTTGGTAGCTGCCAACGAATCTGCGATACCCACCTACGGTTACAAGAACCTCACATTATCGTTCGGAAACGGTAAATTCAATTGGAAGTTTCTCGTTGCTGACGTCACAGTGCCAATCCTCGGTGCGGATCTCCTCTCTCATTTCCACCTTCTGGTCGATGTCGCCCACCGACGATTGGTCAACGC
The DNA here is from genome assembly GCF_036898095.1 of Palaemon carinicauda. Classification (NCBI taxonomy): domain Eukaryota; kingdom Metazoa; phylum Arthropoda; class Malacostraca; order Decapoda; family Palaemonidae; genus Palaemon; species Palaemon carinicauda. The sequence continues at coordinate 24,057,970 of NC_090747.1, forward strand.
AGACTCGTACTTGTCGACACCTCTTCAACCCACCCCCTCTAACCTCGCTCTCCACATTAGCGCACCCACGGATGCCTACGCCAAACCTCCTCACGTCGTACCCGAAAGTTTTCCGTCTAGAACTTCGCCAAACGCCCACGGTTCCTGCCAAGCACGGTATTTATCACCATATCAAGACGACAGGACCCCCAGTCTTCGCAAAATTCTGACGTCTGCCACCGGAACGATTGGCAGCCGCCAAATAAACGTTCGCCGAAATGGAGGAAGTGGCCCTTTGCCAAAAGGCCTCCAGCCCATGGTCGTCACCCTTACACATCGTTCTGAAGAGAGACGACTCCCTTCGTCCGTGCGGGGATTACAGGCCCCTGAACATGCAAACAGTACCGGATCACTACACCCTCTCAAACATTGCCGACGTGACCTTCTACCTGCACAAAGCAAAGGTTTTCTCTACGCTCGATCTCCTGAATGGGTATTATCAGGTGCCTTTGAACCCAGAAGACATCCCCAAGACTGCCATCACCACTCCGTTTGGTACATACACCTTCAATTACTCCTGTTTTGGCCTTCGTAATGCTGGGGCCACGTTTCAACGTCTCATGGATGGCATCTTAGGGGACCTCCCTTTCTGTGTATGTTATGTGGATGACATACCCGGTACTTGTGTTCTCCTCCTCAAAAGGGGAACACCTCCATCTCCTGCGCATCGTGCTCGACTGCCTGCAAAAAAACGTCCTTGTAGTCCGGTACGACAAGTGTACCTCTGGCGCCAACGAAGTGTCTCTCTCTCTCTCTCTCTCTCTCTCTCTCTCTCTCTCTCTCTCTCTCTCTCTCTCTCTCTCCATGAAAACTGTATAATTGGAAATGGTTGAAGTGATTTTCCCTGAAGTCCTATCTGACTTCTACCAATTTGTAGTGGAATAGAATCCATTAGTGAAAGGCTACAGGTCTCTTTATTACTCTTGCAGGTGTAAAATAGAAAGTAAAGAAAACGGTTGGGAACTTCATTTCCGAACCTCTCTGCAGTTCAGTGTTATAAGGATTCCCGACTACCACGAAAGGATTAATTCAAATACTAAAAGATTATCTGTGTTGGTTATCTGATATGAAACTGGTTTTCTTTTTCCATTCCTATCTGTGTTGGCACAAATATATGACTAATGCTACACTTGGTGTAATAAAACGTAAAAAAAAATATAAAACAATAATAATCATTGATGATATATCACACTTACAACTCATTCATTACTTATAAACCCTCGACCATCTAGAGCAGTAAAACTTTTTGATTATATTACTAGCAGGGACCTCTCTCTCTCTCTCTCTCTCTCTCTCTCTCTCTCTCTCTCTCTCTCTCTCTCTCTCTCTCTCTCTCTCCACACACACACACACACACACACATATATATATATATATATATATATATATATATATATATATATATATATATATATATATATATATATATATATATTTAATTGTATATACTGTTTATGTGTATATATATATATATATATATATATATATATATATATATATATATATATATATATATATATATATATATATATATATATATATATATAAATGTGTGTCTGTGTGTGCTTTGTATTTTGTACTGTAATACTATATGAGCTACGGCTATTAAGAGTAATGTTGCGCAGCATTGCATTGATATAACGTGTTTCAACATAGTTATAAAATGTAGTAGCGTTTGTTAAGAAGGATTTAGTTATTAATTAGTTGTCCTAAAGTTAGGATGTGATTCTTCTTACTTTTGTATTGCTTTACTTACTTTACATCAATTTGATAGCCTCACTCTTTACTGGATCTCCACTTTCATTTTACTTTGTTCGATGAGAGTATTTAACGTTTCATATCGCGTATTGTTCATTTACTGCTAAATCATCACTGTTGTAGTGCTGTTCAAATAAGAAAGCCTTTAGTTTCCTCTTGAAAGCCCTAATCACCTAATGTCTTCAATCAATCTGATGTTTCGTGGGAGCTTATTATATAGTCTCGGGGCCGCACATTTAAAGGTTTTGGCGCGTAAAGTAGACATATATCTATGTTCCAACAGTTTGAAGCCATCTGTAACTATTCTCGTGTCGACACGATTTGTTGGCTGCGCAATATGTAGCCATTCTCTTGAGTATTTTGGACGTCCGGCTCTGATAACTTAATGGGTTATTGTATATATTTTAAACCCAATTCTTGCTTTAATCGGCAGCCAGTGTAAATCAATTAGTATAGGGGTGATTCTTTCTCTAGGTGGGACACTTTTTATCAGTGTTACTCCTCTGTTTTTTACGTTTTGTAATTCCTTAAGTTCCAGTTATGGTAAATTGTAATAGATAGAGTTGGAATAGTCAATCCTGGTAATAATACAGTTTATCACAATTTTCGTTACAGAATTTTCGTCCACGTACTTTTTTATAAACGCAATATTTCTTAGATGATAACGTGCGTTTTTATTACATTATTTATTTTGTGTGTCATCTGCAAATAGTTTAAACTTCACGCCATGCCTTTGTAGTATTTTCGATAGACCAATATTATAGATGCAGAATAAGATTGGGCCAAGTACACTTTCCTGCGGTACCCCTCTGTTTAAGGGTTCATATGATGAATAAGAGTTTCCAATTTGTACACAGTAATTTTACCAACTAAGTAGTCTTTTATGTATTCGAAGGCTTGATCTTCAACGCCGATGGACCGTATATCATCTAGTAGCAGTTCATGTACCACTGTATCAAAAGCAGCACTGAGATCGAGCAAAATTAGGATACCACATTTTTTTTTTTTAATCTATTATTTCTAGCATATCATTTACAACAGAGCAGATGGCTGTCTCCGTAGAGTATAGTTTTCTGTAAGCAGATTGGTTGTCAGACAAAGCTTCTATTAATTCTAAGTGGCTGACTATTTGTTTAAGATTTAGATATCCAAGCATTTTTGAGATAAAGGATAGATTTGAAATAGGTCTATAGGATCTTAATTCGTGGTATTCCAGTGCATTTTTCAGAACTGGTGTGACTATAGCCATTTTCTCAGATTTAGGAAACTTACGTTTATCAATGCTTGCATTTGCTATTCTCATTATCATTTCGGCTAGACTAGAAAAGTTTCGCTCTCCAATTACTTCAGATATTGACATAAGGTCAATCCCGTAGTTTGTTTTCTTTGCTGTCTTGATTATTCTGGTGATGTCATCTTGTTTATGTTGTTAAATCGTATTAATTTTGTCTGTGTGCCTGGTGTATCATTAATCTGATGTTGAGTATTTACCAATGACCAGGTTATATTTTCAATTTTGCTTTTAAAGAATACTAGAAAATTATTTGCTAGTTCCTGGCCACTGTATCCATCAGGTAGCTTTATTTCTTTTACATTCTCCATTATACATTCAGTAGACGATATAACTTATTCATGTGTGTTGCTGCTTCGAGGATCTTTCTCTTATAGTATTCATTTTTTTTCCTTCTTAGTAGGTAATTATATTGCCACGCAGCAGTTTTGTATTCTACCCAAGTACTTTCAGTTTTTAACCTATTCGACTTTCTTTTTCTTTACATCTTTTTTTACCAAGGTCTCTCAATCAGACAAAGGAGATTGGTCTTTTACAGTTATAGTCTTTTCCATTAGTGGGCAAATGGTATCATGTTCACTTTTACTCACTTTATTATAAGTGGTCGTAGGAGAGTTAGCACGCTTAGCTTGGTCATCATGATCCCGGGGCTAATGATATCGAAATTAAACTGGAAAACGTCACAAAATATTTGAAATCAACCGATCTCCCCAATTGTAGCTTGTTTGTAAGTTTGTACTTGAGAGATCTATCATTAATCAAAGCCAAGTACAAACTTATCAACCAGCTTCACTGGTGGAGTTGGGGTGATTTCAATTCTAAGTACAAAAAAACGTTAATTCGACGGTAATAAGTATGGGAGAATCGTCATCAACTCATATCTCTCTTTGTGGCTAGATGTTATGTCACTGTCACCTCAGTTTCTCTGTCCATGGTTCACTTCACCGTCTGACCCAAAGCTATTATCTTTGAGTTCATTACAAGAAAGGACTCTGATTACGAGATATAGAGAGAATAAAGATATTAACAGGATGAAAATATATGGCTTATATAGATATGAAAAACACGTCTAGTTCTGCAAAATTTATCATTAATCAAAAACCAAGTACTAACTTACCAACTAGCTACAACGGTGGAGATCGGTTGATTTTAATTCTAAGGAAAAGATAACAACTGAATTCGACAAAACTAAGTATGGGAGAATTTTCACCATTGGGTCTTTGATCTTCAGGTATACAGAGATCCATATATCAAGATAAAATTTGGTCTATATGGATATGAAAAATACGTCTTTATGATTAATCAAAGCCAAGTAAACCCTTACCAAGCTACATAGCTCGATTCTTTGACTGACCTGAACCTATTATCTAAGAGTTGATTCCCCCTTGGGTCTCTGATCACGAGGTATCTAGAAAATTTAGATATTAAGATCAGTATAATATACGGCTTATATAATTATGAAAAACGCATATAAATGTGTAAAATGTATCAGTATTCAAAACCAAGTAAAATCTAATTGTCAAGCTTCAATGGTGGAAATTGGTTGATTTCAATTACAGGAATAAGTATGGGAGAATTATCATCATCTTTATTCTCTCTTTGTTGCTAGACTGTATGTCACTCTCACCCCTAGGGTGTCTGATCCCGAGGTATAGATACAATCTAGATATTGAGAGGAATATAATATATGGCTTCTATTTGGTAATACAAAATAGTGAATTTTTTTCATTTATAATCTGTTATGCCTGTTACAAAATTCATTACAGAAAGACACGAACTGAATAATTAAACGTGATGTGAAAACTCCATAGGAACTATCTCGAAAAAATCAATCAAGTGAACATGATCACAACAAAAAAATAAACAACAGAATTCCGAACATAAACTTTCAGTATTCTTGCACACTACCAAGCAGGTGTCACTTGATCCCTTGGCCTTCTACCAGAGGTACTAGACTGATATTGCCTATCTATCAGGTGCTTTATCAAAACCTCACAGTTCTAAAGAGTTTGGAATTCTTCATGCGGTTCCTGGGATACGCGTTGGGATGGCACAAACAAATTACACAAAGAAAAGCATCAGGAGGATATGCCCGGTGATACTAGAAATATATGTCATGACCAAGTGACCTAACAAGACAAGCACTATCACACAACATTTATACATACACACACACACACACATACACACACACACACACATATATATATATATATATATATATATATATATATATATATGTGTGTGTGTGTGTGTGTGTGTGTGTGTGTATTGAATATGTGAATATTTATGCATATAAAATACCTATATAATACATGTTTCATGTAATTTTCCTTCTGTGACGTATTTTTTAATACTAATAACAGATACTTCCACTTACTTATACATATCAACTACTGCCACTCCTTCTCCACTAATACTAACATCAAAGGGTTCAGCTTATATATTTCTATTTATATATATCATATACATAATTTTGCTAAATACTATTTAAAGCTAATGAACATCTTGCATCTCTATGTAATTTATACTTCTCATTAGTATAGTTTCAATAATCCTAATTTTAGACGGTGGAATTACTTGGAATGTTAACTGGTTTAGAATCTAAAAGTAAATAAAAGAGAGAGAGAGCCTTACCTTATTGCCTTATTTTTTTGTTTGGGTTCCGCCAGGTCCCTCAGTGTGTGTGTGTGAGAGAGAGAGAGAGAGAGAGAGAGAGAGAGAGAGAGAGAGAGAGAGAGAGAGATATGGGGTACGCTAAAATTATAATTATATATGTTGTTACTGACTTACGCTTTGGAGGGCTATCAAGAATCGTATGGGCTAACCAGCGGTTGGGAACCTTTTGGTGAATGAAAGCCATCTTCTAATCCCTCATCCCTCATGATGGCTGCATAGTAAATTTTTCTTGGTTATTTTATCCAATGAAAATAAATTTATTAGTATTCCAATTCAAGAGAGATTGGTTTATGGAAATTGAAAACAATACACTTTCCAATACATATTCTAATTCAGTACTTTTTATACAAGTAATTAGTAAATGAACAATATTGAAAACTAAATGTTCAAATATTTCATTTAGGCTCGTAATTAGTCTTTTAGGTAATAAGTGAATAATGATATCGTAAACATACTATTTGCAAAACATTAAGATTAGGGAAGTAGGCGCAAAGTAGGGTTCATGTAATACGTGTTGCAATAAATATTTGCCATAAAAAATAGCCGATAAATTTCAAGAATAAAACATTTTCAATTATTCATTACAGGCAAATAGATACTTTTTATACAAATTATTGATTTATATATATATATATATATA